>NC_056687.1:15137500-15486666 GCF_018350215.1 Panthera leo
ATATGATTTCACTTATATGTGGAATCTTAACAAAGCAAAACAAATGGATAAAAAAAAAAACAAAAAGCAGGGGCACTTGGACAGCTCAGTCAGTTAAGCAGGTCATGATCTCGCAGTTTGTGGGTTCGAGCTCCGCATCGGGCCCTGCCCTGGCAGCTCAGGGCCTGGAGCCTGCTTGGGATTCTGTGTCTCCCTCTTTCTCTGCCCCTCCCATACTCATGCTCTGTCTCTCTCTGTCTCTCTCTCTCTCTCTCTCTGATCATTGCCAGAGGGGAGGTGGGTTGGGAGACGGGCAAAATGGATGAAGGCAACTGGAAGATGCAGGCTTCCAGCGATGGGATGAATAAATCATGGGAATAAGAGGCACAGCACAGGGAAAGAGTCAGTGATGATGTAATAACATTGCACGGTGACAGGCACTTACCACGAGCAGAGCATAATGTATCGACTTGCTGAATGGCTGTGCTGCACACCTGAACTTATGTAATATCATGCGTCAACTATACTCAGTTTTTAAAGGGGCTTTACCAGTTATAGATGCCATAACAGAAATACACAACCAGAAAATTCTCTACAGTACGACATTGATCCATTAATTTGTGTTCTTCATGTATAGTGGTTTTACTTGTTTAAGGATTGGCCTAAACATGTTTTTCTCTATCTTACTCACATTTTAGTGAAAAACTGTCCTATTCCTTTATAGAATTTAAATGCTGTCAACTAAATCTTTGTGATCTGTGGGCCTCGTACTTCTGACAAAAAGAAGATAAGCCTTATTTTCATGTGTTTTTTTCTCAGACAAAGCTTGCCAGATCTTTGTAAAAATTATTTCATCTTAAGAGATCACAGGGCAATCTTTTAATGATCAATTTTAGAATCTTTACTGTAATCCAGCTCAAACTCAGTGCTCTGGTTTTTCAAATCCACATTATGCTGTTGAAAACTAGGTAGTGATTTGCCCTTGACCAGCCTTCTGATCTCTCTAACATTTGCTGGGATTCATCTCGCAGTTCTGCAGTCTCTAAGGTCATCGAGCACCCTGGTATTAACCCAAGTAGGCTAGCAGCCAGAGCTCCCTGAGAGCAGTGCGGGGGTACGTATGTGTGTTGGGGGCAAGAATCCACTTATGACTATGGAACCCATCCTGGATTTTAGTTCTCACTTACCACTAATTGTTTTTCCCTTTCATTTTGTTTTTCAACACAAACAAAAGAGAAGTTAAATGGCTATTGAGGGATCTCTTTTTCTTCGTGGTATCTATCTCCATTGTACCACCGCCAAGTTCTTCAGAGCCATGGTACGGCTCAGACTTTGAAACGCAAAACTATCCTCTTTGTCATTCAACTCGATTTTTACAGTGTCCGGTGTTTAGAACTTTGACTTTCTGACATGCCCTCCGATGAGCCTCTAAATTCTGTATTCCCCCTTGGATCATAACGCTCCTCTTTTCTTATTGTGCATAGGATGAGCTCTTAATGTGCAAGTTCTGTGAACAGATCTTTGCAAACAAGCTTATTAACCTGTTGAATCTTCTTTTCCAGAATCCAGCCGCATGTAATCAAACATACTCTCTTTCTGCAAATTTTAAATTTGCCTTCCTAGGTAGAATATTGGAAGGTAGATATTAGTTTTCCCAGAAATACGATGTTGCTTGGGGTGAAGTATAGAATATTGCTTTTTTTCCTCCACACTCAGGGCATCAGAGGCCATGCTGTCTATGGCTACTGTATGTTTGTTTCTTCCAGTTACCACTGATACGGAGCAGTTATTGCATATTGTTTGCTGTCTTGATATTCTAAATCTTATCACCATGGTGAGTTTGCTTATAAGTTCCACTTCATTATAAACAAGTTAATTTTCTTTTTGTTCATTCTTTATGGATTCTGGAATATTTAGATCTAATATGAAATATATGTCCGGGAGGAAGGCTGACTCAGAAAAAAGAAGCAATACATAAGAAAGTTGTGTGTTTTCCCATATCTCCCCAAACTGTCACTTGCCCCACTTCAGTGGGAGCCTGGCCATCTTGTTATTCAATTTCTTGGTTCTCTCATAGTCCTGCCTCCTGTGGCCCCAACTAACTATAGCTACATATTTATTTCTTTATTTAAAAAGAGGTATATATTATGCTAAGTGAAATCAGTCCATTAGAGAAAGAGAGATACCACAAGTTTTCACTCATATGTGGATCTTGAGAAATTTAACAGAAGACCATGGCAGGGGGGAGAGAAAAAAAAGTTACAAACAGAGAGGGAGGGAGGAAACCATATGAGACTCTTAAATACAGAGAACGAACTGAGGGTTGATGGGGGGTAGGGGAGAGGGGAAAGTGGGTGATAGACATTGAGGAGGGCACCTGTTGGGATGAGCACTGGGTGTTGTATGGAAGCCAATTTAACAATAAATTATATTTTTAAAAACATAAAATAAAATAAAATAAAATAAAATAAAATAAAATAAAATAAAATAAAAATAAAATAAAATAAAATAACTGAGCAGAAAAAAACTAAAAAATAAAATAAAAAGAGGTATAAATACCCGGAAGTTACTCTCCCTTGGATGTACCTATGTTAACAAGCATAGGTGATGTTGAAACACTATTGGCTAGCAGAGCGAAGATGGGAAGTTCAATGTCAGTCACTCATTTGTCGCTTCACTCTACAAACATTTACTGAGCCTTTTCTATGTGCCAGGCCTGGGCCGGGCACAGAAATATGAGGTCATTACAGACCAAGGCCCTAAACTCCAGGAACGTTCCCTCTAACGTTCCTAGAGGGAAGGAAGGAAGATACCAGAAAATATGAGATGTACACTGCAGGGATTTTAAAGTCGGAAGAGTACTTCTGAACCACAGCTGCAAGTTAGCTAGCTGAACAATTGGAGAAAGAGCATTCCAGGCATAAAAACATCCAGGAAGGGCATGAAATTACATTTCAGGTTTTTGAAGATCGCAAGTTTTAGGATGTGCTCACGGCAAAGGCTCCCCATTTGCCAAAGTGGCTGGAAACAAAACAAGTGCTCGGTCAGGAAGAACCTTATGTCTAAGATAAGAGTGTCGATTTTATCTCTAAAACTATGGGCAGTTTTGAAAGTGAAATTTCTGAGGTTCCCTTGAAACAAAAATACATGAAATTTATTTTCTCGTCCATACTCCCCATCTGTCACACTCTCCCAAGGATCACGCAGCCCCAGGCGAATTCCAAAAGAAGAGAACTAAACTAAGATGTCTTCTGTTTTGCCAGTACAATCACTGCCTTTTTAAGCGTGGGGAAAAGGTGTGCACACACAACTAGGGAGTTAGCATAACATTGGTGTGATTGTTCATATTATGAGATTTAGTAAGTGCCTGCTAACATCTGTGTAAAGATCTCTATATAGATATAGATATATGCATTATTTAGCTATCTACACTTACTATCAAATTTTAATGTTTATAAGCTTATTCTTCACATCCAACCACACAGCAAATCAGAGCAGATCTTACTTTTAATCTGAATCTAGCAGAGACTTTATGATTTACTGTCTTACTGTAATTATCGTAATAATTGTTCCACTGTACATAGGGACTTTTCATAAAGCAGATTAAATTGTCCAGAAGAAAAAAAAGCACAGCAGTAGCTGCATTGCATAGAAACAACCTAAAATTAACATCTGCAAATAAACCAGGGGACACGTGTCTGTCTGCATATGTCACAATCATTTCTAGAGATTGATCGTCTGGCTTAGTACGTTTCTCAGCTCTCTTTTCCTTGCCTGGCCCCAAAAGAATGTTATTTCTTGTGATTGGTTCTTTCGTTATATTCAAAACAAAGCAATATTACAATTCCCTCTTAAATTCTCCGGTGCTTCAGTTCAATTTCCTGCTGGTTGATTTCTGCTTCCTGCTTTTCTTTGTAAGAAATTATACTCCCTACAAAAGGGCAGTGCGCTGAGTGCCTGACACAAATGTGCATGGGGACACAACAGTGGGCAGAAGCTTGCCAGGGTTGTGAGGGGTGAGATATGCTATCTCTGTCAACAGGACCGATCTGTCCCACAGCTTTCTTCCACTACTCGTGCCTGCTGCCATGAAGTGGGGCAGGAGCAAATACTCACACGACTTGGGGAAAACACATCTGCTGTTGAGGAACAGGTGATTGAGTCAGAATTATGTACCCAAAGGGGACCCAAGTCGCCAGATCATTTCTAGTTCCGGGTTGAGCTTTTCAGAAATGATGGTAACACAAGAAGTAAAAATAAAAGAAGAATATCATTCTTCTACCTCAGGCTATTCCTAAATATGACTTAATATGGGCTAATGACTTATTCGTAGGGCAAAGGAATATTAAATGCTTTGAGGGCCCAGCACCAAATGCATTTATGAAATATAAAATACGGTCTCAAAGCTCCTGAGAGGCCCTGAACCCCAAAATTCCTCTCTGGCTGTCTTTGTGTCCCCAAAAGGTTCTCATCAAATGATCAGTTGTCTGGAGATGTGTGTTATCTTCATTTAGTTTTCTGATTATGGGATTCAGAGGCTCTAGAGAACTCTCAAAACATAATTGTGTTCTCAACAAGGTTTTGATGAATGAGATGCTTGGATGTGATGGATAGTCTCAGAGCAGTATGAACGCATGTGGGAAACAAAGAGAAAAGGCCCAAGACGAAGAAATAAGACCTGGTGTGCCATGATTTTAGCCAGCCCCCCTGGGACCACCCCTCCAGAAAGACTTCTGGGATTTCCCTCCTCTCACCCTTCGTGGAGGGGGTGCAGCCACGAGCACGTGTGCTAAGTGAGCAGCTCCAGGCAGGCAGAAACTTCTAGGTGCTGAAAGGTTAATAGATAAAGATACACAAAATACAGCAACAGAGTGAGCTAAAAGTAGTGGAAAAAAAGAGAGGGAAATGTTGAGTCAGGGGAGGACCAAAAGAAGCCTAAACAGAGCCTGTCAGCATATACAGCATGGTACCTACAGCATCGTGATGAGGAAGAGCACAGAAGCACCATGCCCATAGGAAGATTGAGTGTGAACAACAGAAAAGCCAAACCCATAACCAAGACCAGAAGAACAGAAATTAAGACAAGTGTAAGAATAATAACATAGAAAAACCTACTATTTATTGAATCCTAACTGGTGCCAGAAAAGCTCTAAGCAATTTACATACATTACCTCATTAAACATTCACAAGAACTGTAAAGCAGAATTTTTATTCCTATTTTATGTATTAGGATGCTGAGAGGTGGTGAAGTTATGGGCTCGAACACACTAGTAGAGCCATCATTCAAACCCAGGTCTGTCCCAGTCCAAGCTCATGTTCTTCGACACTCGTAAAGTCAAGTGGAAGGTGAAGAGTCACATAAGCACAGGAATCAATCAAGGAGTGAAGAACAAAGTGGGGTCAGGGGAGAAAGCAGGTCCAGCACAGTCTATCCAATTGTTATTTTCACTGACCATTAGTAGTGATAAAAGATCGTGCTGTATGAGTTAACCTCTTCCAGTATCCCAATGCCTATCACAAATATTTTTTAGAGTATTGTCATTGCTGCTAAATAGCTTCCAAAAATATAAATTTACTTCCAAATGCCTGATTCTACTTTGGGAGGAATTATCTTAGTTGCCTAACAACAAGGTAGCAAAAATTATCAAATCATTGCTCTAAAAAATATTAAAATTGCAAAAATAGTTGGTCCTCAAAATTTATGGTAACCCTATCAGATATTCCTAATATTTCCCGCTTCCCATTCATTTTTTCAAATCTTTATTTATTTATTTTTGAGAGATGAGAACATGAGCAGGGAGCAGGAAGAGAGAGAGAGAGGGAGAGAGAATCCCAAGCAGGCTCTGCACTGTCAGCACAGAGCCCAGTGCTGGGCTGGAACTCACCAACTGTGAGATCATGACTTGAGCCAAAACCAAGAGTCAGACACTTAACTGACTGAGCCACCCAGGCACCACCACCCCCCCCACCGATTCATTTTTTTTTATTCAATAAACATATACGAAGAATCCACAATATGACAGATCTGCAGTAAATCATGTGTGATGGGGGAGAGCCCTATGTTACCATGTAGATTAAAGTACATATAGAATTGTACAGAAAGTTAATTTTATGCATAACATTGCATTTATGCATATAAAATTAGGGCTGCCATAAATGCCATGGAGAAGCTCATGGTGCTTTAAGAGAACACCATGGAGATTCTCCATAATCATGGCAACTCAGGAATGGCTTCTGGCTAAAGTCGTGGGTGACATGATGGTTGGTTGAAGGGAGGGCAGGAAGAGCGTTTCTGCAAGGGGGCATAGCATTTGCCAACGCCCTTTGGTGGCTGGTAGCATGAAGCACTCAGGGGACTAGAAGAAGAGGCTCAAGGGCTGGATGAGTGGAGACAAAGCCTGGAGAGACAGAGAAACCACAACAAGCAGCACCAGGCAGATGGGTCAAGCATTTGTGCCTTTATCCTATTCCCCATTTCCCCATTTATACATGTTAAGCACAAAACATTTACCTCTACCAAGTACTGTATGTTTCATAACTACTTCAGTATCTAATATATTTATCCTGTGTGATAAATTGTGGTAATAGAATCTTATAGAACACACCTTACAGGAGATTTCCACCATGAGTATTTATAATTTTTTTTTTTCAACGTTTTTTTATATTTATTTTTGGGACAGAGAGAGACAGAGCATGAATGGGGGAGGGGCAGAGAGAGAGGGAGACACAGAATCGGAAACAGGCTCCAGGCTCCGAGCCATCAACCCAGAGCCTGACGCGGGGCTCAAACTCACCGACCGCGAGATCGTGACCTGGCTGAAGTCCGACGCTTAACCGACTGCGCCACCCAGGCGCCCCTATAATTTTTTTTTAAATGCCCATATAGACAGACCTGCGGGAGCTTCCTTTTATGTTTGTATTATAACATATCCTCTCCCAACCAAATGAATACAGTTATGTGACTTAGCTTCAAATTAACATCACAAATATCTTTGCACCACTGTTGGATTATTTCATCACCTTGAATTCTTACATTTTTATTCTTTTTGGAATCTCTATGATCCTTGCACACAATACACGATAGCATAAATAATCTTGTTCCTATTAGCATTTACAAACCTATAATATCTAAATTTTATAAACTAAAATTATTTCTATGGCATTAAGTTTTCAGGATTTCCTTTTACTCATGGAATGTATATTTACTTCGCAACTGTAGATTCCAGCACTGTCGAACTCTATAAAAAATAAATTATAAGGAGATATACTAGGCTGTCATCAGACAGACTAAGCTTCATGGAATAAGCACTGTATTTCTCATGGTCACCTCTCTATTCCTGGTCACCTTACAATACTAATGGCACATAGTAGTTCTTCATTTTTTGTGTAAACAGAAAGGAAATTAAAAGACGAGGTCAAATGGGTCTACAGGCTTCTTTAAATTCAAGCTCATTTCTGATTTGATTTCTTTTGCTTTCTTTGTGTAGGTAGGTATGTGTTCATGTGCGTATAAATCTGTCTTTCTAATGCAATCTTCATGGTTTATTTCTCACGGAAAGACTAAACAAAGCAACCACACACACTCACACACATACACACACACACAGTGATAATTAATTCATAACAGTGTCCTCAACTCACACATTTCCATGGTTGGAATGATTCTATGTCTACATTTTCCAAGCCAGTGTTTTCCAATCATTGCCAGCAAAATACCCTATTTTGGAACATGTAGTGTAAGATTTCACAAATTGATCCATATTTCATATGCCTTTTGAAAATAGGTGTTTCTGTTTTTGAATTAATTCTTGAACAGCGAACAGTTTGACAAAAAGCAACACACTTTTTCTTTCTTCTAGCACTTCTCTTGCTTAGTTGGAAACTGGAGAACCAATTACCAGTGTGGTTATCCTAAGCATATTCTAACATGTTTTTCTTCTCTCTGAAAATGTTTCTAGTCTTTCTGATTATAAATGTTACGGAGTATGATGTGTGAAGCAATCCTATCTATGCAGACACAGCAGAATGAAAGGTATAATGATGTAGGAGTTTAGTGTCAATGAATAATTCATATCTGACAGTGTGAGGTATTGAGTTCTATCAGGCAACATTCCATGGCAGAGAGGTCCTCAAAGGGCTTCTTAAATTCATCTGCATCAGCTCATTGTGTTTCTGTCTGGGTGGCAGAATCGATCATTTAGAATGAATGAAATGACATTCAGTGGCACTGCTTGCTAACATTGATAAAAAAAAATATGTAGGTATTTGTCACTATCAAACATTCATTCAACAAATGTTTCTTGAGTTCCTACTTGGTTCCGGCAGGGTGTTCAATGCTGGAGGTTAAAAAAAAAAAAAAAAAAAAAACGCTATAACACGGTCTCTGACTCCATAAATCTTACCACCACTGGTAGAGATATATAAGATAATCATATTTCACTATGGTCCAGGTTATAAAGAGACCACAATTTGGCCAAGATACGTTGCCTACACTACAAGCAGGATCTGAATACGATAATATGTGGAGAATATACCACCAAATAATGGTCCACAAATAGGTTCTTAAAATTAATAAATAGCATGGCCAGGCTCATCTTTTAACAGAATTTCAGCAAGTTCCTTGGCACATGTGGTGAAATACAGATCTTCCTCAACTTATGATGAGGCTATGTTCTGATAAACTCACCGTAAATTAAAAATATCATAAATGTAAAATGCATTTAATACACCTGACCTGCTGAACACAATAGCTTAGCCTAGCCTACCTTAAATGTGCTCAGAACACTTACATTAGCCTACAGTTGGGCAAGGTCATCGAGCAAAAAGCCTATTTGATAATAAAGTGTTAAATATTTCATGGAATTTATTGAATATTGTATGAAGAGTGAAAAGCAGAAAGGTTGTCTGGGTCCAGAAGGCCTGTTAATATCTCAGTTGTTTACCCCTGTGATCACGTGGTGGACGGGGAGCCGTGGTCACTCCTGCTGTCCAGGAACACCAAAGAGGTTAGTGCCACATATTGCTATCCCTGGAAAAGATCCCAGTTCAACTGTTGAAGTACAGAACAAATAAAATAAAACAGAAACAACCACAACTTGAAGTACAGTTTCTACTGAATGTGTTGCTTTCACACCGTTGTGAAGTCAAACAATCATAAATTGAAGCATTGGGAGTAGGGAACTGTCTGTGTTTACTAGCTTGTGACTTCATTTTTACCTAGGAAGCAACTTTTTGTGAAACTTAAGGGGTTTAATTTAGGCTCCTCTTCCTTTGTGTGTTAAGCCTTATTGGGAATGAGTTCAGTTTAAGCCTAGGAGAGAGAATCAATACATGCATGGTGATGGACACCTGTCATTTTGGAAACTGGATTTCTGGGATTGGATTACAACCAGGGAAGCAGATTTAAAGGGTTTGCTTTAGGGGACGCCTGGGTGGCTCAGTCGGTTAAGCGTCTGACTTCGGCTCAGGTCATGATCTCACGGTTCGTGGGTTAGAGTCCCGCATCGGGCTCTGGGCTGACAGCTCAGAGCCTGGAGCCTGCTTTGGATTCTTTGTCTCCCTTTCTCTCTGCCCCTCCCCTGCTCACGCTCTGTCTCTGACTCTCAAAAATAAATAAACATTAAAAAAATTGTTTTAAAGTTTTCACATTGGAATAAAACTGGTTAAATTTGAATACCTACTCTACTATGTGACCTCAGACAAGTTTGTAACAGTATTAAGTCCATTTTCATTTATAAAATTGGACTAATGATGAAAAACTCTGTCACTAGGTGGTAGAATAAGGAAGTAAATTATATAAAATACTTTGCCCTATCCCTGCCTTTTATAAAGTATCAAACGATGTCAGGGCTTATAGGAAAGTGTCTATTTATAATGTGAAATTTAATTTAGCAATGTTTAAATCCACTTAAAACATAGGCTGACCTATACCCAAATCACTTCCTAAGATTTTCAGGCATGAATGGCTTTGAGCTTGGGGCAGTTTGCTGTATTGGTGACCTTTGGTGAACCATGTGTCCTGGTAGGCATGCCCTGTATAATGACTCTGACCAGGCTCCCTGCCTCTAATGGAAGATGACAGAAAAGATGCTGTGTCAATTCCAGAGCCTGTTGGCTCCTGCTTTTGTTCTTTTGAAAGCCCCAAGCCACCACGTAAGAAACCCTGTTATCTTACAGGGGACACAATGCAGATCGAGAGAAGTCCTGAGACTATATTATAGAAAGAGATGGGCTCAATCATCCTGGTGTCCCAGCTGATCTTTGAACATCCATAGATAACTGATATAGGACTGTTTCCCTTTTCTTCAATCCCTTCCCCTGTGACACACACTTCTTAGATTTCTTCCCATATGTTCCCATTTCACTGATCACCCACTGGTAAATCTGTAAAAGCTCTTGATCTAAAGTATCGTTCTCGAGTCATTTACAGCATTTATGACGCATGTTAATTCTAAGATAATAGGATTCAAGAAAACTTGAGAGTCCAACGTGGCTGTAGCTGCCACACATTATATCATATACAGGCTTACAAGCCTGTAGGATCAGCTTTATGAACATTCAGTCATCTTTTTATGCTTTTGCAACACTATAACCCACAGTTGACTCATCATTATTTGGGCATCGTAAAATATTATGATATACATTTGTATTCATAAAATGCCCATTGTCCATCAATCTCTATTTCTGTTGGGGTCGGATTTTCTTAAAAGCCATAAAAAGTCATTTTCACCTAGTGGTTGAGTCCAAAATACTACCTGCTTTAAAATGTGTGATGTGTTCTGAATTAAAATAGCAACTCCAAGCCCCAAACGTAAGAATTTCAAATGTTAAATTTTGGAACATCTCTTCAACTTAATTCTTACTGCATTTCTTTATTAAGTCATGCTTCTCTGATTATACGAAACCAGTTAAGGAACCCCAGAGTATTGCCAAATTTGTATTGAAAATGAGTTTCAACAATTCAAAGGTTTATCAAAAGGGGGAATTCTTTAGCCCCATGATCTCACTGAATCACTTTAGCACACAATATGGTTTCGGCAAAGACTACTTAATTTGCCCTTCTAACCAAGGCATGAGGGGTACCTGGGTGGCTCAGTCAGTTAGGCATCCAACTCTTGACTTAGGCTCAGGTCATGATCTCACAGTTTGTGAGTTCAAGCCCCGCATCAGGCTCTGTGCTGACAGTGCAGAGCCTGCTTAGAATTCTGCTTTTCTCTCTCTCTGTCTCTCTCTGTCCCTCCCCCCAACTCTCTCTCTCAAAATAAATAAACTTAAAAAAAAATAAAGGCATGAGTTTCCATGATAATATTTCTAACTTCAAATCTGTTGGTACCATGTAGAAGACTTCAGAAATTATTATTTAGGTTTATAATACAAGCAATTGATTCTCCTATTGATATTTTGAAAATAATGTTGAGATTTAAGAAATGATAATCACTCAAGTCCCTCTACCACCCTACAGTATTCAGAGCTCCCAGAGAATTAATATATATAAAATAATTTATAATAATATTAATACCTAATTTACATGTAATTATATATTAATATTATTATATAATAAAATATATATTGCATATATTATATATACTATATATATAAAATTTTAAAGAATTGGCTCAGCAATTATAAAGGCTAGCAAATCCAAAATCTACAGAGTGGACCAGCGTATGGATGCCACAGTTCAAGTTCAAAGGTCACCAGGCTAGAGACTCAGGGAAGAGCAAACGTTTCAGTTTAAGTATGAAAGACTTCTGCTACAGAACCCCCTTTTGCTTGGGGAGGGGGAGAGTCACTCTTTTGTTCTATTCAGGTTTTCAACTGATTTATCAGTTGATTTGACGAAGACCCACCCACATTAGGGAGCAATCTGTTTTACTCAAAGTCCCCCAATTAAACGTTAATCTCATCCAAAAGCACTCTCATAGACATATCAGTGCAATGCTTGACCACATATCTGGCATCCTGTCCCAACCAAGTGGACACATAAAATTAACCACCCCAGTCACCTTGAGATCTGAGCCAACGGAGAGGTAAGTCTCAGGTGTCATATAGATGGAGATGAACAGTAGCAGTGTTGAGTAGAGGTCATGACTTACACAAATGGCCAAATGAGCTTGTAGCTACTCAAACCTCCCATTAGTGACCCATGTACTGACCTTTACCAAGGTAGGTATCTTTCTTTTTTTTTTTTTAATGTTTATTTATTTATTTTGAGAGTGAACAGGGGGAGGTGAAGAGAGAGGGCAAAGGAGAGAATCCCAAGCAGGCTACCAGTGCAGAGCCTGAAGCAGGGCTTGGTCCCACAGACCAGGGGATCATGACCTGACCTGAAATCCAGAGTCAGATGCTTAACTGACTGAGCCACACAGGTGCCCCCAGATAGGTATCTGTTCATGAGGAAGAGAGAAGACTGTGTGCAAAGTTTGGGAAGAAAGTTCAAGCCACGTGCATCGCGCTTTCCTCGGTCTTACTATCCGATGCCACTCCCATCCCTTGAAGAGAAATGATTGTGAAGGCAGGGAGGAGGCTGCAAGTTACTGGTTGAGATTATTCTGAAGGAGTGGAAATTCCTTCTACTACATAAGATCATGCAGGCTTGAGTGAAGAGGGACATGATTGTTCCCTAAAATAGCATTCAAATAAGATGTTTCAGAACACTTCTGTTTTCAAATCTAAACATACATCATCCAGGACCTGGCTGCATGTGCGTTACAAATTTAAAAATTGTGTGCAGGATGTTTTTGGAAGTACTTTAGAAAATCCAAACATATTCTTAAAGTTTTCTTCTTCAAATTTTTTTTTTAACGTTTATTTATTTTTGAGACAGAGAGAGACAGAGCATGAACAGGGGAGGGGCAGAGAGAGAGGGAGACACAGAATCCGAAACAGGCTCCAGGCTCTGAGCTGTCAGCACAGAGCCCGACGCGGGGCTCGAACTCACGGACTGTGAGATCATGACCTGAGCCAAAGTCGGACGCTTAACCGACCAAGCCACCCAGGCGCCCCAAAGTTTTCTTCTTTAGATCAACACTCCTTTTCTCTGAGAATAAGGCAAGATTGTGATCATTCTTCCAGCTTTCACATTTTCCTTTTATGTGATCTCTCAATATGATTCACAGAAATTTAAAGGTCCCACTAGCAAAAGAGCCCATCATAATTAAACTTTGCTACATTATCCTTTCTAAGCAGAGAGCCAGTTAAATATCATTTGTCATCATTTTGCATAATATTAACCTATTCACATGTTATCTGTAGATATGTCATCTAAAACATTATGCAAATGGCCAGAATATTTTTCTCTCCCGACCCACTAATATTAGAGATTTCATAAATACTTTTGATTATTTCTTGATTGCCTAAGCTGTCTTAGGTTGTGTGAAGTAAAAATGCTTTTGTTTTCTTAATAGCACTGACTTAATTATTGTCTAATGATACCCTCAATACCATAATGTGCTATTGTTTTAAGACTTGAAAACATTAGCCTCAAGTCTTCCTTCCATGGTTTTTTTGCTTTCACAACACAAACTTAGTTTTCCAAAATGTTTGTAACTTTCCAAAAGATTGAAACACATAAAATCATTTTTTGCTTCTTTGACAACTATTTAGAAACTGAAATCGAATTTCACTTGACTCTTGAACAACACGGGGGTTGGGGGCACTGAACCCCTGCACAGTCAAAATTCTGTGTTTAACTTTTGACTCCCCCAAAACTTAATTACTGATAGCCTACTGTTGACAAGAAGCCTTACTGATAACAGTCAATTAACAAATGGTTCTATGTATATATACTATATTCTACAATAAATTAAGCTGGAGGGGTAAAAAGTTAAGAAAACCACCAGGAAAAATACATGCACAGTGCTGTCCTGCAAAAAAATATATGCATGCAGTGCAAACCCATGTTGTTCAAGGGTCAACTGTGTTATTTAATCCTTGATTAAATACTAAGACTCTCTAGCTCTAATCCTGAATCATTTATTTCAATATTCATTCTTCCCACAAACATGCGTTAGATATTTGTTCTGTGACTGGAGATACTAATTTCTAGTCAACTTCAAAATATATCCCATTTCAACCCACTTCTCACCATCTCTACCCAGAGTGTAACCTCCTCCCTGGTTCAGTGCTTCTGCCTTTGTTCCCATTTGATCTATTCTCCGTAGAGAAGCCAGTGGGATCCTGGTAAGTAGATTGGTTGTTACTTGCCATCTCAGGAATCTTCATAGTCTACCCATGAAAGTCAAATAGGTCTTTCATGATTGTGTCCCTCTTCTTCTGAACATACGTAAATCACTTCCCTCCACAAAAACTTTGCATGATCCCCCCTGGCTTACCTGCAATCCTTTTAGCACGCTCCTGCTCTCTGCTCACCTATAAGGCTCACCCTTTCTTTACTGGGTTCTCTTGTGCAAGTGAAATCTCATCAGAGATGCCTTTCTGAATAATATAACTGAAAGCACCTCCTAGCTCACTTCCCATCCACTAACCATGCTTTTTGGCCTTCTTAGCATCTGACATTTCATATATTTAGCTTTTGGGTATTTGGCTCCCCCCCCCCCCGCCCCTGACCCCGCGAAATGTAAGTTTCCTAAGGAAAGGGAGTATATCTATTTGTACACTATGGTAACTCTTAAATGTAAACAGTGCCTGATGTATGGAAGAAACATGTTTTGAGTGAATGAATGAAAAGTAGAAGATGTGTTAGAAGTTCTATTCCACTTTGGAATAAAAGTGAATAATTAATGAAATGCTCTGGTGAACGTATTCATAGCGTATGACAGAATTACAAGTAGAAATGTATTCTGCTTGGGAGAGCTGGAAAAGACGTTAGAAAGAAATAAAGAAAACCATTTGAGTTTAAAGATGAGCCAAAGTTTATTAAACAGGGAATGGCATGCATGTCAGAAGGACCAGCATAGGTCAATGTACAGAGAGCTAAAAGATGCCTAGCACAACTAGAAAATGGTAAATCATACAGCATGGTTGCCATATGTTTAGGTCAGCCTTGCTTGGAAGAATACCCCTTGTTAGTTCCCTAACATTTACTACCTACTTCCTTTCTTCCATAGTAATATTTTATACACATACATTTATACACGTGTTTATAGACATATATAAGCACATGTGCATTGATATACATGTGTAGAATATATAGATACATGTGTAGAATATATAGAATACATATGTATATATATATACATATATATATATATACATATATATATATTTCTATAAATATTGGGTAAATATTGCCCCATCACTATCACATATTTTATTTCATTTTAGCCTCACAACACCCCTGTGAATTAGTTGTAGCCAACTCTATTTTACAAATGAGGAAGCTGGCAGTGAGACAAAGGCAATTTGCCCAGAATCGCAGAGTAGTGGCAAAGTCAGGTTTTGACTTCAAGTTAAATCAGGTTTTGACTTCTTATGTCACATTACCTCCCATCCTGTCATTTCCTTAGTACTGCAGAAAAGTGTACCTTCCTGATATAGTTAAAGATACAGGACCACTGTATCATGTAGGATGAGATTAGGCTTAGTGTAATTGAAAACCCAAATAGCAAGTTTAATCAAGAAAGAAGCTTAATTCTTTCTTTCATGTAGAGGAAACTCTTTCATGTAGAGGAAGTCAGGATATGGGATGCCTTGGTGCCCCAAGAGTTGGAGAGCTTCAATTTCTTCTCCCATTCTGTTCCATCATGTGTAGTTTCATTCTGAAGGTGATCTCTTGGGCCAGAATAACTGTCGGGATGCCATACATTCCACCTAAATACCAGCTCACTAGAAAGAGGAGATTTTTCTCCTTTTGCATACGTTTCCAGGAAGATGGGTATACAATATTTGCTTACTTCCCATTGGCCAGAACTTGTCACGTGGTCACAGCTTAGGGATGGAGTGACTTCTATTCTGGACAACCACATGGCCAGCTAAAAAAAATACAGGTTCTACTTTCTTTTTTTATTTTTTTATAGGATTTTATTATTATTATCTTTAAGTAGGTGTCATGCCTACTTACTTGTGTGTGAACTCACAACCCCAAAATCAAGAGTCACATGCTCTCCACTGACTGAGCCAACCAGTGTCCCCAGGTTCTACTTGAAAGAAAGAAAGAAAGAAAGAAAGAAAGAAAGAAAGAAAGAAAGAAAGAAAAAGAAAGAGAGAGAGAGAGAGAAAGAAAGAAAGAGAAAGAAAGGAAGGAAGGAAGGAAAGAAAGAGAGAGAGAAAGAACGAAAGAAAGGAAAGAAAGAAAGAAAAAGGAAGGAAGGAAGGAAGGAAAGAAAGAAAGAGAGAGAGAGAGAAAGAAAGGAAGGAAGGAAGGAAGGAAGGAAAGAAAGAAAGAAAGAAAGAAAGAAAGAAAGAGAAAGAAAGCAAGAAAAAGGTAGGTATGACCGTATGCCACAGCATTCTCTGCCATAGTCATCAATGGGACTATTCTCTTTCAACAGAATATTCAGGGGTCTAGAAGCTATTTGGCCCATGGGCCAAATCGAGCCTGCTACCAGTTTTTGTACATTAAGTCTTACTGAAACACAGCCATGCCCATTTGTGTGTATATCATCTGTGGCTGCCTCAGCACAGCTGAGTAGTTGGAATGGAGACTATGTGGCCCACAAACCCTACAATGTTTACTATAGGATCATTGACGGAAAGTTTCCTGATCCCTGCACTAGACCAGTGGGTTCAAGTGTCTAAGATAGACTCAAATTTTTTTAATTTCCCAACCCTGTTAGTATAAAAAGAGAGACCCCAACAAAAAGAGCCTCAATACAAGTATATTTTTTAATTTATAAATTATATACATGCAAGGCAGTATAAAATAGGATGTATCTTGGTTTTCATCCAACTGAATTAAGTAGCTATGAGAACTGGAGCAAATCATTCATTCCTCAGTTTCCTCATTTGTCAAATGGGAAATATAATGGTATATATACCTTATAGGTTTGCACTCCGGGTTAGGTTGGCACATCTGAAGCACTAAGAAAAGTGCCTGGTATGCTTTCAATGTGGCACAGTGACTGATACAGCAAAGGAGCCATGTTTTTTAACACATTCATGCATTCCAACATTATAGGACATTTATCAGAGTTTCCTGGGTAAATGGCTGAGTTGGTGGTTCCAAGAGCTATGTTCAAATCCTGGCACACTCACTTACTAGGCGGATAAACTTTTTGGCCTCTCAAACCTCAGTCTGTAAAATCAGGATAAGAATCCTGTTTGCCTAGGTGTCGGCCAATGCCTGTGATTCCCTTCAATCCATGCTTCGCACATAATAATCATTTAACAATCTTACCTATCGTTCTCCTCCACTCAAAAACGTCTACAGCTTTCACTGGCATGAGGCGGGGAAGGAGCTACAGCCCACAGAGTCCATAGTTTTCCAGCAAGCGAATGAGGTACACTAATACAACCACACTCATTGCAGTCTTGCAGCGATTTTCATGCAGCCCTCCCTCAGCCACATGGCATCTCATGCCCATGGTTTCTGTGCCGTGTCTTCTTCCCTCTCCATCCCACCATTGATTCTTGCCAGCATATCTTTACTATTTTCCTCAGAAAGGTAATCCTAATTAGAATTTCTCAGGAAACTTCTTCTCAGGCTCCCACTCCATTCTTCCTTATCATTACCGAAAATAGTACCTCAGATGCTGCTGATGGGGCCAGAAGGATACATACTGAGAAAGAACCATTGGATTTCTTTGACAGATGCCGTGCTAAAAGCAGTGTGGAACGAAATGACTGAGGTGAAAATCTTGCTGGATTGGAAGTGAGAACAAGAGAGAAAAAATTGGCAACAGAGGGTTTGGCAACTTTTTCAGGAATTAACTGTCCCGGGGTGCCTGGGTGGCTCAGTGGGTTGAGTGTCAGACTTCGGCTCAGGTCACAGTCTCGGGATTCGTGAGTTTGAGCCCCACATCAGGGTCACTGCTGTCCTCGAGGAGCCTGCTTCAGATCCTCTGCCCCTCCCCCCTCTCAAAAATGAATAAACATGTATTTATTTACTTTTAAATCAACTGTGCTGGGTCCCACAGAGCCCTGCTTCAGGCTCACCCCAGCCTCAACGTGTAGGCTACCGTTTGAAAACCTGCAGTTGACGACTTGATAAGGTGAAGTCCGGTGGACCAGGGGTGTGTGTGGAGGGCTGTCCCTGTCATTGGTGTCAGGGTGTCATACAGAAACTGGATCCCTTGACCTCGCTTGCTTACTTCATAAGCTTTCATTCCTCTCCTAGCTTTTATTCAAGCACTACTGGCTGTGCCTTTCAAGTCTCTATCCTCAAAATTACTGCCAGATTTTCTCTGGGGGAGGAGAAATGATGTTGACCTTACAGACATTAGTTTTATATCCTCCATTTAAACCTAGAAGACGTGTGGCCCATAGTCCACTAGCATCCATGCTGACAACCTATACATTGTTCTAGGCTTGAATGCAATTTGATTGGAAATAACCTCAACAGTGAACTCCAAATATCATGCTATAAACTAAAAACAGAAGGAAAGAAAACTGTCTCTCTCTCTCTCTCTCTCTCTCTCTCTCTCTCTCTCTCCTCTCTCCCTCACACACACACACACACAAACCATGCTGGCAGCTCTAGAATTTGTCCTTTTCTGATTTTTAATTAGGCTCTGTTTTTGAAGTAAACAAGTATCTACCATAAATACTGTGAACCGATTGGGAGTATTTTCCTTCCCTGGAGCTCAAGCCACAAGTGCTTCTAAGCAGCCAGTCTTTATGCATAAACTGCAGTGTGTGAGAGCTTTAAGCTCGTTCGAAATGGAAGTGGTGATCACATGGGAAGTAGGGATGAATTTTAACCTAATAAATAATCATCATCCATGCCTACTTGGAAAATAGCTTTCTTGTTGAATAATATTTCAATATATAATATCTTGAAATGAGACTGCCATTACTAATTTAAGTATAGCTTGCCATATAAATCATGCAAAGATGTACCTACATGATGCCTAAATTACTCTCCGAGGCCACTTTTTCCTGCTTAAGTTATCTTAAGGAGAACCCCATTTAGGTGATATTAGGGCCAGTTAAGGGGAAGGATAATGACCATGGCAGAGCATCAAGCCCTTGCACTTGGCGACCTCCCCCTTATGCCAGGCTAGTGAAGTGCTCTGGGTCATATTTCACATTCATAGGTCAGTTTTCTGAGTGACGGTGAAGATCCAGTATTAAGACGAGGTCAGATCCGTCCTAACTGTGACCCGTACCACATAAGAGGCTCCTAGACTAATCTACTAGGTGCTGTATCTGAATTTCAATCAGGAGGAACAAATCTCTCAGAATCCTTGTATATGCCAGTGGTGTTCCGCTGACCTTTGAATTACAAATAGATACTGAGAAAGAAATCCCTGGAGCAGGCAATATCCATTAAATAACAATTATGAAAAGCTGTTTGCCTTTTGGAATGGCTTTTCCCATAATGAGGCTATGACCAAGTTGGGAGGCTGAGGGGTGGGGGGACCCATGTAGTTTCTAATTCTGAATTATTCATTTCTCAAATAGAGAGAAATCTTCCAACCTGGGCTGGGGAGAGAAAGTCCAGGAGGCCCAGGGGCCTTTCTTAAGGCCAGGGTTTATACAGAAAGGGCCACAGAGACTATGCTAAGAATCTAAAAGAATTAGACTAAAAATCCAGCTTCTTTTCTCCATGAGAATTCAAATCCTTGGAGTAAGATTCTGTGTGGTTTAGGTTGTATCCAAATCACCTAAGTACATCTAGTTTCATTAAAGGTTCAGTCCTGGAAAATTTTGATTGTTCCTCAATATTTGTTATTTACTTTGGATACGTTCAGAAAATATCATGTGCATTGTTTCTCATGGATATATATATATATATATATATATATATATATATATATATCTCATGTATACACACACACACACACACACACACACACATATCTATAAAGAATTCGTAGGTTGAACTATAAAGAATGGCGAGGATTTGGATATGTTGTACCTTCAATACATCCATTGTATACAGTTTCCATCCTCAGAATGCAGCACATTCATTGTCTAAGACTTCAGTCTTTGGAGTTAGATGGTCCTGAGTGGAATCTCAACTTGGTTCCTAAGTTACAGAGCAAATTATCCAACATTTACTCTATTTTTCATCTGCTAAAAAGGAATAATAATGTCTAGCTCGTAGGGATACGGAGGAGATAAAATGAGAGTATGTTTAATGCTTACCTAAGCATTGGGCATATAGCAAGTCCTCTAAAAATGTTTCTATATTTATTATTCAGCTTTTGCTGCAGCAATAAACAACTCTCAAATTTTAGTGACTTACAAAGTAAATATTTAATTTATTGCTTCCTTCCACGATAGCTACAGGTCTGCTGCAATTTTGCTGGAATCTGCTTGGCTTGACTGGGCTGTATGTGACTTTTCTGAATGAGCAGCCATTCTCTAGAAAATGCTGTTGGCATGGTGAAGGGCAGAAACTCAAGAGAGTGGCAAGAATCCCAGATGCTTCTTAACGTTTTTGCTTAGAAGCAGTACAGGGATAGTTCAGATATGGCAGACTGGGCTGCAGACCCCTGCAATAAAGTGAATATTGCGATTGAGTCACATGAATGTTTTGGTTTCTCGGTGTGTATAAAAGTTGACTTACACTATAGGCATGCCTCATTTTATTGCACTTTATTGTACTTCCTAGATTGCATTTTTTTGTTTCGTTTTGTTTTTTACAAATGGCAACCACACAAGGAGTAAATCTACTGGCACCATTTTCCTACAAATTTATTCGTGTTTCTGTGTCACATTTTGGTAATTCTATAAATATTTCAAACTTTTTAAATTATTATTATATCTGTTAGGATGACCTGTGATCAGTGATTATGACCGACTGAGAGCTCAGACGATGGTTGGCATTTTTTTTTTTTTTTGGCAATAAAGTGATATTCGCTTTATTGCAGCTGTCTGGATCCGAACCCACAATATCTCCAAGGTCTGACTGCATATTGTTACTTCCATCTATCTTTTGTCAATCAAAAAAGACAGGTGGCCAAACCCAAAGTCATAAAGATAGGAAAGTATGCCCTGCCTCTTAGGAGGCGGTGAATATTTGGGACCATTATACATATGACTTACTATTATTAGGTGCTAACCATGGAGTCATAAAATTTCAATTTCTTTTCAATTTTGGTGGTAATTAGGAGATAAGAGGCATTGTACTTTAATCAATTTTAACATCTATTGTGTCCATTCTATAAATATTGGCCAGCGATAGTTGTGGGATATTTTTAATTGTTCTCTTGGCAGTAATAATCATCCAACATTGCCTGGGATATAGTGACAAGGACATTCTTTTTATAAATACAGTTTTTATAGGTACTCTTTTTATCATTAGTATTTGAGAGGACAAGAGAAAATTCATAGATTACATTTCTTCAGTCAGTGGGACTCTTATTCCAGAAGAAAAATGGTACTGCAGGCAGGACTCTGAATCTTATTATACCACGGTGTTATGAAGGTACCGCCATCCCACCCCACTCCTGGCATTCTGCTACCTCACTAATCGTGGCTTCCTGAAATAATAATAACAAATTAATTGAGCCCTTCATGTATTCCTATTTATTCTAAAAGTGTCTTATGAGAGATCTACTATAAAAAATCCTCATTTTACAGATGAGCAAGTTGAGGGATGGCGAGGTTAGGTGGCCCAAAGCCACACAGCTGGGCAGGGAATGAACAAGAATTGAAACCCCAACAGTCAACCCCAGAGCCTTCCTGTGCACTGCACTACCTCCTGTGAAAATGTGGGATAATCATGAACAGTCAAAATGCATCAGTCGCTTATTACGGGGGCAGGCATGAGTTCCGCACATCAATGCATTTACTCCTCAGAGCGTGCTTTGAAAATGGGCATTACCATTATCCCCATTTTATGGATCTGGAGAGCTAAAATGGCACAGCTAGTTAAGCAGTGGAGGCTCACTTTGAAACAAGGCATTCTGGTGTCAGAGTTCATGCTCTTGGGTGCCACGTGCCATTGCTTTGACAAAAAAAAAAAATAGTGGAAAGCTTTATTAACCTCAAAACGCCCACACTCGTCACACATCTTGCGGCCCAACTCTACATCCCCGAGGCTATCCAAAATTTCAGACCCATCTCACAAAGATTTCAGAGATGCGCTACTGGTCCAGCCTATTTCCTCCCTTTGCCTCCCAAGTTATTCCCCCTCCTGTCACCATAACAACACACAACCTGCAATACACAGTTGGAATCGTTATCGAGAGCGGCAGAAGGGAGAAGCTTTTGATGTGTCTCTTCAGGGGTCCTCTCTGACATCTCTATCTCCTCGCGGTGAACTTTGGGCATCCTGTGATCTACAGCACTGCCAATTATGCTCTAAACGGTGCAGCTGCCTCTGTGCGCTCCCAGCTCACAGGAGGAACCTGCTAGGACATCTCGGGTCCATATGCGTGCTCTCCCAACACCCAGCGCCCCCAAATCAGAACGAGGGGAGCGTCTCCGTTACAGAAAACACTGCATAGAGTAAATAAGGAAAAAACAAAAGCTGTGTCTGCCTGTCTCTTCTTTATCACAAAGGGACCACCAACGGCCACAGGCAAATGAGGGAGATAGAGTGTTTCCAGACTCCTTCTCCTTAGTCAGGCAAGTGAGGAAACCAGAAATCCGTATGCTGCCCAGAATTGAAATCAAAGAAGAGAGAAATGCCACTTGGCAAATGCAATTTGGGCCCGGGAGTTCTCGTTCCTTAGTCAGTGGGCCAAAAGTAGATTTCCCCCCATTTGTAGTGAGCACCCCCATTTATAGTAATATGTGGGACTGGAAAAATTCCCCATGAGGGAGGGACACACGTTAAGTACTTCTTTGTTTTGTTAGTAGGTCTATCAAAAAAGTGCACCACAGGCACCATGTAGAAACATGTCAGCATCTTTCTGGTGACATCACGCACTTGAATATCAAGTGTCAGGGTCTAACCTGTGGCCTCAGTGATTACTATGGGATGGATAGGGAAGCCACTTCTTTGAGTCTCAGTTTCTTTGTTTAGAATCAGTGTTGACATGAATCTGGTTCACACTACAGTATTGTGTGAGGAGAATAAATCAGATAATATTAAAAAAAAAATTCTCTACACAGGGGTGCCTGGGTGGCTCAGTCAGTGAAGCGCCCATGACTCTTCTTGATTTTGGCTCAGGTTATGATCTCGTGGTTCATGAGTTCGAGCCCTGCGTCAGGCTCCACACTGTCAGTGCAGAGCTTTCTTGGGATTCTCTCTCTCTCCCTCTCTCTCTGCCCCTCCCCTGCTCATTCTGTCTCTGTCTCTGTCTCTCTCTCTCAAAAATAAATAAGCATTTTTTAAAAAAATAGTATCTAAATCATAAGGAAGGAATCATTATCTTATAATACGTGGAGTATTTTAATATACAGACTACACTGACTGTCCCATTTTTTAGACACAGCCATGTAAGACCTACTTCATATGTATTCAATGCCACACAGCCTTATGTATCCCAATGTCCATAATAGCAATACTGGATACAGACACTGAATTTTCTATATTGACCTCAAAATATGTATAAAACCTAGTTCCTCGACAAAACAAAGTATATTATCACCCACTGTGATGATGACTGGATTTTCCCAGAGATTTCTCAGACTCTGTACGCTCTTGTGCTCCTCAGCTGAGAGAACCCACCTATTTAGGCAGTGATTTAACCTACATTCTAATGGTGCCAAGATATGACGGAACAAGCACGCTAGTGAAAATGCAAAATGCCCCTCTTACAGCAAGAATTAATTACTATCACCAAATCGTGGCAACACATCTTTCAAATACGCAAAGTTCTACATGTGTGTACCAGGCATGTAAGAAGAGAGAATATTGCATGCTTCTTTGAAAGCTCTCTAGAGAAACTACAGACCAGCCTGTCCCAGATAACCAAGTGCTGGATTCATGAATTCTGTGAACACAATTCTCTGAACACAAATGCATGGAAAACACTGGGGCATCCCCTCTACCTGGAATATCTCATTTCATATATATATATATATATATATATGTATATATATACATATATATATGTGTATATACATATATATATATATATATACATATATATATGTGTATATACACATATATATATATACATATATATATGTGTGTATATATATATATATATGTATATATATATATATATATATAAAATCTCTTAGCATTTTAAAACCATATCCATTATGTCTATGTACTTAGTCACAAAGTACAAAATGCATAACGAAGATGTCAAACACATCAATGAAAATATCGCTATAGGCTTCCCACCTTTGGACGTGTTCACACACTGATCTGGGCAGACCCTTCAGTGAGACCCAGGGGAACTGATGGCATCCCTTCCAAGCTGGCCCGGCTGGCATGTTTCGGAATTGGAGGAGTGTATTCACTCATCTGTGTGGTTCCTAGCGGCTTCACAAATGAGCTGGCACTGGATGCTAGATGCCGGTTATTTTATTTGTGAGAATCCAAAAGTAATTAAAATGTTCACAGAGGAGGAGAATACAAGTTTGTCACCCTGATCTAGTCACAATTGTATTCACACCATGGGGCCTTTAAGACAGATGTTGGAACACGCTATTATCACGACTGGAAGCAAATCATTACCAGTGAAACCTAAGAAAATAAAATTTGAGACCAAGGTGGTTGGGTTTTTTTTAAATAAATAACAAATGATTCAAAGATATTCTTCTATTGCACATTCTATTCTTCTAAAGCCCATTCTGCTTTGCTTTCTTATATGAGGCAGTAGAAGACAGAGTTCAAGGTATGTGGCTGGGAATTTGAGAAGTGTCATTTTAACTTCCTATAGCAGTACCATATCTCTTTCCCTTATTTATTCATCGATCTGTGCCAAATAAATAAAGAACCCTACGATGTGCCACATGGTATTCCAGAAGCTGGGGTTATAGCGGTGAAGAAGACACACAAAGACTCAAAGAGCTTATTTTCTATCGGGAGAGGTAGAAAATTAAAAAGTAAGGGAAATTATATATATATGGAGGTAACTGACAGGTAGAACATAAGTCAAATTGGGAAGCAAAGAATAACTTAAGGTTGATGAACCATTTTAAATGGAACCATTTCAGAAGGCATCCCTGGTGGAGGACCTTTCAAAAGAGACCTGCTATAGGAAGAGAGGGAGCCAGGTAGGGCTACAAAAAAGAAAAGGAAAGGAAAAGAAAAAGAAAAAGAAAAAGAAAAAGAAAAAGAAAAAGAAAAAGAAAAAGAAAAAGAAAAAGAAAAAGAAAAAGAAAAAGAAAAAGAAAAAGAAAAAGAAAAAGAAAAAGAAAAAGAAAAAGAAAAAGAAAAAGAAAAAGAAAAAGAAAAAGAAAAAGAAAAAGAAAAAGAAAAAGAAAAAGAAAAAGAAAAAGAAAAAGAAAAAGAAAAGAAAAAGAAAAAGAAAAAGAAAAAGAAAAGAAAAGAAAAAAGAGGTTTCTAGGTAGAGAGGAATGCAAACAGAAATGTCTGGAAATGGGAACATGCTTGAAGTTTAGGGAACCTCACTGAACACATTCAAAATAGAAAGGAGGCGCTGGGAGGCAGAAGGAAATGTTTTCTTTGGCCTCATTTAGTGTTCGCTAGGCTGTACTTAAAATCTACTTATATTTCAAGTCAAGAGAATAAAGCAATTCACCAACTAGCCCTATATTCGTACACCCACACTTGCACAATTTAATGAAAACGGGCTCTCTAAAAGTAAACAGACATGGTGTAAATATCAATACGCTTATGAACTAGTTATTAGAGACAGGGTGCACACATGAGTGAAAACATAATTTAAATTTTGGTTTTCTGACCTTGTCTAATGTCTTGAAAGGTAGGGATAATTCAACCAATTTCACATCACTTTCCTCTTGTCCAACTTCCCCTTCTTGAAACTAAGGCGTGATTTAGTTTCCAAAGAATCTAATTTCACCACGATTGCTAAGGAACGCCTCTAATGATGCCCTTCACTTCCACTCGGTGCCAGCAGCAACATGAACCACCAAATTATTGTGAAGCTGAATGAAATAGAGCCATTCATCGGAGCTAAGTAAAAATAAACAGCTGAAATCGCCTGTCAGTCACAGGGGGGAAATGAAGGGCCGGTTAAAGATATCTTCCCTTTTAATAAGAAATTTTATTACTTTGGGGGCGTGTTGTGTTCCCAATCCCAGAGTAAGCCAGCTGCCATATCACCTTTGCTGTTGTCTGAGCCTATAACTACTGCAGTGTGGGGTGTCCTCATAAGCAAGGATGATAATGGATGTTTAATGAGCACCTAAAGTCGATGAGGCTGGAACCAAGGATCGTGGCAGAATTCTGCATGTTCTTGCTACTTCTCCATCCTTTCTGATTTGCTCGCTAAGCTCATCTGCTATCAAGTGGACACTGTGTTAAATTTCTGAGATTACTCACTCTATGTACTCCTCTCTCTTGGATTTGATAAATGGAAGAGGAAGGCACCAATTAAAAACAAGTAAGGTGGTTGTGTTCCCAAAGACCTAGTAGAACAAGATCAACTGACTTTGAAGAAGGACAACGGGAACTGTGTTAGCTGATTACGCTGCCTCGCCTACCACAAAATTGTTGGTCTTAAATATTCGATTAAAATTGCAATGCATTTCATCATGTTTCTTTCTACTTTCCATTATGCTTCCATTGAGTGCATTGAAAGGGAAATACTTAAAGAGAAAAAATACATTTGATAAGTTAGGATAAATAAGACAGGTTGGGGTTGCGGGGAAAAAATGGTCTGAGAGGGGGAAAAAAGCTAATTAATTAAATGGAAACACAGTAGAGAATGCAATCTTCAGTCGACCCTGTGAGATCCAAAGGGTGCATCAGGCTCCTTGAACTTCACTTTCTTGGTGTGTTTCAAGAAAATTGTTTTCCTACCTTTTTGTTCTAATTCAGCCAACACTTTACAAGGCCAGCAGAATGGGGGCTTGAGGAAAATTACAAACTGTACCTTGAACAGCAGGGGGCATTGTATAGCTCAAAGCTGAAAATCAGAAAGATGCCTTTTCAAAAGGAATTATGGATCAGCAGCATGTATTACAAGCACACAATTCCCTTTAGTGCTTCTGGAAGGAGCCAAAGCATGAATGAGTAACACTGGCATTGGATACTAGTAGAACTTCAAAAAGAAATTGGCCGTGCCTTATGTGACTTCTATTCATCTGCTCATATAAGAAACAACCCACCTTCTGTTAACAGGTGCTTTCTTTGAATGTCCTGGTAATGACTCTAATACATATTACACATCAGATTGGTGATAGAAGAATCTCCCGCAAGGGCTGGCCCACCGTGGCAACAGTCGATATATATTCAGAAATTGTATCTTACGTTTGTGAGCCAGAGGCATGCCCACTCACTTTTCAGCTCTTGCCAGCTTTTGATTCATTTCTAGCTATTCACTGTGGGAGCAGATCATTGGAACTCACCAATGAGTTCTGCTCTTGTGTCTGAAAGCCAAAACTGTAAGGCTTGAAGAGTGGGATTAACATCTCTGGCTTTCTTCAGGGCCTCACAAATTCTTGTCAGCCACTTCAGCTCTGACTTAAAAATAAAACTTCCTTTCTTTATTCTGGAAATTTCTGTGACAATAGGAATCCATGTTCTTCTGCCTTTTCATTCTCATCTTTCATTCCTAGTAAGACACCACCAAATCCGGTGGGGAAGAGGCCATTCTGAATGCTCAGTGACCCTTTCCTTTCTTCATCCTAAGGCTTTCACATATTCTCTTTGTAAAGTCACCTGAACCCCCACCAAGCCCCTCAGTGAGAAGGCCTCAGGTGGGCCCAGTACTTATCACCATGGAAACTGACTGAGCCTTCAGAGGGAAGAAGCCCACTTCAACAGAGAAGGCTGTCAGGAATCTGTAACTCAACCTAGACACTCACTGCTGTGCTAATGCTCCAGAGTCATCTTGAGAAATTAATAAAAATGATTGTTAGCACTCTCGCCTATTCCAAATCCATGAGAGAAAAATGGTGGATGGACCTGGTCCTAGAAAGCTACTGAAAATCTTCTGTAATAACAGACTCTTTGCTTTGTTGGGTATAAATGTGCATTGACAAATTGGTTCTTGAATTCTCTGCTTTATTGCTATGGTTTGTTGTAATTATAGAGTTTGAAATCTGTATTTAAGAAATCAGTTTCAAAAGAGAACATCTCCACGTGAAAGTCAGTCTGTTGCCTCTACTTTTATTCTTTAGAGTTTGATAATTATGGGTACTAAGCGTATCAATTAAGGTTATGTTAGGTGTCGTAAAAAAATCTCAAAATGTTTAATGGCCAAATGCATTCTTTTCTTTCCTAGCTCCCAAAGGCTCAAAGCAGATGATCCTGACATCTGCCTCTCCTCCAAATGGTGATTTCAAGATCCAGGTTCCTTCTGTTGTGTGTCTCTCACCATTGCCATGCTTATCTTCATCAAGCTCGTAGATCATGGGTGGAAAGATTTTAGTAGCCATGGATGGAAATGGTGTATATCACTACATTTTTCTAGAACTCGATCATTTGGGCACATCTATTTAGAAAAGCAGGAAAATATAGCCTGGCTAAATGCCCTGAGAGAAAAGGAAATGAGATCAGTGAACAGATAGCCAGCGTCTGAATTACAGACTCCATTTTTAAAAATATTTTTACTGTTTATTTGTTTTTGAGTGGGGAAGGGGCAGAAAGACATGGAGACACAGAGACACAGAATCCAAAGCAGGTTCCAGACTCCGAGCTGTCAGTGCAGAGCCCATCATGGGGCTTGAACCCACAAGCTGTGAGATCATGACCTGAGCTGAAGTCAACTGCTCAACCGACTGAGCCACCCAGGCACCCCAAGCTCTATTAATAATAATAATTCCATTTTTTAAATTCCATAAACAAAAGTACAATCGCTATCAATCTTCTGAGTGCAAAGTTCTGTATGAAACTAAGTTTTATGGTTATAAAACTGAGAATAGCTAATTCAGTTGTGAAAGAAAGGGAGAGAGTGAGGGAAAGAAAAGTAAAGGGAAAGAAGAAAGAAAGAAAGAAAGAAAGAAAGAAAGAAAGAAAGAAAGAAAGAAAGAAAGAAAGAAAGAAAGAATGAATTCCTGGCTGCTTTCCTCATAGAGTACTCAAATTCTGAGCTTAGTTTAGTTCAAACAAAACTGAGGCTAAAAAGACATCACCATAGAACAGGCCCTGTACCTTCGAGTAAGAACACCACCAACATCAACGACACATCCCGCTTGGCTAGCTACATAAAGAAAGGAAGTACTACCTGAGCAAGAAAGAGATCCTAGCAACTTGACCTTAAAGAGACATCTGCAGGAGAAAGAATGTAGCATTTAAGCTTCAGGGTTCCCTCTGACATGACCACCCTCCCTTGCTTTCCCAGTGCATCAGGGCCAAAGGTACAGCTACTTAGAAGGATACGAGAATCGGAGCAAAGTTGTGCTGTCACTGGAAGATTGTACTTGTGGTCGCATATCTCTTTCTCACACCCCACAGCTGCCACAGAAACATGACACTGTGCTGGCAGGCTATTAGAATACTCCACACATCACTGGATCTCCATAAATACAGTTAATTACCAGGTCATGAGCAAGAGCTTTTAAAAGAATTTTCAATTCATATCTTGAACTGTTGAGACGGGAGTAAGATGTCACACTGACTGGGGACATGCTGTTGTTCTGCTGTGTCCAAACCCTGCTGACATGTCCTGAAGAACACAGAGGCTGCAAGGATTGTGCGATGTGTCTTAATCAAGCAGCAGGGAAATAGGAAAGAGGGAACTTAAATGAGAAAAGGCGAGCGCTACCTAGAATGTGACTAAAAATGCATTTGTTTTCATGGGTCACGTCCAACAGTAACTGCAAATATTTTGGGTAAAATCTTTAAAGCATTCAGACTAAGGATAGACATAGTTATGAATGTTGGTTGCTGTTGACTTTGTTCCACTGAACAAATATCAGGCTAAGACCTGTATAAGCAGGGAGTATGTGTGTTCTGTTTCTTGTGACGTGTACCCAATGCCCCAAACGACACCCCGCCCAAGGTAGACACTCACATAGGGATTAATGCTTCACTTCTGTCACAACTTAATGATGAACTACAGGATGGTCCCTTAAATAGTTTAAAAGACTCCTAAATAGTGAGTACTGTCATGAGTGATACCTCTTAGGATTGATACTTGAATGATATGGGATAGCCACATCTATAAGTAACAGGATAGGGGAGGGTGAGATTAAATGTTTCAAAATTATTATCAGTGAGGAAAAAAATGCCACAGTCATTAACATAAATGTAACAAACATAATCTGAGAATTACTGTAATATCAGAGGAATGAGTCTCGATTTGTCTACTCTCTGTAGTCTTTTTATTGTGGGAAGAAAAGCTCTCAAATTTAATTGGATAATTGGTTTATTATTGGCTGACTGATTAATTCCTTTTTAAACGACCTGGGCCATCCGATCACACCAAAACAAAGGCCTATGTAAATTAAAATATCAATGTTAATTAAAAGTTTAATTAGTATTTATATCATAGATTTTACAAAACATTAATGATGTGAAAAAAATCATAAGCTCTATAGGTATCACTCATAGTATATTGGGATGCCTTACAAGAAATGCATGTGGTAGATTTAGACCTTTTTATATAGGCTTCAGAGCAAAATTTTACTATTTATTTTAAATCATTATAAAGGTTTATAGGTGAGTTGTGTTTTCTTGTCACATTTTCCATGATCCCATTTGCTTCTTAGAGGACAATGCAAGTCCCAATTATAATAGTGTTCCTACAGAGACATGCTGATTTACAGTGAAGTCTTTTCCCAAAATTGCCGAGTTTATACTGTAGTAAAATTCAGTGATTACCTGTATCAGTGATCACAAATTTTATTTTCAAACTCTGATGTCTTAATTGAGGCTACCTCAGGCACAGTGACAAGAAGGAACGCTCAACAGAAGTGTTGTCATGGCTGATTAGAAATGTTGCTACGGCGTCAGAACGGGGAGGGCTCACGCCCTATGTATTTGCCATCTCTGACCTACACTAACAAATATTTAAAAGGCAAAAACATATGTTGCTGACCGCTCTTTTGGCCTGAATACATGAGGCTCTGTAAAGTATCTGGTTCTCAGGGCGCCCGGGTGGCTCAGTTGGTTGAGCAACAGACTCTTGATTTGGGCTCATTGTGATCTTTGGGTTGTGGGATTGCCCCACCCCCCACCCCTGCCAAGTCAGGCTCGGTGCTGAGCATGGGGCCTGCTTTAGATCCTCTCTGTCTCCCTCTGCCCCTCTCCCCCACTCACACTCTCTCTCTCTCAAAAGTAAAATAAAAAATAAACAAAGTATCTGGTTCTCACTCTAGTGGGGTCGTTCATCCACTAGAAGAACACGACTAATTTCTTCTTAGTTCCCAAAATGTAAAAAGCAGGTGAATTATACTTCATTTGCTCTGTTCAAACTAGCTTTAACACGGAACGGGAATTTATTGGCTCACCCACTGCAAGTTCACGGGAAGTCAGACTTCAGAGTCAATCTGGTCAGTGGCTCAGCACTGTCGTGAAGGCACTGGTGGCTTCTGTCACTCTTCCCTGCCTTCCACACTGTCAGCTTCAGGCTAGACCCGTTCCCTCATGGTGGTAAAGTGGCTGCGGCAATTTCAGCCTTCATAACCACATACTGCACCATGTGTGGTTGGGAAAGCGAGGGTCTGCTCTAGCATTGTGACAACAAGGTAGGGATTGGCCCTTGTGGCTCTCTTAGGTCTGCTCCTGAACTAAATGCTGTAGCCGGGGGGAAGGTAGATACCAACTGGCCTTCGCCGTCCAGGCTCCATTCTGATAGCTCAGAGTGGGCTAAGCGTCTCATAAAGTCCATGGACTTCACAACCTCATAACATCCAGGCACCTGTGAAAAAGACTAAGGTGAGTCTGGGTAAGCAACTAACGGTGTCCACTCCATGACCTAACAGCCTGCCTTTGAGAAGTACAGTCAGTCAGGATCACGGGCTCTGGAGCAAGAATGCCTGCCTCTGACCACTGCCTCTTCCTCTTCCCAGCAGCATAGTTTTGGCCAAGTTAAACCGCCTACCTCAATACCTCAGCTTGCTAATCTGTAAAATGGGGATAATTATAGTTCATAAGATTGTTATGAGAATAATGTGGAATTATACGTGTGGAAAATTTAGAATAGTTCTTAGAAAATTTAGAATAATTCTTAGCTATTAATATTTTTATAGCCTTGTTGTGTGATTAACTTCTCTCAGATGCCTTTATCTTTACACACACACAATGGGATTGACGTGCTAGGATGAGAGGGTTGGAAAGTTCCCAAAATACAAGCAGTTCATATTCTTAGAACTTATTAGTTGCGATTGATAAGGTAGAATGGGATTTTTTTTTCTTTAGAGAAAGACTCACAACTAAATGGAAAATAATTTGCCTTACTATCACACAGCGCTCAACACATTGACCTCGATATCCTGATATTATCACTGGATGACTTTATAATTGGATTCAGATTCTATATTCATTCCACTCAAATTAATATTGCTCTTACTGAGGAAAGTCTTGTGTTCTGCTCTTATTTTTGAATCAGAGTTGAAAATGGGCAGTACTCTACTGTCTAATTAAAGACCTATTCTTTACACACAGAGTTTTTGTTTTTTTGTTTTTTTGTTTTTTTCCTCATGAAGCACTTCGGTGCATTTTCCAGTGAGGTGTGGCAACGGGGCTATTGGAAAAGGAGAAGTATCTGGTTCTCACCCACTCACTCCAGTGGGGTTGTTTTTCCACTAGAAGGATGCAACTAATTTCTTCTTAGTTCTCAAAATGTAAAAACCAGGTAAATTATACCAAATTTGCTCTGCTCAAACTAGCTCTAACACCAAGAGGGAATTTATTGCCTCATACGCTGGAAGTTCATGAAGATTCAAATCCCTAGAATCTCCTTTTCTCAGATGAAAATTTAGCTTAAAAATTTTCTCACAGTTGGGGCACCTGGGTGGCCCAGTCGGTTGAGTACCTGACTCTTGGTTTTGGCTCACGTCATGATCTCATGGTTCATGAGTTTGAGCCTGGTGTTGGGCTCTGTGCTGACAGGGTGGAGCCTGCTGGGATTCTCTCTCTCTCTCTCTCTCTCTCTCTCTCTCTCTCTCTCTCTCTCTCTTAATAAATAAGCTTTAAAAAATTCTCACAGGCCATGGCTGATATTTTAGACAGTTTTCTTTGATTCTGCATGAAATAGGTTAGGGGGAAAATGGTTGTATGGGGGACTTATTACCAGATAAAGAGGTAAATTCCACACTCAGAAGAGTTGCTAAGCAACCAGGCTTCGGAAAGACTGACATGAAGGGCGTCAGGGTCTCTGGTGCCAACATAATCATCTGTCCTTCTTCCAGACCTTTGCCTTCCTATAGCAGCATTGTCTTCCCAGACCAGATTTAGCTATGTGATGCCGGACGCATGGCTGCAATCCGTTCTTTCCCCGACTCTTCAAATTCCACGACTGAAGGAGCTCTTCCTTACCCATTTCAGATAGGAAAAATTCCAGAGAATGAGCCTATAGGACCTGCCTTCATCATATGCACATCCTTCTGGCTAGAAGTGGGGTCTACTGCACGGATAAAGAGGCAGAAGGATTATAAGTATAGGACGATGATAGGCATCATAGCTGGGAACTTGTTAGTGGGAAGATAAAAGTTTTTTCTTAGTTTACCAATTCTCTGAGGCAGCAAGGCAAGTGTGGATTTGGACAGAGCTGAACAACATATTCATGGAGGTGGGAAAGTAGCTAGCACACCCTTCACAGTTCTGCAGAGTACCTACTCCAACTATGTATATACTTGGAGCAGAGCCAATACCTACTGAAGGGGATCCCAGAAAGAAGGGCCACCAGGATCCCTCTCAGCAGCCTATGCCTCCCATGGCCTTCAGGGCTGATAGAGCAGCCCCGTCTCAGAAAAAAATCTCTCAGTTCAGCACAGAGCATCCTCCTGCACTTTGCTGACACTTTTCTGAATCCTGCCCGGAGGACAGGAGCCAGGAAATGGAAAGCTTGGGGTCTGAGATGTTCATTTGCTTCTGAGGTGCATATAATTGCTGATGTGTTTGGCACTTAGACGTATATCTTAACAGTTAGCTTGTGAAAGATGAATTCATTAGCCCTGCAGGAACCATAACTATGGCATTTTCTGACTTGTCAAAATGCCCTTCATGCATTTCATAGAATCATTTTTTTAAACAAATAAAGTTGGAGTTATGGGCCACACCTCACCGAGAAGCTTAGGGCTGAAGGACAGAGTTGTGGTTTCTTTACAAAGAGGGGCCCTACATCTGACTGCAGCTCTGTCTATAAAGAGATGGTTACCATTCATCTGGCCTATATGGCAAACATCCACATCTCATTGAGCCTTAGGGTCTGACTAAAACTATAGCGTTATGTGATGAAATTGTACCATATGCCAGATGTCTTTGTTAATCAATTAATAAGCAACCTTCACATCTATGAGATTACACTGAACACTAGGAAAGATATAGACCCCCTGAAGGAACATGCAACTCCTTGTGAGTCACCTAAAAACATTAAGAAAGATTGCGGACCTAATTCTAAGTTGTAACTGAGAAAATAAGTCACTATGTACTTCATGTGGGCTAGATTGGTCCAGATCCATTTCTTGGAAGACACGGGGCTTGAAATGGGTCTCAGATGATGGACAGGCAAAAAGGTATTCTTTACAGTCTCTTTTTCTGTGATTGGTATAGATATCTAGGGTTGAAATTGCATTTCAGGCAGTGTGAATAGCCTGAACCAAACCACAAAGGTGATCTTAGAAGCCCCTGTGGAGCGTAGAGAGCAAGACGCACAGTAAATCATGTTGGAGGGTGAGTGGCAGATGATGAAAGCTGGACAAAAAGAGTTTCACTTGGTACAATAGTTTGCTGAGCAGAGAAGTAAAGAAGGTAATATTTTTTTGAAAAGTAAGTCATTCCACTCTGTGTGTGTGTGCATGCATGCACATGTGTGCATGAAAGAGAGAGAAAAAGGAAAAGAGGGGTGGGGAAGTGTCAAGTTAATTATTTAAAGGCAAAAGTAGCAAGCTTATTGAAGGTAGGTAGTAATAAAGCCATGGATGATGACAGAGACAAAATGAGTAAAGGTCATAAAGGTATTTTCTAAAATAGGAAGAGCAGGACTTGACATTGAGACAAGAAGGAGAGAGAGACTCCACAGTTTTTGGATTGGGAGACCATTGAAAATTCAACCTTTGTTGTTCACGTTGGGGCCCCTCCTAGTTCCTTCCAAGTGGCCAGCAGTTGAAAGGAATAGCTTCTGGTCATTATTAGTGTGACTGAAAAAAATTGTCAGTTTATGAATGGCTCTACTCATTATTCCGCCAGAGAGAAACAAATGCCAAGATATATGTGAGGAATCCCTGAACCTTTGGATTTCCATGCCCAGCCTCGCTTTACCACAGTTTGTACTCTCTCACAAAGACTGATTAGGCGGGCCTTGAAGGATGCTTATCTCTAGGGACAAAAAGATCAAGTGATAAACATTCTTGGTAAAATAAAGTTGGTAGGACCTAGAGTATAATTAGTGCTGGGTTATCATTCATGGAGGAATATTTGTTTCCTTTAGCCAATAATTTCTAAGTTTAGAATTATTTCTGAAAAAGTATTTGTATTTTTGTCTATCTATAAATGTACAGTATACCCTTGAACGATGCAGAGGTTAAGGGCACCAACTGCCCTGTGCAGTCAGCAATCCACACATAACTTTTAACCCCCCCCCCCAAATTTAACTACTAATAGCCTAATGTTGACTGGAAGCCTTACTGATGAACAGTCAATACATATTTTTGTATGCTATATGTATTATATAATGTATTCTTACAATAAACTAGGCTAGAAGCAATGCTATTAATTATAATAGAAAATACACTTATAGAACTCTACCGTATTTGTTTGGAAAACTTGTGTATAAGTGGACCCCGCAGTTCAAACCCATGTTGTTCAACGGTCAACTGTATAGCTATAAATATCTATAGATGTGTATATATCAATTGCAAACACATCCAAAGAGTTGCAGAACACATCCCTATATCTTCATGCAGTCTTATAAAAAGGTAGTTACTCTCAACTTTATTGAAAATACAGCCAATTAGCACACAGCAGTAGTCAAACAAAATGACAGTGAGATTCAAGTACCACTAAATAGGACTTCGTTCCATTTCAGGCTTCAGCAAATCAGTGAAGTCTGCATTCAATTTGGCTGCTTAATTCAAGCCCCTGATCAATACAAACTAAAAAGAATTGACCAACTTTTCTACTCTCCAGACCAGGTCAGCTAAATCTGAAGAGAGAAGTACCACTTAAAGGAACAAGTAACAGTAGTGCCTGGATTGGGGTGTAGCGTGGCAGAAATTGTGCTCTTAAAAGCCTAAGAGTCACTATTCCCGGGCTCCCAAGTCCATTTCTGTCCCTCATCAGCTATGTGATCACGAATGAGGCACTTCACATCAGTTTGCCTCAGTTTCTTCACTTGTAAAATGGCAGAGTTAAAAATTATTATCTCCACAGATAGAGTTTTATATCCATTTTTAGTGAGATCATGACCCTACACTCTAAACTCTTTGTGGTATAGACCGTGTCTTGTGTTTTCTTGTATCCCCTACACTGTCTGATGGAGTATCAGGCATACAGCAGGTGTTGGGCTGAAGCCTGGGGGCAGGTTGGTTTGTGTAATTAACAGACGCTTAATTTTCACTCAAAGAACTTGTGGTCCAGTAGGCCGACAGAAATTCCAACAAGAATTCATCAAGTACAATAGATGAGCAGGTAATGCCTGGGAAATGAGAACATAGATTTAGCTTTTAGAGTTTCAAGACCTCAGTGCATACTCTAGACACAGCCCATTCTGTCATATGGCCGAGAATACAATAGCACTGACTTTTAGCGTTTTCATGATAAAGGTGCCTCCTTTTTAACATCCTTTAAGTTGGAGTGGGGAAAAAAGGGTGGGTGTTTGGGTGGCGTATGCATGCACACACATGTTGGAGAAAGGTTGTCTTCCTTTCTATTCGTAAAATCACTTTCTGCTGTTCTCAGAAATAAACTCTGACACCGAAGAAAGGAAACAGCTGCTAGTATTGAATTACTGCATGTCTAGAGGAAATAGCGAAAGAGTCAGTGCCTTTGGCTATGTAGGCTTTAAGAAAGCCAGATCGCGTATTTCATTATACTTGATAACTTAAAAGGGATTTTCTTTCACACACCCACATAAAAAGGAATTGTCCAAGTTCTCATGCCATGGCATAAGAGAGTGACACGCTCTTCTAGCTGGCAGGGACCCAGGAGACTGTTCAGTACAACAACCTCGTCTGCAGAAGAAGTTGGGAGAGCCCTCTTAGGATTAGATAGATTTTATCATTTTCCACTTCACAAAACTCTTCCAGAGTTTATTGTAGAGCACCTGTTTAAAATGATCTGTTTACTAATCTCACAAAAGGGATTTCCATCCAAATATAAATATTAATTATGTTTAAAAGAAATAGGAACACTGAATCTTGAGCTCTGGAATCATATACACCTGTGTTCAAATCCCAGCGAGGGCCATACTAGGAGCCTGGACAAATGACCTGAGGTCTTTACACATTAGTTAACTTTTCCTATTAAATGAGAGATGTTCTAGTTTCTACCTTAAATGATACTGCATATACAGCACAAAATAGTGTCCTACATGTGGTCAGTGCCCATTCCAGATTAATCTTAAAATGGTTGCAGTTTATTTTCACATTCTAATTATAAAATAATGTAAGACAGATTCTTAAATCAAATAGTTTGATAGCACGGTCATGTCCAACACAAGAAAGGGGTAGAAAAAGTGACTATGGAATATAACAGATGTGGGGAAAGGGTTGATAACTTGCATTGAACATGATGAGGTTTTCCCCAGATTGCTGGGGTCCTCAGAATATGACAATTCCAGGCCACGTTCATAACACTCAGGCATTTTTGAACATAGTTTCCTCTAAAGGTAATCACTGACTGTCAGAAAAGGACAAATGGAGGGGCATCTGGGTGGGTCAGTAGGGTGAGTGTCTGACTCTTGATTTCAGCTCAGGTCATGATCTCCTGGTCATGAGAAGGAGCCCCAAGTCGGGCTCTGAACTGAGAGTGGAGGCTACGTAAAATTCTCTCTCCCTCTCTCTCTCTCTCTCTCTCTCTCCCTCTTCCCCATAATCCTCTCTCTCACTTGCTCTCAAAAAATAAAATAGAAAGAAAGAAAGAAAGAAAGAAAGAAAGAAAGAAAGAAAGAAAGAAACCAAGAGAGAAGGAAAAGGAAAAATGGAATTGACTGATCCTTCTAAGCCCCTCTCTAGCCCTCTTCTCACCTTCCACCAAACACAACATCCAACCAAACCACCAAACAAAGCAAACCTGTAGCATAATGGCTTCGGACTAAATGGCAACATTTTTAGCCAATGAATATTTAAAACAAATGAATACGCATATTCTCTACAATGTGTAAGATTAATACCACGCCAAATACCAAAGAGGCTTTGCAAATGGTGAGTTGTATTTGGGAACTGGAATTGAGAGCAAAGTGGACCTTAGAAATATTTGTGCAAATGATTCCTTGAAATCCTCCTAAAGTTCTTCCAGCAATGTAAGTAATGGATGAAGGAATTTTAAGATTTATTGGGATTAGGGTCCTGTTTTTTTTCCCCCAGTTTAATGTGATACAACACTAAGATTGGGTCACTTGTAGTTCTCACTTATTCAAGTTACAGAATTTTAGGAAAGGAAATAAACCAAATGTGTAAGTTACCTTATAATTCTAAGGCTATACAGTTGTAAGAAAAAGAACTAGCATATTTAAAGTTAAGCTGTTTAGTATGACTTACGTCGAAAGAGTTAATGATAACCTTGGTATCCTTAACAGAGTTCAATTTTATCAGTGCTGCTATTTCTGTAGTCACAAGGAAAACCTGAATTAAGAATGTAGTTATTTCCTTCTGTTCTTCTAAGAACTTTTAGCAATAGTATCCTTGGATGTTCTAAGGTGGGGGGGGGGGGGCTTAATAAAGCTTATTGTCAAATGGGATCAATGCAAGACAAATAGCCAACTATATTATAAAAGACAGGAGATAGAAAGGATATTTAATAAGCGCAGTGAATTTCTTACAGTCTGTATTCAGGACTCACTATGATGCATAGATGCCATCAACTCTCTATAATTTGTTTTTTAAATACTTTGGGAACTCGAGCACAAAAGCAAAAGACAACGGTATTTTAGTCATTAGGCTTTCAACAAATCTGAAAACAGACTTTGAGTCACATTAAAGAAAGATCAGGATTTCATAAAGTACAGGAGTCTAGATCTAATCAGAGAAGAATGGTTGAACATTGAAAGAGGAAACTTTATCCAATGGGACAAGCCCTTGTATTTTGTTGTTGTTGTTGTTGTTGTTGTTGTTGTTTTTTCTAATAGAGATCTAGGCATGGAATTGTTAAAAAGAGAACAAATTCAGGCAGAGTATTGCCCTTCACTTAAAATTCGACAGCTTTTACATGGAACAGTTCTTTTCAAACTGATCCCCACCCCCAACTCCTCCAAAACAAACAAACAAACAAACAAAAACAGTGATCAATTTAGCCTTGCAAATTCAACCACCTACTTTATTATATTGACAAATGTAAATAATTGTCCAGATGACATAGATTAACTAAAAAAAGTCCTGAGACCACATGAAGAAATTTGCCCAGGCAGAAATGTATCAAATGCATGAAAAGTGAAGGCCACTTCCTTGGGTGCAGGGCTTCAATGTCACTCTACCTCTATACCCCAGGAATAGATTTGTATTATAATCAACAGGCGACAGAAGCCACATATCACTGCTCCTGGCAGTCTGTCAAATCAGAAATTCATTTATATGTGTGACAAGTCCTCCATTTCAGAACTCTTGGTGGGAAAGAGTAATTGATTGGCACCAATTACTTTATGGCCACTGATGCCTTCGGTGTGGCTTCCCCGGGCCCTCCTCCCTTGGACAAAGACAAAGTCTACCAGATGCATTTCTCACACAAGCTCAAGAAAACGATGGCTGTCTTTCTCCACAGAGCGCAAAGAGTCAATATACTTCTGAGACCTATTCTGTCTTCTTCCCTCAGAGGTAAGAGCACAGTCTTTCTGGCAGTTTGAGGGTAGGCTACTAACTTCCTGTTGTTAGGAGAATTTCACCTTCTACCCTGGCTTTTGTAAATCTTTCTTTTTGTACTAGTACATTAGGAACTAACTAAATTCTGTTTTAGTACTTGTTTACCTGTAGTTTTGTTAGCTGTATGTAGCAAAACAAAACCCATTTCTGTACTCATTACAGAAATCAAGTCAGCCACCGAGTGCCTGAAATTATAAATAGCTTATATAATATGTTATAGGATATATAATGGAGCATATATAATTTTCCCATAATCTATTTTAGTCCTCTCGAGGATGAAAATTAATGACTGCAAGTATTAAAATAAAGTTGGTCTGTATCTATTATCATTCAGTTGATTGGAGAGACTCCATTTTCCACAGTTTACTCGGTTCTCCATCTATGAAACTCACATTAATTGGGGCTTACAATAATCCAAGAGCCACACTAGGCCTTGGGAAATAGAATGATGCCTACGAAGCCTAGGAAGTGGTGATTGCCCTCAAAGTCAAATCCTCCTAGACTATTTAACCCACTGAGGATCAGACACTTACTTCCAAATTTTTAAAATTCGTAGATGTGATCATGTGCTTGCATCAAATTCCTTAATAAATAGGACTACAACTATAAAATGCCCACAAAGTTCAGAATAGTAAGAAGTGAGCACTCCTCTTTATTTCCAAAGTCAAATCTAAGATTGGAAACACACACATACGAACAAGTTACATTCATCCTAAGGTTGGCTCTATATACAAATTTGGCTACTTCCAATCACCATGGAATAAGTAGATTAATGAAAGGAAGAATGATTCTGGAGATCCTGGACAGAATTAGGATCTTATTCTGCAAATGCGAAGAAATTTAGACAAATGTTTAGATGCCAGAAAAGAAATTGATCCCCAGAGGACTGATGATACACAAAGAATCTTGTCAGCAGGCCAAAAGAAGAAATAAAGTAAATGGTTAGAAAATTTAAAAGGTAATGAAATCTTCTTTCTGTAGGGTGATCGGAAGTTATTACTGTGTAGAATGTGGCAAAGTGGTATGGCTGTGGGGTATTTGAGGAACTTCCTCGTTGTGGTTTTGAAGACTACTAAAGTCACTAGCATCTGGGAAACTATTACAAGCAAGTTTATGTTAACTCAGGTTTGAGGTAATACGGTAAGAGATTAATAAGTTTGGTCCAATGTGTGGAAAAAGATGAGAAAACTTGGCAAATGCACCAAAGTATACAGAGATTTTGGAGACCTGGAGGCCTGGGCTAGTAGGTTTACTGGCTGCAGTGTTAGGGAAGTGTGGATGGTGACAGCAGGAAGAAGTTTCACATTCATGGGAGCCGGTAGTAAGAGGTCAGGGTGAAAAACAAAATCCTAGTCATTGTCCAGGTTCGGGGGAGCAAAGCATCAAGTATCTTAGGCGACAGGCTGATCTTAGCTCCCATTTGCCCAGGACAACCCCTATTTATCTCTGTTTTACCCTCACTCAAAAAATTCCCTTGTTTGGATGACAGGTTAATTACATCGTCATCCTTCCAGGAGAGTACATTCAGAGGAAGACTCCTTCCACCAGTGTTCTCTGGACAGAATCCTTGAATGGAATTCTTAGCACTAACCAAGTTAATTAGTTCTATGAGATGCATGTTGCTGTTTGTTCAAGCTTTTTGCTTGCCATGAAAAACTTTATATAGTAACCCCAGATCTCAGTAAATCCACCGCACTTTTCCTGCCTCTGGAAGGATCAGGACATCAAAAAGAACCAGTTCCTAATGCGTGATACATTTTATACAACTGCCCAGAAAGCAGGTCCCTCCTATTGGTTAACTCATGAATCCACAAAGAACTAGGTACATTTTGGTTCCACTTACTTTTCATGGTGATAATGACGTTTCAGAGCCTGACAATTTCAGAACAATAATAGCTAGGACTGAACTCAAAATGACGTTCTCAGACACTATTTCAAGTTTGTGAAAACATTTACTGGCTATAAAAAATTAGATAATGGTTCTTGAATCTAATAACATCTACAGATATGAATTTTAATGTGATGTGCTTGCTATTGAGTCAGATTTTTCAAATTGATCTTTAAAATATACAAATGTTATTCCATTAATTTGATAATTATGATTTCTATGTACCAAATTCTGATAGAGATTTAGAGGATGTTTTTAAAGAAATCATTTTTGGGGCGCCTGGGTGGCTCAGTCGGTTAAGCAGCCAGCCGACTTCGGCTCAGGTCATGATCTCGCGGTCCGTGAGTTCGAGCCCCGCGTCGGGCTCTGTGCTGACAGCTCAGAGCCTGGAGCCTGTTTCAGATTCTGTGTCTCCCTCTCTCTCTGACCCTCCCCCGTTCATGCTCTGTCTCTCTCTGTCTCAAAAAAAAATAATAAAATGAACGTTAAAAAAAAATTTAAAAAAAAATTAAAGAAATCATTTTCATATATGCCATTTGAATTTTATGAAACCTCTGGAATGTTAAAAACTAAAAGCAGGTATATCTGTTTTACCAAACAAAAGCCTAATGCTTATAAAAATTAAATAATTAATCAGGATCAAAACATCATTTTGCTGTTTTCCCACTACAACCTTTTTGTTTCCCACCGGCTCTTTTTTTAAATACGTTGTACATAAACTTGCATTTCAATAATTGTCATGATTTGGACAGAGCCATGCTGAAATGGACTTGGCGTCTTCCATGAGGACAACATTTATGAAGACTGACAAAGTGTGCAGAATGTTTCAATTTCCTAAGACACATCAATTTAACAGAGAAATGATTACATGTGAATTATACATATATCATGAAAGCAAATCAGCTAAGGACAGCTACAGGCAACATTTCCTAAGCTTCCATTAGTTGTAAAACTACTGCTTTCAAATAAGTACAACATATTTTTAAATTTTTTTTAACACCGGCTAATTTGCTGATGTTCCCTTAACCCATTCTAGTTAAACTGATTTATCCATCCAGTGAATGACTACATTATTAAAATATTTCCCCTTCCAGTATGAGAAAGTGAAGCAGGCTTCTCCACTGCCATCTTCTTTGGTTTTCAATTTTAATGTTTATTTTGGGTGGGGGGGAGCGCAGAGAGAGCAAAGGAGACACAGAATCTGAAAGTCTCCAACAAGCTCCGATTAACCGAGCCACCCAGGCGCCCCCCTCTGCCCTCTTCTGTATCTAGCAGAGAGGAGAGAAACAAGGAGAGAGGCAGAGGAGGAGAATCAGGAAAAGGGGAAGAATTAAGGAGAAAGGGACAGGGAAGAGTGATCTCCACTGTAGCTAGCTGTCTGGCTCTAAGCTGTGCACTGGAGAATGCCAGGTGCCACCATTCACATGATCAAAACTGTGACTGGTTGTCCTCGAGGTCGTCCAAGGCTGTGGCCCTAAGCAGTAATATAATAGTAACTCACATTAGGCGCACGCACGCGCGCGCGTGCACGCGCCCTCACAATGTGCCTCTCCGGGATATCCACAAGCAATAGCCTAGTGCACATGTCATCTGGCTAAATTTCACTGATCCCCTATGTGGCACTGCATGCTAGGTCCAAGTACAGTGATGTAGTGTGTGTGTATATAAAGGAGAATTGCCCTCAACTCTGCTTTTGTGTGCTGCTTTTCAGGGCCTTTTACATAGACCAGTTTTCATTTACAATCTGAGCGTGAGGGGGAGAATTGAATATGCTAACATGCCACAGAGGTGCATTAATTGATATAGGATAATGAGAAACAGTGACATTAAATAGAGCCATCACACCTAAGTGCTACTGAGACAAAAGTGAAAATTATTCCATCCATATCCTAAGGAAACCTATTAAATTTTTTTAAAAAGTACATATTCTTTCCTTCCGCAATAAAATGATTATTCTTTATGCTATAAATCTAAATTTAGCGACTGCTGCTAATGAGGTTGTTTACATTTGTACTGTCACTTTCATATCAAGACACATCATGGGTAGGAACAAACCTGCTTTGCAATGTGCAATACAACCTTAGCAGCAACTCTCCACGGTGCTTTTGGAAGTCTGTGCATCAGGTGCGTTTAGCAAAGTAAAGGGAATTTCAGAGCAGCCATATTTAATCAGCCCTAATGGACATTTTGGTTATAGTTAAATCATAATTATCACCACCAGCTGCTCCAATTGTGTCCATCTGGCATACACTTATGGAGTGCCTACTGTGTACCTCAGAAAAAAACTTGCTTTTAGTGATGCTCTAGAATTTCACATGTCGAGAGGGCTGTGCCTTTTAGAAAATTACTTGATAATGATGGGGAATGACAAACCAGTACCCTTGAAGAGTAAATGGGCCTTCAGGAAGTAATTTTCTCTCCCGGTCTACAAGAAATTTCAAATAATGGTGGTCATGGGCACTTATCAAACACCGACTTCGCAATCTACTAGATTTCATTTAATCACGACAACCACGGGGATCCTTTATTTTACAGATGGAACAAAGAAAATGACTCATATTCTAATCAACTCAAAAGTTGTGGCTACCCAAGCCACAGGTAATATGTTTTAGAATTTATAATAAATATGTTATAGTATATATATAACACATATAAAAGTTGGTTTATAATTTACAAATAAGACAAGATCTGAAATTTATATGTAAATTATTTTATTGAAGCCTAAAACCTATTTTTTCTATCAACAATGTTATACATAGCAGTTTTGATTTAGAAGGATTACATTTTTAATATTTTTCTTTTAATGTTTTGATTTATTTTTTAGAGACAGAGACAGAGAATGAGTTGGGGAAGGTCAGAAAGAGAGGGAAACAGAATCCAAAGCAGGCTCCAGGCTCTGAGCCCTCAGCACAGACCCCGACACGGGGCTCAGACCCACGAGCAGCAAGATTATGACCTCAGCCAAGGTCGGATGCTTAACCCACTGAGCCACCCAGGAACCTCTAGAAGGATTATATTTCTTAACTCAGAATTAAAGTGACAATTGTAAATAGCCAATTGAACAAAAACCCCATAGAAGACTACAGAATTCCCAAATATATGGTCTTACGATACATCATCCAGTCCATAACTATAGGCATGAACATAATTACAGGATTGTGAATACATAGTTCCATGGAAAGAAGTCATATTCAGAAATTATTTAAGAGTTTTCTGCTTTCAACTTGCTAGTTCTTCCTATTTTTGGCCATCCTCATCGTCTCCCCTATTGTTTTATCAGGCCTCCAACTCTTCATCAGTCGATAGTTCTCTAGGGCTTTCAACTGTTTTTACTAGACTACCACAAAGCCATCACCAATCAACTGCCTGAAGAATGAACTTCTCTTCTTTGCCAAGCTGAGAAGCCATTAAAATTCTTGCCTCTCTTTCTTTGTTCATAAGTTTCAAAACCATGCGTTGACACTTACAAACTCATTAAGTTCCCCAGACTATGCTATTTAAACTGTTTCTTCTCCTCTCTCTCCCTCTCTCTCTCTCTCTCTCTCTCTCTCCTTTCCTTTCCTCACCTTCCTCATTCCTCCTCTCTTGTGTGGATAGCTGAATCTTATGGGTGGATACTGGAACTTAGTAGGAGTTCCAGTGCTTTACCACAGAACTATTCCATGTATGTAAGGCAATGTTTTTTGTTTGGTTTTGGGGGTTTGGTTTTGTTTTGTTGTAAAGCAGTGTTCTTTTTCCAGTCTTTGGTACCAAGAAAGACTCTCTTCCCTTTTTTTTTTTTTTTTTTTTTTCATTCTCCCCTCGGCTCCTGGAAGTAGAGGCAGGGAAAATTCTAGGCAGTTTCATCTCTGGCATCAGTGTCCCACAAAACCTTCTGGCTTTCCATCTGGAATAAAATCCCAACTCCTTGTCATGTCCTACAAGGTCCCACAAGCTTTGAATGCAGCTTCATTCTTTGACCAGATCTCACACCAAACACTGTCCTCCAGATCGAGCCACAGTGACCTACTTTCTGTTCCTGGATTGTGCCCAATTATTGGTCCACTTTCACACTAACTGTTCCCACTGCTTCTTAGATCCAGAATCACCTCCTCAGAGAGGATCTCCCAGACCATCCAATTTAAACTTGGCTCCCATCCTTCCCAGATATTATCTTATAATCTCATTTACTGCCTTCTTGCCATAAACTGTACTGCTTTTAAATTGATCATTTAAAATCCATATCCATCCCACAATTAGAATGCAAATCCCCCAAAGGCATGTGTCATCTTTCACGGCAGTATTCTAGAATCTGGAATATTATCTGTAAAAGAGGCCCGGAGCAAATAGGAGTTGAGTAAATAAATTGGCAAATAAGATGAATCTCCTAAACTGGACATTCATGATTTACGTCTTTACTTATATCACTGCCTAAGCCCTCCCACTGATAAAATCTACTTCAGATACGGCAAAAAAAAAAAAAAAAAAAAAAAAGACTTATGTGAGCATGTCACCCAGCCTGCCTGCTCTTCCCATCAATCTTTATTTACCCAAAGATTGGATTTTCAAGGACCAAATTTAGCCTATGGACAGGACCAAGTCTTACCAAACTATGAGCTTTTATGAACAACCTCTCCAAGTTCGTTGGCATGTATATAAATACTTATTTCCCCACCCTCTCCCTTGTTCCTCTACATATTTCTACATGCTTTTCTTCACTTAACACCCAGAATAAGCCTCTACCATCCATTTTTATTTTCTCCTTTAAAATAGGAATGAATAAGTAAATCAGCAAACAAACAACATAACGTAAGATATCTGGACTTTAGGGGGAGACTTTATTCAAAAAGATAGTTGCAATAATGGAAGGGAGTTACTGAAGTAGGAAGAAAGCTCAGACCATGAGGTCTGCAAACAAATCCAGAGGTCAAGCAGCAAACGGATGGTCTTTTATGAAGAGGAATGAACAGGAAAGAAACAAGTGCAGTAGAATGGATAAGTACATGGTTTGATTGGACAGTTGAGCAAGGGAGGTCATTATGGAGATGTTCTAAATTCCAATATTTGTTTAACCTGAGGGGTGACTCATGTTCGGGATCCTGTGAAGAAGAGAAACACTTAACTAAAGTTTGGTCACATCAGATTAACGGGCATTTTGTTATAATTGGCCAGTGGGGATAAACAGTTCAGCTGATCATTTGAGACAAAGAATGGGAATGCAGAGGGTCAGTGTCCCATCTTGCCCTGATTAAACAAGGACATCATCCCTAAGTCTTACCCAAGTCATCAGGGGAGGGTAGTTCTTTGCAGTAAGCAACAAGGGTGGGTGGATTTCTTGAACCATCACTGATCCCCAAGAACACAGGGCTCAGGTAAAGTTTAACATGGTCACTTCCAGTGGGTTCCTAGTTCAAAGTAAAACCTAGTGTTTCCTGTGATCTACAAGGCCCAACACAATCTGACCTCCACCAGTTCTGAGTTAACTTCATCCCTATCTCACCTGTGCTCATTGGCCTCCTAGCTTTCCATGCTAGTTAGGCATGTTCTTGCTCTAAGCCTTCTGGGCTTGCTCATCCTCTGGCTGAATATCTTGGAGAAGAGCAACTATACAGCTTTCCTTTTCATTGCCTTCAGGTGTCTATCCAAATGTCATCTTTTTGCAAAGCCTACCTTGACCACTTTATATAACCAAAGGACTGTTCTCATAACAACTCACCCTCCAAACTCCCGATCCTGCTACATTTCACACCATGGCACTTATTGCTATTGTACAGGCTGTGGCTGTTTTGTTGTTAAGTCTCCCTTCACTGCAAGGCAAACTCAAGAGGGCAGGGATTGTCTTTTATTCACTGCTGTATCATTATTATCTACAATTATTTGTTAGATGACTGAATGAGCTAACAAATGATTAAATGAAAAAAAAAGGAACAAGTGGATGAAACTAATTATATTGTCTCAAACTGGGAAATTTTGCTGTAAGAATTAATAGTGTTTAAGAAGTGATTTCTCTTAGGAGCCTAGGAAAAAGGAGGGCCAAAATGGGGGACCCTAAGAGGAAGAGGGCCATAAAGCCTTGCACTCAACTGCCATCACTAGAAGTCACTAAATAAATGCATAACTTATTACAATTTAAATGAAACTAGTAATAAAATTGAGACAAGTTTCTGGTGCTCTACCCATCAGTCTCTAATACCACATTGGCATGGACCTGGCCTACATATATGGCAGCCATAGGCTGAAGATGGAAATGGTAAGGGAATCTCTAAATATATTGAGAACTAAAAAGGAAGAATAGTAATTAATTATGTTGTTAGAATAAATACATGATTTGTGTTCCAAATATAAATAGACTGGCTTAATCAAATGTCACACTGACATTTCTAATAATGATTGAACTGTGCAAATTCCATTAGTGAGCTATACCTGCCAAGAGAAAAGTTACAGAGGATCAATTAAACAAACAGGAAATTATCTTCCCCCCAGATAGTCCATGGATCTTCCTGTTCGCATGGTGCCTGGATCCTTTGAAAATTAGATAGACATTTGCATGAGATTAATAACTCCTCCCCTTCTTCCTTACACCCCCAAAATCACTGTTGCTTAATACCCTAGAGCTATCTAATATCTTTGAAAAAGAGAGGCTTTCAATGATAACAGCAAATTAAAAATGGCTTAATATGTCAGAAAGGATCACAGCATTCTAACACGAAAGCCTCTGTATTAATAAACACACCTGCAATGTTCCCAAGATTAATGAGAAATATCTTGGCAGAACTCATTTTCAGCAGTGAATTTGCCTGGTTATACTTATAGATCATCTTAAAATCGCCTGCTTGAGCACAGACAATGATATCATAAATATGCATTTGAAACGAAATTTAAATTTTAGGGAGGCAATATCCATTCATTAAAGAGGAGGAAACAAATGCATTACAATGAATTTCAGGTGAATGAAAAGAACTGAATCTAGAGCTAAGAAAGTGTCTCTTCTATTTGTGAGTTTGAGAACATTATTATTCAAAGGTAGGCTATACTTCAATTGATTCCTTCCAAGATACTCTGGAAGTTTCAGTGGGAGTGGATTCATTTCCCATATACCAATTCTCTTGGAACCGAGGAACCTCAGGTTAAAATTCCTGGATCAGATGTAGTATTTTGCTGTAGCATGGGAAGACTGAGCTGGCAAGTCTGTCATGGAAGCTGCCAGATTTTATCAGCCGTGGACAGTCATCGCTGCTCTGCTCAGGCCCTTCTGGTCTTACAGGGAACTAATTAACTGTAGAGATACTCTAGAAGCCTTTTCTGTACAGAAGTCCTTTTAGTAATCAAAACAATAAAAGAATCCAGACACTAAGAAGGACATAGTTATAACTCCATTTATATGAAGTTCAAGAACAGGCAAAACTTAACTATGGTGATAGAATTCAGAGCAGAGGTAAAACCGGTTTGAAGTTGTCCCCAACACACACACACATACACACACACACACACACACACACACACACACAATGGCCACGTCCTAACTTTCAGAACCCGTGAATGTGACCTTCTTTGGAAAACAGTGTCTTTACATATGTAGTTAAAGATCTTGAGAGAAGACTCATCCTGGATTATCCAATGGGCTCTGCATCCAATCACAAGGGTCATATAAGAAACATACAGAGGAGAGACAGAGAAGAAGGCCATGGGTGTGGAGATAGACACTGGGCCACAAGCCAAGGAATGCCAGCAGCCACCAGAAATTGGAAGAGCCAAGGAAGGATCCTCTAGAGTGTTCAGAAGGAGCACACTCCTGTTGATGCCTTAATTTTAGACTTCTGACCTCAAAAACTATAAAAGAATAAATTTTTGCTACTTGAAACCACTAAGTTTGGGGTCACTTGTTACAGAAGCCACAGGAAGCAAGGGGTTACCTCTGGGATGGGGAGGTATAAACTGGAAAGGTGTGCAGGCAGACACTAAGGAGCATAGGGAATGTTCTAGTCCTGAGAGGTGGCTGCACAGGATACACAGTCAATACTTAAGAGATGCACTTTATGTACTTTTCTAGGTGTAGGATAGCCCTTGATACTAAAGCAAAACATAAAAGGGGGTAATTCTTAAAAAGTGAAAATGAATGCTCCAAGTTTATTCTCAGCTTTCTAGTGGATTAAAATACTCATAGCAGTGAGTATTTAGGCAACCCTGTTTACAAAATGATTACACTGATATTTTGTTAGAAAAAAAACTTTTAAAAATGCAATTACACATCTTAAAATGCACTAGAAAAATTCTGCACAAGAGGGAATTATTTCTGAATTGTGACTTGGTTAATTATCCTATGTTTTTGTTCTGTTGCAACTTTGATAATATTTATTAAAACCATAAGCCAAATTCTGTCTTGACCTGAGTAGGATTTATTTCAGGACTTGTTTGTTTCCTTTTTCCTGTATGAACTTCTCATTCTGGTTGGAGATTAAAAAAAAAATAAGACTACTTGGGAAGGTCTTTGATTTATAACTTTTTTGCATTCCGTTCTAATATACTAAAATATATCTAAATCTGTATGATCTTAGAGTAGAAATGCACAAAACTTCAAACATGGCATTATCAAAAATAATACATTAGGTGTGTGAGATAGGGTTAAACAATGGACAGTCTATATATAATCCTTAGGTCTATAAATCTTATACTAAAAGCAGGCAAAAATAACTACAGATACTCAAATGAATACATATTTAAATTACAATAAAAAAACAAGAGATTTCCTATGTCTGACATATTTCATTAAACAGAAGTATCTCACAGCCCATCAATTTCTGAATAAAAAATAAAAAGCTGCTATGTAATTATTTAATGGGATTTAAAAATAGCCTAAGTAAAAGATTTAATACTATGAAATAACACACACCGTGTGTGTATAAAAGGATAGAGGGTAGACGTTCTCATTCATTATTGGTGGAAATAAAAATTGGCACAACCTTTATGGAGGGCAATTTGTCAATATCTGTCAGAAATACAAATGCATTACCCCTTGACCTAGTAATTGCATTTCCAGGAAATATGCCTCACATATACTCACACATGCAAAGAGGCGTTTATATAAGGTGATTGATTTCAGTATTGTAATGGCAAAAGTTTGGAAAACCTAAACATCCATCAATACAAAACTGCTTGAAAATAGAGTGTTTCATCATGCAATGGAACAGTTGAAGAAGCTCCATTTGAACTGACATAATAGGATTTACTATTAAGCTTTAACAAATGTAAGATGCAGAACAATCCTTGTAATATACTATTTTTTAAAAAGGATGCTCAGGGGCCCAGTTGTTTGCTCATAGGGCTTGATTGGTGGAGTAACGTACAGAAGAAACATTTTCCTGTATGTTCTGGTACCTTCTCAATTTTGAACCATGTGACTATATCAGTTCTTCAAAGTAAAATATATTAAAATTATGAGCACTATAGCCTATAAGTAACCTTTAACAAATTAGTGAAAGTGAATAAATAATTCTTAATTAGATTCAAGTATGCATAGAAACTCAGTTTAAGATGAACGTTAACTGTTTATTTTTGAAGGAGAGACAGAGTGTGAGCGGGGGGGTGGCAGAGAAAGAGGGAGACACAGAATCCGAAGTGGGCTCCAAGCTCTGAATTGTCAGCACAGAGCCTACATGGGGTTCAAACTCACCAGCCATGAGATCATGACCTGAGTCGAAGTCAGATGCTTAAGCGACTAAGCCACCCAGGTGCCCCAAATTCAGCATTGTTAGGAATGGAGGAAATTGATACTTTCATACATTGTGTGGGAAGCTATATAAAAATATACAGCACTTTTATAGGGAAATCTGACAATGCAAAACGTAAAATGTGTATGGCTTTTACTGGATCAATTTCACATCTAGAATCTTACACTAAGGAGAAAAACAATTAAGTGTATAAGAATTTATATGAGTAAGGATATTCACTGCAGCACTGTTTACAAGAGTGAAAAAACAAAATTAATCCTCAATGTGTACTACTAAAGGGTAGATAAAATGAAGCAAAGTAAATGAAAATGCAAGGGAATTTTCTGGAGCCATTAGAAGGAAAACAAGTTAGTTACATGCATCACTGAGGAAGCAATCTATGCCATTGTGATAAAAAAAAAACAAAACGTTTTTTTTTTCAAATCTACGACCTTACCTTTAGGGAAATCTATAGGGAAGTCTTTGCCCATTTTTGAGAAATAACCAAGTCAAACCTTCAATACAAATGGGTTCAATGGGTTTCTCAGATTGCTGTCTCCCAGCCTAGGACAGGCATGCAATAAGCCAGTTAGAGTAACTTGCCTATAGTCCCAAAGGCATCACAGAGGGTTGACACTCCATTTCAGGTGGCTGAAGCCCTTTTGACCTTCTGAGAAACCAGAGGTTTGTGTAGCGAGGCCAGAGTCTTTATCGACATCGGAATTACTAATGTTGATGGAGAATAATTTGGCACAACAAGTCAAATGAAGTATAAACCTCTGTCCGTGACTCAGCAATTCTTTTCCTGATGTACAGCCCAAAGAAGTTTTCTCACAAACCCATAAGGCAGCATCTAAGACATTATTTGCTGCAGCATTGTGTAAGGATCAGTGAGCTGGCAGTAACCAAATGCCCATCCCTATGGAATGAGTAGATGATGTAACCCATGATCCAAAAGGCAACTAGAAATAATAGATAGGTGCACACATGAGAGCAAGGATAGTGCTAGGCAAAAAAAGAAGCAGAAGGATATCTGCAGAACAAAACACTATCATTCATGCAAGTTAAAAATATAAGCAAACAAAACAACTGTAGACATTTTCCAGATGCAAATAAGATGTGCATTAAACCTATTGCATGGTCACCAGCCTGGATTGGGAAGACAGTAATGGGAGTGGGGAAAAGGGATACGATAGCACACAAATATATAACTTACTGTGTGGACTAAGGATAATATTATTATGCCATGGAGGAGGTATATAATTAACTCTCTGTACCTGAATAGATAGATAGTGATAGAAAGAAAGAGAAGAGAAAAGAAAAGAAAAGAAGAGAAGAGAAAAGAAAAGAAAAGAAAAGAAAAGAAAAAAGAAAAAGGAAAAAGAGAAAAGTGGGGTGGAAGAGAAGAAGGAATACACAGAAGGAGGGAGGAAAGGAGAAAGGAAGGAAAAAAAGAAAGGGGTGTGTTACAAGAAGCACATATAGTTTGAACCCATTGTGTATACACTGTGCACATGTAATTGTAGACAGACGAGTGTATACATGTGTACATAGAAAGAGAGATCTGAAAGAATGTTCACCAAAAATGTTCATCAGTATCACCCCTGGGAGTGAGATTTCATGTTTTTTTAAGTTTATGTATTTAGTTTTGAGAGAAAAAGAGACAGAGAGAGAATGAGAGTCAGGGATAGACACAGGAAGAGGGAGAGAGGGAATCCCAAGCAGGCTCCGTGCTCAGCCCAGAGTCCAAGGATGGCCTCCATCTCATGATCGCAAGATCACAACCTGAGCCGAAATCAAGGGTCAAATGCTTAGCCCACCGACCCACCCAGGTGCCCCTGATTTTCTTTCTTTAAATACTTCTTTTGTGTTGCTTGGCTATTGCAGATAAGAACGTGTTAGATCTATAATCTGAAGTGAGAGGTAGCATAATTTCAGGTATGGGAATAAACAATGCACGCAGTCACAGCAGATCCCCTCTCCTGGTGTTCCTTTCACATAAATGTGGTCTCTAATCATTTCCCCCCCCCCCCCCGCTCGCCAGTGTGTCAAATGTGAGGCAGATGTGACAGAAGCAACAGTGATTTTGTTGCAAAATATTGAAATGCGCTATCAAAATGGATAGGAAATCTATAAGATGCTTCTTCTATAATTAAAAAACAATATCTACAAATCAGAAACAAGTTTCTTGGCTTGAAACCAAGCGACAGGAGGTGAGCCCACAAGGGACACACACAGGAATTCTCCTGAGCCGCTCATTCTCCTGCCCCCTTTGATTGACCTGCCTCTGTTTCTACTGTTGCAGTCAGGGTACCCCAGCAAAGTTGCTACTTTTTCAGGCAGGTGTACCCTAGCAAAGTGAAATGAAGCCTTAGGCAACCTCCGGGGCATTTGGCTGTGTGAACAATTCAGGCGATAGCTTTATTCAGGCGATATACTTTATTTTCAGAATGCATGTGTTTTCCTGACTTGTCTCATGCCCTGAATTTTTCTATGTCACTATGTTTGCAAGTATGCGAATAACATTATCATAAAATAATGGATTCGCATGTGTAAGACGGGTAAATTTAGCTGAAAGCCAAATATGTAAATCTTAAATAAAGGCTTCTTATATTCTCAGGCACATGGTTGAAAGGAGTGATGTTGCTAAATATGGTATTCCGCAGAAGTAAGTTTCAGGAGATTCTATCTACCATTTACGAGTTTCAAAGTACACAGATTTAAGCTGGTACCTAATAAACTGTCTACATATTCTATCTCATTCAGTCCTCCTCATGAAAGGTAATAACTACTTATGGGATACGTATAATTAGCCCAGTTTTGCAGATGAGTAAATTTGAGGTCACGGAAGTTTGGTAATCTGAGCAAGACCACAAAGGAAATCAGTGCCAGAGTTGATGTGCAATTCAACTATTTTACAGTATTTAGTGCTCTAAGGAGAAGATTCACGCATGGGTTCTTTTTTTTTTCAGTGCACTTACGTTGTGCAGGTCATAGTCATATAAGCTATAAATCTTCACTAATTAGTGCCTATATTCATCAGCTAGATACCTCCAGCAAAAGTTATTCCACTCTTTATGAGGCCACGTCTTTAAAAAGATTATCAAGGCAAGTTAGTAGAACTTTAAGAATAGCACTCAGCCCCTACGTTGTTGAGAGAAAAGATACCGAATAGAGAATATTTGTTTGGGCTCATGTGTATATTTATGAACATCAAGTCTTCCCTTGTGTAGTTTCTTGCATACCTCTTGAAGCAGCCTAAAGTTCACTTCTTATGGGTGGTGAAGGGAAACACGTTAGCTGGGATCACATACAGACACATACATCCATGGCAGGAAAGGGCACAATCTGGAATGACTGTCTAATCATCATAGAAATAAATAATATCATCGAAAATCATAAAACCCCTAACACGTAATTATTCGTAACAAAGGAGAAAGCAGTCTGATTTATCACAAGCATTTCATCTGCGTCAAGGAAATTTGACATGTTTTTCTGAGCATAAATAAAGTGTAAAAATGGCTATTGCTTTGGGGATTGAAAACAAACATGTCACCTTTGTAAAAGTAATTTTCAATGAATTGGGAAAATAGAACATTTCCGCTTCTTTTTAGGAACTATTTTAAGCCCCACTTGCCCTCTGCTCAATCAGATGGCCTATCTGTGATAGTACCAGAAAGATTTTCTGAAGGGTATTATCTCATAATTAAAAATGGAATATTTCAAGGAAAAAGACCTTAACATACTTTCCCAATAATTCTGAATTACTCTAATTCCCTTTTTTCTGAAAAATCCTCTTGCTTCATGAGAAATAAAGGTGTTAGGAGAGCAAATCACAAAGCACAGGGCCAACAATTTCCCAGAAATGGCCAGTTCGGCAAACGTTTCATTGAAGTTGAGGCTCCAAGTCAAGGATCGCCACCTGTGAAGCCATCTCGGCTTCCAAACAATGGACACACCTACCAGCAACAAACGTGAAAAACTCGAGTTCCATTTTCGTCATACTTTAGCGTGAGCAACCAAACAAGATAGGACAGCAGTCAACAGATCGCATTGTCGAGCGGGCACGTGTGGAGTAAAACCCTACCAAAGCGTCGTTGATTATTGGACGGATTTGTTCCATCCCAGGTCGTATAATTTCCTCTGAAGCGTTAGTACACAGAGAAAAGTCCTGATGAGAGTCAGCATATGAAGCAGACATTAATCTTGTCCGTCAAATACCCTTTCACAAAGGGATCGCAGTATGCACACAAAACAATCAACCGCTCTTATGAAGCATCGCTTCAAATATTTCCTGAAAGCCACTTTGAACATTGTAATTTTGCAAAAATTGGCAAAATGAGACAACGAAGAATTGGCCTTACCCTGTGTCTTGATTCCACTGTGGGTTTCCATCATCTCACTCGGATTAACAGCTTGTACGTTTTGGACCAGAAGAGTGGAACACTACTGTAGATCATTTATAAAAAACACCAAAGTATGTGCTCGAAGATCTGTGCTTTTCCTTAACTGGAACAAAGAATGAATGTTAAACTGGGAAGTCAGGAGACAGGAGAATTTGTGTGCTAAATTCTATGTTAAGTACCCACTTAATCCTGCAAGGGCTCCATGATTTAGATGTTTATTCTTCTTTTACACACAAGGAACCTGAAATTTGCACTGCTTGTATTCCACTGACCCAATTTCTTTGTTCCACATTACGGCAGAGGCTCTACCCTCATACTGAGTTTTCCAAGCTCAAAGAGAAGTCAGTCCCGACTACTCCTTCACCCATCACCACTTAATCTTAAAGTTCTATGGAGTCGTTATTGAATCTGTTTACTTTTCATCCACTCTCCCGTCAGCATTCATGCAAGCGCCTCTAGCCTGACTCTGTAACCTGAATCCGCTTTCCAAACTGAGGATCAGATTGTGTCATCCTCTACTTAAAGTGTTTCAATAGGTTACCATTTGCTGACGGGTAAGGTACAAACCCCCTAATATGGTTTACAACGTCACTCAAGATCTGTTCCCTGCTTGCCACTTCAACTACGTATAACCCTAAACACGCTTCACATTGCTTTCTGTGTTCCAAGCATAATACAGACCTTTTTTCAATTTCTCCAGTGCTCTTTCTTGACCTAGGTCTTTTCAGAAGCCATATGCCCAAAGCCCTCCCCAGTGACCTGCTTTCTCTTTGTCCACGTGTCCTGCTAGTCCTGGGTGAAATAGTATATCCTTGGGACAGCTTCCTGGTATTTATATAAGCTGGTTCTGAAAAAGGTGGTCCCTTGACTAACAGCCCCAGCAAGAGACTTGTTAATGACAAATTCTAGGCCCTGCCCCAAACCTACTTAATTAGAATCTCTGGGGCTGGGACTCAACAATGTGTCCTTTAATAATTGCCCCAGGTGATTCTGATGCTAATTTTGAGACCTCTGCCCTGTAGGTGAACCCTGACTCAGGAGAATCACCTGGGGAGCTTGTAAAAGTAACAATGTCTCAAGTGGTCCTCCAGAATTTTTGACTCATTTGGTCTAGGATAGGGGCTGAGAACTGGATTGTTTCCTTGGTTTTTGTTCTTAAGTTTCTCAATACCATTCTAATGTATAATCAGGGATGAGATCTTCTTCCTCAGGCCAATTTGGATCCAGTCTTGTTGTTCCCCATCTTGACACTCGACCCCTTCATTTTCTTCTTTTCTGATATCCTTGGTAGACAAAACGGACGAGGGTAGCAGCTGAATCTGATCCGTTCAAGAAGAATCCCAGCACAAAAGCTCAGATTCAGCAGTAGTCACTCAACTAAAATGTCTTGAAAAATTGAATGTTGAATGGATATTTGCCTAAGATCCCTGCCCAATGATTACTGGCTCAAGTGGCCTCAACCACCCCAATAAAGAAAAAGTTTATGCCGTTGAAAAAGCCGAATTTGCTTGCTTAGACCATCTGTGACGACCTCTTTTGAACTTCAGGTTCTTCTATTTTTATCAACAGGAGGTCAAAAGATTAAAAATAGACTCCTCTTTGTCACCCTGTATAAAATACCATCTACCTGTTCCACACTAGGAAATAAACGTGGAGTCTATCTCTTCAGGTTTTTTTTTCCTGTTTTAATTGGGGTGAACCATAGCTGTATAGCTTTAAATATCATCCCCATAAATAAAATTTAAGAAATATCCCCTCTTTTGTACACTATTCCCTAGTAATCTCTTCATTGCACATCTTAACCTTATAGCAAGTCAAATTATATGCCACGTACATCAGTGTGTTACTGATACAAAATACGTTAATACTCATCTTGTGCAGTCCAAATGTTTGACCACGCCATGTTGAAGTTTAAGGCACAGTTTCCTATCAAAGTAAGGAAAAACGTTAAATCATGTACAAAACAAGTGTAAAACTATTACAGGGAGGCTTAGTTTCTTTAAATTTAAGAAAGGAAGTCTGTTCATGCAGTGAGAGAAATGGAGTTGAAATGTTAAGAACAGGCTTCAAGGAAAAGTTATAAAATGCAAATTTCCTGTTGAAGAAAGGGAAAGGAAAAAATGACTTTGTAGAGAGTGGCTGATCACCATGGTAACAGGAGTAAACTTGGGACCTGTTTGGGAGTAAAATACCGCACAGCTGGACAGAGTTCACTGCTGAGCAGAGGGGCAGGAGACCATGCCTTCTGCATTGTTGAGAGTGTGTGTGTGTGTGTGTGTGTGTGTGTGTGTGTGTTTTCTCTTTCTCTCTCTGTTGTTCTGATCTGGAAGGAGGAAAGTGCAAAAGATGGGGGCTAATGACTGATAGAGAAAGACCACCCAAAGGTGAGAGTCTCCCCCGACCTTGCCAGGAGTAACAGAATACAGTCCCTGATAAGCATCCTGGCTGCTGTACTAACCACCTCAGCTGATTGATGGAGCTGGTCAATGGCTGGCGAGAGGAGGCCGGCAGAGGCACCTCTAAGAGGGGTTGCAGCAAGCCCTCACTACCGCAGTACCCAGGATTCCAAACTCCTCAGTTCCTCAATAGTTTAAAGCTCTCTATGATCAAAGCAACTACAGATTTCAATGACCATTTGGCAGGAAGGCAAAGAATGAACTGACCCCAGAGCAGTAGATCAGGGACAGGACGTGCTACATAATTCACGGGACCAGTGCAAAGTGAAAACGTAGACCCATTGTCCAAAACTCATTATGATATTCGAGATGGTAATAGCAGAGCATGAAACCAACCGTAGGGTTCTTCTCGGTGTGGGATGCTGTGTGATTGCGTAGATCTCTCATCCCTCGAGGCAGCCCCGATCAAGAGTTCCAGCTTTGAAACACGGGGAGGTCCAGGAACAGCACATGATTCTCTAAACCCTGTATGGCCACCCAATAAATGTCTGGTTTCCATACTGCTGCTCCAATTGTGATATCCTGTATCTGTATCTGGATTTTATAACAAATCTGTATCTAGAATTTATAAGGCATTATTTGACTTTAAGAGTTTGTGTTGCTTAAGATGTTGGATAATACATTGAAGTTGTATTAATATATTTAGTAAAAGAGAAGCAGTCTGCCTACTTTGTAAGCCAAGAGGACAAAAATGCTTTTTGTTGATAAACCAAGAAACCAGCGGGTATAAGGACATTATAATTCCCTGCAGAAGACAGACAGAGTTGGAGGGGAAAGCAGGAAAGAAAAATGGATGTCCCGCTGGTAGAGCTTATATTCAGAAATATGTAAATCCACTAAGTAGCAGAAAATGTGGCATTCTTATTTTTGTATGTGTAATCTAGCATAGAGGCATAGAGTCTGGCTATATATATAACTTGACAATAAAAGTTAGATTGAGTGAATGAATAATTTTTCAGATAAAAAAAAGAAGATAGACAAGACTTGAGGAAGCATATTGCTTGGCTATTATTGCAAAGAGAAGGAAGGCAGTCCAAATGCCTTAGTATGTGACCGAAGCACCCACCAGGGGCATGCGTGCCCCTTGATTATGTCGCAAATGTGCTGAGGTACTGACGCCTTCTGCCCTCACCCTCTCGCCCCTGTGTGTGCTGAACGCATTTTTACAACTTTCTAGACGGGTTGTGATGTATAGAGGTTGGAAAGCCCTGGTTATGACTTGTGGAGATATATGGGAACCCTAGTGGGATTATCTAGTTATTGCCTGTGTTTGATGGAGTAGGGTATGCTCTTTGGAGGGTGTGATAAAGAAGGTGAAAGGAAACACTTTACGACTCTACCTTGGCAAAAGACAGGTAGCTGTATGTCAAAAAGAACTGCCTGCACCAGTCCAGGAGACAAGAAGGAAAACTTGGGATTACCAAACACTAATAATTACCTAACATAGGTGAAGAAAGGCCAGCCCTGTCACATGAATATTTGCCAGTGCTCATTTTGAAATATTTCCAGGATACACTGTCATGGGCCAAAAATAAGTTGAAACCTAAAAAAACAGGGCCCTCTGTGTCCTGGGCATTTACCTTTTGCCAGTTCTCTTGCATGCAGAATATTCAAAAGCAGAACTGATACTGATCAGAGCAGACAGGAGCCCTATTCCTTACTGCTATGTCTTAATATAACTAACACAAGAAAGGCATTTTTGTAACAGGTGATAAAGCATTGGTTCCCCAGACTTCCTAATGAGAAATTTAACTAAATGCTCACATCCACTTATACTTTATATGTGCTATTCTTTATCTACTTTTATCAGCCTCCTCTTCCTCAATGCCATTACCATAGTCACTGTTAATATTTGTTAATTGCTCCTATTACTCCTAAAAGTGAAGAAATACAGTTTTCAACAAAAGAGCAGAATACAATCATTGACCTCTAAGAAATTTCAATCTAGGACATAAATTTCAACAAAGACGAATATATGAAATATGTAGTGGCAAAACCCATGTATACTTAAAGAAACAATTCTGGGGGAGCCTGGGTGGCTCAGCTGGTTGAGCGTCTGACTTCAGCTCAGGTCATGATCTCACGGTTCATGGGTTCAAGCCCATGTCGGGCTCTGCGCTGACAGCTCAGAGCCTCAAGCCTGCTTCATATTCTGTGTCTCCTTCTCTCTCTGCCCCTCCCCTGCTCACGCTCTGCCTCTCTCTCTCTCTCTCTCAAAAATAAATAAACGTTAAAAAAATGTAAAAAAAACAATTCTGGAACATAATATTTATACTATGTGTAATTAATGCTGCCAACATAACTCTACGTGGTGAGGCAAACAAGCCCACCTAGTGGGTGAACTCCTTCTCCTTAATTTGTTTATAGCTCTTCACACACTTTTAGTGCTTAAATCTTGGAAGGATCTCTTCCTTCGGTTTCAAATATGCAAATTTACAACCTGCTTTTAACCAATGCCCTTTTTTAATGGGGAAAGTTTTGTGCCTGCAATTAATTTGTTTTTACTCAAAAAAAAAAAAGGTGGGGGGAGGAGGAAATGACAGAGTTAATTGTATTCCTCCCCCAAAAGATATGAAAGATAAAGCTTTTGCCCTTGGTTACACGGAAGGCCACATCCTTATACCTTGAAACATTTTACCATTGATTTTAGGCTCTGTTAAAACAGAATGTAAGAAGTTACATACACCACCAGTTTATTAGAAATTTATTAGTATGTTCCAAGATGTTGCCAGGAAAGGTTGGTTCCTAAGAGTCTTAAAGCTGTTATGGACTAATCATATACTTTCAAAAACTAGTTTGAACTGAAATCTTTTTTTTTTTCATAATTTAAATGCAAAAGGGCAGCAAACACTTTTAAAATATGACTTAAGGCCTTTTCTAGTAATGAACAAAATTGTATGAGATTGATTTTCTTACCTTACGGACCAAGACATACATTTTAATAAAAAATATCCAGAGTGTTTAAATGTTCCCATTTAGAAAGATTCAATGGAGTGAAAGAAATATACCTGTGAAGAGAGCAGGTCTTCCAAAATGAATTAATTTTGATTTAAACCACAAGATCCACTGACCTTTTGAGAATAAGTGAGTTTCAACTAACAAACTATTAGCTGATATTATGAGTCCAGGGGTGATATTCAAAAATAATTAACGACTGGGAGGCATGGCATAAACGAATAAGAGTTGATCTGTCTGTCCCAGAGCTAAAGCAGGAGGCTATCTGCTCGCCAGGTGTTCATCTTCAACTGGCTGGAATTCAAGGAGTATGTGTCCCTACAGTCTCCTGGGGAGGCTGGAACAGTGTTGGAGGGGAGAGAAGGAACTCCCAGGAGCTCAAGGCAGCAGCTATTCACCAATTAGCATGGAAGTATTTTGATATTATTGAGTATTACTCCTCAGTGCAGCCCATACTGGCTTGGGTTTATGTAGCTGAGCAGACCAGCATCCTCATACCGGTGTGACCTCAGGAGTGTGAACACCTTTCCCAAGAATCAGGTACCTACCATTACTAGCGTTCATCTGTTAAAGAAGGAAAAATCAAAGCCCCGTAATGACACTTCACTGGCCACCATGCCCTCTACTTTAACCAAGACCTCAGCTCATCCTAAATTCAAGAGTATGGTGACCACACACAAGGCTGGTCTTGCAACAGTCAATCGCCATCAAATGAAATAAAAGTAAATCTAATTAGCCCCTTAATAGATTCATTCCCCCCCCCCACAAAGCTTGTATTTCATATTTTTCATTCTGTTAGATATTGGGGTCCTTGTATTTATGTATAATAAGAATAGGTTCCTGGTCTACAAAATACTTGTATGAGATTCTCTGGGAGAAAACCAAATGAGGAACTGTTCGGGGAGAATGACATAGTATAAGTTTTGGGCTTTTTTAAATACTGCAGGAGCTATGCTAATTCAAGTAAAAGAAAATGTTGGCATTATTTTTAATTTAAATGCTTCGCTGAAATAAAACTCAAACGATTAAAAACAGCATGATCTTATTCCTATTTTTATAATTACACATGAAAACATGTTAATAAAATATCAGAACAAATTATAATATGAAACCATATTTAATTAAACATTTCTAATACATCCATATTCATTAAGTCACTTTTACCCTTTGGTGTCAGTAATTTCCTCCTGACCCACCCCACTTACCAGTTTAGAAGGCTTATTGCAAAGAAAGTAGCTTTTTACCGTTTTATGCTGGAATAAAGTGGTATTAATTGTCTATTTTGCATCAACCACTATGAGAACTTAGGTCTATAAGTATTTTGCCTTCATGAATTTCTCATGAAAGCGTTTTGAGAGAATCGGGCCAAAAACAATGTCTTCACAAGCCATGAACAAAGACTAAAAAAAGACATTTCTATTCATTGTCCTTAATGAGGCAAATTGGGACAAGAGGTGGTAATAAAGTACCGAACGTACTAATCTGCTGGCACAACAGCTAGGAACCAGTTAGATTTGAGTCAAGTGTTTAAAGAAATCCCGTTGTGGCCTCCAGGCATGTGCGTCTAAGTGATAGGTATGTTTCATTGTTGGCCGGCTGCCCCTGTGGACTCAGTATGATTACATGTGCTTGTTTCATGTAACCATATATAAATACTAGTAATCCTTTGTCCCAATCGCACAAGTGCTGAAAGGAAGGGTCGTTAGAGGCGTCAGCGCCCTGGAGCTCCTTCACCTTATCACGCTGATGTTAGAAACGCTACACAGGAAAGGGAGCAGAGCCTTGGACCCAGATCTGGACACACCACCAGAGAAGCAGATTTGGGCATTAATTAACACTCAGAACACTTAGTAAGTACCCTAAATGAAGCTGAGCACTGGAGGTAACACAGCATGTTTCCAATTAAGGACAAAGACTTATATACTTGGACCATAAATTTCAAAAGATGCGTTATCAAGTCAATTCACAAAGCGGTGTTTGTATCAAAGGAGAGATGAACTACATGTTTTCTGAGAGGAGAGCTCTCCCTGCATCAAAAAGATCAGGAAAGAACTATAGAATTTGTGAGAATTTATCTGGATCTGAAAAGATATGTAGGATGAACTGCTGTAAAAAAAAAAAAAAAAATCGTTCTCAGCTCTTAGCCGTTCACCTACACATCCAAATTAATTCAAATACTTATTAAGTGCTGTATTAGTTTCCTGCGTCTCCTCTAACAGCCACAAACTGAATGGCTTAGAATAACAGAAATTTATTATCTCACAGTTCCGGAGTCTGGAAATCTGAAATCCGGATGTCAGTAGGTTTGGTTCCTTCTGAAAGCTGTGAAGGAAAATCTTCTCCAGGTCACTCTCCCAACTCTGGTAACCTCAGTCATTTCTTGGTTTGCTCATGACACTTTCCTTATGTCTTCATATCATCCGTCCCCCATGGATGTCTGTCTCTGTGTCCACATTTCTCCTTTTTGTCTGAACAGCAGTCATACTGGATTAGGGCCCACCCTAATGATCTCATTCCAGCTTGATTAACTCTGTAAAGACCCTATTTCCCAATAAGGTCACATTTTCAGATACTGGGAGCTAGAACATCAACATGTCTTTTTGTGGGTGACACAATTCAACCCATAACAAACATCTCCTAGCTGCCGGTTACTTTGTGAGGCGTTTATAATGGTTAAAACAGAGTTTCTGCCCTTACTGTGTTTAATAATCTAGGAGACATAATAATCACAGAAAGAAATAATTTTAGAAGAGCAATGATAATTGATTGATTGGTAGCTCTGTGTCTTAGGCTATTCTAAGTGCTTTACAAGGGTTTCCCCTAATCCTTATAACTATATAATGAGGTAAGCATGGTTGTTTACTGCCTTGAGGAACGTTTTTGTAGAGAGGCTATATTTGACCTGGACTTGAATAATAGATTAGGAATTCTTTAGTCAAAGGAGAAGACATATCAGGAAAACACCCACAGGAGTCAGAAAGTGATCTACTCTGGTTTTAGGGCACAGAGATGGGCAATCAGATCATTCCTCAGCTTGGTCTGTGCCACGCATCTCTCACTTCCTACCTAGGCTTCTCTGATCTGCAACATGGAATTCAGCACACAACCTCTACCATTCTTGACTGATAGAGGTAGAAACAAAGAAATCATGCTTTCATCCTCGGGAGGGACAGTTCTGAGATACCATTCACAAGGTTCTCAGAAGGTCAGAGTCAAGTGCCAATTAACCATAGTGTGGCCAGCTCAATAATGCATCCCACTGCCTTTTCCTCCTTCTTTATTTTACTCTCTTGTCATATGCTTACTTCTCCCCCAAATCGCAATCCCAACTAAACTACCTGCATGAAAGCCTGAGCCTCAAGCCATACTTTCAAGGGAATCCTTGAAGTCCAAGACAATTGGTATCAGATTTTATGATTCCAGTTCCTGAGATGGAAGCAACCGACTTCCAAGTGACTTTTGAAAGCCATGCACCTTAGGACAAACCCAGAATTAGCACCGACATCTCTTAGCTTCATAAAGATCTTACCCATAAGAGGTCACCTGATCTAAAACTCTCATTTACCACTTCTCAGATATGAGCACCCCAAGGTGCCCTGCATGCAGGAAAGCAATGTCAGTCCTTTCTGTGTCATCACCTCCGGCACAGAGGAGTGGTAGTTGGTCCCAGCTGCCGACACCACAGAACAATTGTCTCTAAGAGAAGCTTAAGAAGAATTTTATCTGAAGCGAAACAAAAACAGCAAGTCATAGAAGTAAAATGCAAATCTTCTGTCTTTTAGGGTCTTTCCATTGTACAAAAAACAAGAATTTCAACTGAGGAGAAATTAACTGGAACCAAAAAGAAAGGGAAGAGTAGAGACCTCTGACTCAAAGCCAAGCCTACTTGAATCACCTCTGCCACCACCCAATTAAAAGTTGAAGCACGAGAGCCTTTGAGACCTCTCAAAATGTTCTCTGATTGTTGCTGGAGACTTTGCTACTTTAGAGAAATAAATATGTGAGTGAGGTGCCTTCTCCCACCATGTCCGGAGCCTGTATTTTAAAAGACTATAATTAATCAAAGATTTTTCATTCAGATTTCACAAAGAACAAACACTTTCTATGAAGGTCACCCCAAGTTACATAATGCAGAGAGCCTGTATTCTCCTAATGGCACTAGAGGCTACATACGTGTGAATCAATTGCCATCCAGATTAATTACAGAGTGGAAGACGTTTCAAAAGAACTGTGCTATCACTGCTTATTCCATTAAGATGCTGCAGCACATAGATAAAAATCCTGTTTGACCGCAGTTGACTTCCATGTGCATGTTGGAAATACCTGGAATGAGACTTAGAACTATAGAATATTTTTTAAGAACATATTATTCCATTCTTTTATTTGACCATTTCCCTGGGTTTTATGATTCATTAATACTCCATGGTTTTCTGGTTCTAATGCAGTTTGTAATAGTTTAATTTTCTTCCTCCCTGTTCTGCAGACTGAATTCTGTGCCTCCTGTGGATAAGGTAGATGAGACCCACACAGCTGCACAGAGCAAAAGGTGCTGTCCAGCTCCCTTGGAGATTTCTCCAATTAGGCAGACCCAAGAAAGTGCTTTGAGAAACTCAACCTGCAGAGTGTACTCCTGTTAGGCCAGTTTTTACTGTGAAACCAGTTAAAACCTCAGAATCCTCAGTCTTTGGAAAACAATGCAGTAACGTAGCTTTTCCCACATTTGAGGAGCTTGATGCATAAAGGGAGACAGATGGAAGCAACTTCCAAGAAAATACTCTGCGCTTTAGCCTCAAGAAGATTTAGAAGGGGGGAAGAGCCGTTTTCAAAGAGCTTATTTTCAAAGCACATGCTTCCCTTGGGGATAAGATAAACTTCATTTTATCTTTTTCTCTTATGGAGACAAGTTTTCAGGGTAGTCCCTATGCTGAAGTGTACAGTACCATGCTTATGGACAGCTGTCTTAGTGCATGAGAAAGAATATTTAGAAATGGGTAGCTATTTACTCTAGCAATGCTAGTTTGTGGTCATAGTCCTTGATGACTTCTAGGTTTAAGTCCTTGATGACTCCTAGGTTTAAGTCCTTGACGACGCCTAGGTTTGATTTTGTCAGTAAAATAAAATCTGAACGTTAGAGTTTGCAGTATCTTTGCATGCCTCTCAACCAGGTCTCGTGCAATTTCTGGCTTCAAGAGATAAGAGGGCCGCCTCTGGGTCTTGGTTTCTCGATGTCAGCTCTACGGGAGGCCAGATCATCCCGCCGTGGAGACGGTCAGGTGCACTGCAGAATGTGGAGCCCTGTCCCTGGCTCCTATTCACTGGTTCCCAGAAGCACCCACCCAGCCAAAAATATCTCCAGACATTGCAAAATATCCCCCTGGGGACAGAATCACTCCGGACTGAGAACCACGGCTTTATGTTAATAACATCCTTCTTGGAAATACTTTGAAGGCCTGCTGCTGGCTGTAAGATATGCCATGAGCCTACTGAGTTCCCTAAAGAACAATATTCTCAGGCAATACTTAGACCCGACAGGAATAGCAGTAAAGGAATACTGAGGGGCGCGGTGAAGTTCTTGCTCCTCGCTCACACGTATGGGCTTGTGGTTTTACTCACACCTCTGACACCAAATGTGTTGGGGGGTTGGGTTCCACACCAACCTGTTCTCCAATCCCCGGATACCCACTGGGGGTCCTATAATTCCATTCTCTTCTGACACCAACTGGCCGGGGTTAGCACAGGTCCCATAAGTGAAAGGGCTCAGTCCCCCTTGAGATGCTCATCACAGATCTGAGCCTCTCTTACTTCTGACCAATTGCCTATCAACCGGAGATTCGCACAAACCCCTTTCAGGGTCGGTAATTTGCTAGAATGGCTCACAGAACTCGGGCAAGTGCTTTACATACTCTTATCAATTTATTATGAAGGATGCATCTCAGAAACGGCCAAATGGAAGAGATGCATGGGACCAAAGATGTGGGAAGGGGCACGGGCTTCCATGCCCTCCTCAGGTGCACCACCCCTCTACCAGCTCACTGTGTTCACCAACCCAGAAGCTCTCAGCATCCCTTTATTTAGGGGTTTCAGCACAAGTTGCAACCCCTCGGCATGACTGATAACATTAAGCTTCATCTTCTCTCCCCTCTGGTGGTCTCAGGGTGGTGCTGAAATTTCCAGCCCTCTAATCACACGGTTGGTCTCTCTCTGGCCACCATCTAGAAGCTGTCTCGGAGTCCCGGGGCACTCATCATCTCATTAGCATACAGAAAGGCATTCTTATCACTCCAGAGATTCATTAAGAAAGTCTTGTAACAGGAACCAGGGATCCAGACTAAATGTTATTAACAAAGATAACCCTATCACCCCTATCACTCGAGAAATCCCAAGGGTTTGAGGAGGTCTGCGCTAGGAACTGGGGTGAAGAACAAATATGTGTATTTCTTATTATGTCACAACATCACAGGTATAGGTATCCCTATTTGCCAGATTTGTCAACAGGATTCTTACCCTGTGGTCCCTCCTCCTGGTTAATCCCCCATTCAAGGCACAGTTTACTGTCCCTAGGCAGACAGTAGTCCAGGGCATGGCCGAATAGCATCTTTTTTTTTCCTCTGAAGGGCCTTTCAGGGACAACTCAGAAAAGTGATCTTAAACAGCCAGTTTAGGGCTGGAAAGAGAGGAATTTTATAGAATTTGAAGTTGAATAATAGAAAGAAGAAGAAACGTGAAAGCTTAAATAAATCTGTGGCCATGTCTACGGAGCACTGGGTAATCTATTAGGGTACGAGATAGCAAAGAGACCTCTCAAGGTGGGAAAATGAGAAAAGAAAGATTGGAAGGAAATTGCACAGTGGAGAAGTGAGATTTCCCGGGCACCTGAAAATGTAATCCCTACTCCCAAAAGCAAGCCAAGAAAGATACATATTAGACTCTACTGTAAAATAAAGGTAGAGGGGAAAATGCTACAACTCTAGTACAGGACATACCAGGTGCTCAAATGGCTAAAAAATAAATAAAGATCTTGACTTCGTGGCACTACATCAACGTATTCCTCTGTTCTTCTAAGAGTGCACCTTTGCCAGAAGCAAGGGTCTTTAGAAGGGAGACACAAATGCAAAGAGGTCATGGTCTTCTAAAAGGAATATATTTTATTATTTCCACCTATTAGCTTTATATCTTAAAGCCAATAATCAAGTACAAAATGTCTCAAAGAACTTGGAACACATTTTATAAATAAGTCTGGGATCTGAAGACTGAAATCCTTAGATTTTCTGAATCTAATATCTCTTATTAAAATTCCATTATTAAATCCATTGAAGATGGATCAAATGAAGCTTATGCAAGTGCAGAATAAATCCAAACTATCAAAAAGTGAGTTAACAATGTCTTTAATTCTGATGCCTTCCTGGAGGGCAGGTATTTTCCTGGTTTGAGCTACTTGGTGAAAGTCCAGAAACTGATAACCTTGACACCTTTATGATAAGGTCACTTGCCCATGAGGAAATAAGCTATCAGCTTCATTTGGGGGATTTCTATATTGATCTTGCTTAGGAAATGCGGTCACCAAAATTTGGATTCAAAATTTGGATTTGGATTTAAAATTTGGATTTAAAAGTCATTTCTATAAAAGTTAATTAGCTCTTTTTGTGGTGTTCCCTTTGAACGACATTCAGGGGAAATAGGATGGTCTGAGCTGACACAAAATATTAGATGACTTCGCAATAGGGAAATTATTTTCTTTATGGCTGTGGGTACACTAACACTGTTAACTAACATTAATTAACTGCCTGGAGAGAAGCCCCCCGCCACTGCATGAAATTAGCATGATACTCACCTACCAAGTCCCCGGGGCTGTTTGCCTGTACTGATCAGGAAATGGAGGAAATAAATAAAGGTTTTTGAACCTCACTGGAAAAATAATATTTTCTCTGATGCTTTTTAAACTAGAAAGCAGTACTTAATCTTAGACAGTGTTTGCTGCCCCATTTTGCCAATCTGTGGAAAAATAGGAAGCCTGGATGTCTCTCCCTGTTCCCAGACACCCGATAAGGTCCTCTCAAGCAAGTCCCTGGCTGAGCCCCCAGCTGTTCCATATTTCTCTGCCTTTCTTTCTCCTTCCCTGTTAGGCTCTTGAATGTGCATACATCTGTTTAAGAAAGCAGAAGAATTTGAAAGTAATTAGTGTCTTTCTTGGAAGACTATTTATTCATTTAACCAACATTTTATTTGGCATCTACAATGAACTTAGGAAATATAGAAGTTCTGAAACATCCTTCAAATTGGCAGCTTCCACAGTGAGGGACTATTCCAAACTGAAAACTAGCAACTGCCAGAAATTAAATTTAAATCAAATTGTGCATACCTTAGTCATAAGAATGTAAGTTTTATTTCTTCAATTTTATTAGCAGTAGTCATTCTAAGGCAATATTTTCACTACCAGAGGAGACTTGAGCCCAGCATGCCCGCTAGTGTGGTTTCCTTATCTTTCCTTGGTTTGGGGGCTTGGAATCCCAATTATGTAAAGATTAACCTTCCAAGAAGCAGCAGAATGTCCACCATCAGATTCAATTTACTCTGTTGGCTCTAACATTTCTAGGGCAAGAGAAAAGATGACAAAAATACAAAGACAAGCCATGAGTGAGCTCTAATACAAAACCCACACCCACCCCGGACCCCTGCAAATAATCTGACCTTCGCTAGACAGAGCTAAATACCCTGAATGTTTTGTTTTTTTTTTTAATTTATTTTGAGAGAGAGAGAGAACGCACAAGCATGCAAACAGGGGAAGGGCAGAGAGAAGAGAGAGAGAATCCCAATCAGGCTCTGCACTGTCAGTGTAGAGCCCAATTCAGGGCTTGATCTCAGGAACTGTGAAATCATGACCTGAGCTGAAATCAAAAGTCGGACGCTTAACCAACCGAGCCACTCAGGCACCGCATTATGTTTAGGATTCTGTGAGAAAAGCAAGACTGGGCCATCTACAGGTGAGTTTGTAGAGGCTCCAAATTTGAATGCAGGCAGCCCTCTCTTTCTTGTACCCATACTCTCGAATTCTGATTGCACAGACAGAAGTTGTTGAAAGTAAGTAAAAGCAGATTCACTTACCATCTTCTCGTCTCTAACACAATCTAAGAAATACGTGTATGCGCGCCTGAACTGTTACTCATTCTTCTCTTTCCCCAGCATAGTTCTAGTGGAATTAGAATAGCAATTGTTACTTAAATAGCTGTAATAATTGAAACCAGGCTGGATAACCTATCAGTGACCTACTTACCTTCAAAAGTAATTCCTGGCAATTTGCAGAATGAAACAGTAGACCCATTGTTTCCTTTATGATAAATTCATAATTGAAAAATGAAAGGAAAGCTGTGGCTTTTAAAATTGACTCTAGTATATGTCTGAGTTTTCTTTTAAATTAGCCTTTCAGATAATCCCAGAATGTTATGCATAGTGGCACCTTACAATGATGATGGCCTCTTGGAAAGGTATGAGGACTGGCATTTTGATTAATCATTTCCAAAAACAGCATATCTTTTTTAACTGGAGAAACCATGTCCCCTTGACTGGGATAGAGCCTTATAAGGAGAAAGCTCTGAACAGCTGAAAAAAAAAAAAATCTCCCTATTTCAAAAATCTCCATGTGGAAAAATGTTGAACTGCATAGTTTTACTTTATTTCTTGTAAGAGACAGTTTCCTAAAAGTCTCACTAACTGTAAAGGCATTAATGGAACCCACTTTTGAAAGGCTTAATTGAAGATGTCTCACTGTGAATCCTCTTAGGAAATGAATATTTACCCTATTATGTAATTTCGTTTTGTTTTGTTTTGTTTTGATTTCAGGACTGGTTTTCTCAACGGTATCTCACAAGAGTATCTGATATGTCTTCTCAACAGATTAATTAAATCTTTAACAAGGTTAAATGATAGGCCTTGGTTTAGTACCTTGAATAGATATACGATATTTCACCTTCCTCTATCTGGAAGCCCCCTATGATGGGGATATGGTCTTTTCTATCTTGGGATGGCAAGAAAAAATGCTCAAAGTTCCTACTGGTCTGAGAAACTGGGTCTGGGTTGGGAGTCCATATCAGAGCATGAATTAAATGCAAACATAGTGGATAAGAAGCTAGTGAAAAGGGCCAAATGGTTGTGACTCTAAGGGGAATGTGTCAACCTGACAAACGGCTTTTGGAAACGGGGAGTTTCTGACAAGTTGGGCAAGTCAACGAGCTCACCGGGGAATCGATCACCTCACTCAGGGTGCAGCAGATTTCCCCCAAGACGTGGCCTTGTCCTTGTCACCACCATATGTCTTCCAGGAGCTATACGGGAAGGGGGAGTGTTGCTAAATTAAAACAGTAAGTCCACAAAACTGTGGAGTCTCCTCCTTTGCAATTTCCAAACACAATCACTTGAAATCTGGAAGCCTTCTCCATCTGAATTACTAAAAGCCCTTTCAAAAGAAATTTGAATCTTGAGGTTGTATGAAGTGTGAATCACTGACAGATGTACAGTCTTCTATCTGTGCTCATACCCACAACTTTAAATGCAGAGAATGACTCAATCTGTAGCCACTAGGTTCTGAGAAGCCTCTGCAAGATGGTACATAAAAGAGGCCTACTGGAATTACTCCCAATGACTTTCAAATTCAGTAGCTGTTTTATGGTGGGAAGCTGTTAGGGAGAATTAAAATCTCTGAAGCACCTCAGTACACCATGGTGCCACCCCACGGAGTACCGATTGTTCTGAAAGGCTAATTTGATTATGTGCCACCATTAATGGGAAAATGGGAAAGTTCCCAGACACTGTCAGACTCCACATAACCCTCCCCTTCTCTCCCCCCAAGTTCACTTGTATTTAAGTTGCTGAAAATACTGGGTGTCTCTTATTTAAAGGCCTGGCACTCTCATGGCTTAAACAGTTAAGCCCTCCCCAAGAACTGCACAGGCCAGCTTGCCTCCATCAGCGAGGGTTCCCAGGGCATGTAATCTGACAGGCAGGCCGTGGATACGAACGTGTTGGAGGTAAAAAGAAGGTGCACTAAAGCAACGTCAGACCTTAGGCAACACCACGCGTGCCCTGCAATAGGCAGGAAACCCCTCCGAGAGAGAGAGAAAGGCAGGGTTCGATGTCAGAAAACCTGGATTCAAATCGCAGGAACGTGGCCTCGGACCAATCACTTAATCTCTTTAGGTCTCAGACTCCACACCTGTAAACTCTTCTCCTGAAGAGCTATAAGAACTTCAGCAGACACATCATAAAGATGATGATAGACACCCAATATGGTAGCACTCTTTATTATATCACTATGAAAAGATTTAAACAACTGCTACGAATTTTGCTCTGGAGCTATTCAGAGTTAGAAAAGTCTGGAGAGAAAATGTGCTCGTTAACCTTATCCAGGACAAACAAGTCTTAGCATCTTGTCACCGCTTGTCTTCTAGGAGGGATAGGGATGGGCCAAAAAGGGACAGAGTGAACCAACCAAAGACAATCCAGACAAAGCTCATGAGGTTATTCTTTCTCAGAGTTTACTTACAATTAAAACCAATATTCCATAAATTTCTACGAAACTGTGCTGAAGTCTCCAAGTCTGTTTCTATTCACTTCCTTTGTTCTGGTTCCTGACTCTGGCTTCCCTCTGCTTCCTTCTCTTTCTGATGATGTCTGTGTGTCTGTCAACCTGCAGGTAGTATAACCTATGGTTCCAGGGAAGCAAGAAGTAAATTGAAAAAAATGATGTGCCAGGCTCTACATTCACTAGGTGTTTTATATGCATTTGTTCAACTAATCTTAAGAACCATCTTGAAAGCATAGCATTGTCCTTTTACAAATCAAAAAACTGAGGCTGTTTTTAACTGAAGACTTCTGAAGGTCTCATGGACAGCTGCTTCCGAAGCCAGAATCTGAATCTGCGCTCATTCACCACCTTCCCAGCGCTAGTGTGAAACAGCCATCCTAGCTGACTTCCCTGAATTGGAGCCACGGGTTTATTTTGTTCCTGTTTCCTGATTGTTTCCCTGAGTTTCATGTGAACCCAGAGATAGCAGATCAGAGGCACCCCTTTTGGTATAACCCTGACAGATCTCGGATGGACTTGAAAGATCCAGAGAACATGGGACAAGAAAAGTCTTCACGTCCTCCCTGCAAACCCTCACTAAAGACCTCAGCAGAGCCTCTGCCTTTGGGGTTGCCCATTCCTATCTTTATGTGGTGTTTGAGAACCCAATAACCCTATACACTGGCTTCTTTAGTTGGAAGTAAACCATTCTGATGATGTTTTATGAGGGTCCCTTCCAATGCCATCACATTGATGTTTGTCATGATTTGGTTTTATCTTATTATAATCTGTCTGGCAGAGAATGGCTATTATTCACCCAACCTTTTTACTTTCCTGCTTTGGCACGAAACTAGACTATGCTTCCCAGCCTTCATGGCACTTAGATGGGTCCTCATGATTAAATTCTGGCCAAGTGAAATGTGGTCTCAGCAACTGGAAGACAGGAGTCCCTAATCTGGAACATGAGGCCTTTTCCCAACATAATGACCCAGACTGTACTCTGATAACAGCAAAAGATAAATAAATCTTTACAGTCCCAAGCCACTAAGATCTGGGAATGCTTGTCACAGATGGCCTACACTGTGACATACAATCTACTCCATGGATTTAAAGCAGTGTTTCTCAATTGGGAGTGATTTCTTCCCCCTTAGAGGTATATGGCAATATCTGAAGACATTTTTAATGGTAACCACTGGGGGAAGGGTGCTATTGGCATTAATGGGTAGAGGTCAGGAATGTTGCTAAACATCCAAAACCGAGGACCACCCCCTCGACACAGAATTATTCAGGCCAAGATCGCTAGAGCCAAGGTTGAGAAACCCTAGTCAGAGTTACACCTTCTGAAAGAATGATTATCTGCTATCAAGATACTCAACACATTGTTGTTGATTGATTCCCTTGAGGAAGAACTTAAGGGGGGGGGGGGGGGGGGCAAAAAGATGCTCTTTTCATGCTAGCAATCTTTTAAACAAGAATATTCCAGGAAAAACATCAGTGTCACAGAGGTAATGACTGTTTATGTTTCAAATTTTCTGTATTTAAGACATTGTGTTAACTTGGCAGATTTAGAATGGCAAGCACCTTTTATTCCCAGAAGTAGGGCAATTTGGTTAATTGATACACTCACATCTTTAGCTTACCCATCACAATATTGGCACGGTGTTGGAAGAGTTAATGCTGTTTACCAAAGTAGTTAACCTGAGAAATGAAAGGAAAGCTTCCACACTGACTTTTGAGTTCCCCCCTTTCCTCCGCAGAGATTGACCGATCAAAGCAATTTCTGTGATGGGCATTTGGCAAAGACCCCCAACTCCTTTGAAATATGATATGAGAACTGTCCCTGGGTGGAATACATTTGGGTCACTGGGTTGGATTTCAAGCAGCAAACCGAAGAGTACGAATAGGATCAGATCTTCTCATTTGTTTCAAATATCTCATCTCCATCATCAGATTCTCCTGAAATGTTTTTTGAGAGCTCTCCTTAAAGAATTCAAAAAAATGCCTGAGATCTTTGAGAGGTTTTTTATAGATCGGACAACCTTAAATAACCGTGCCCTCAATTACACGAACAGTTGGGGAGGATTTGCTTTGCATTTCTCTTCCAGTCTTAATCTGTAGTCCAGGTCTTGGTAAAATGCTGTCCTCACCTTTCTATTCAATTCATGGCAGGTATTTTGAGAATACGCTACTCTCTAGGCATGGAGCTAAATTCTTGAGACCCAGAAAAACCAAGACAGGGTCCCTATGTGGGGGCGTAGCCAAGCTCTTCTGTGTTCAGCATTCCTCTCCCTTGGCTCACCCTTTTCTTTTGCTCTCTCTCCTCTAGTTCTCCTTCCACAACAGAAGCCATAAATGCTCCACGCGCTAGGGGCTTGTGCTGTTCAGCCCAGGGAGTCTGCCCATCTCCCATCTTTCTACATAAGGAGACACTGAAAGTGAGGCTTCTACTCTACAGCCTTATTGCTCTGTGGAGCCGTGTTCTTGCCATGACTTCTGTGGCTCCACCACATTCCAGAACAAGTAACTTAAACTTGTGCCCCCAACCCTCACCTAGAACATGGGAACTATAGTGGTACTTACATCCTGTAAGTGAATGTCTGTTCACTAACTATTAAGAATAGCGGCTGGCACATGGTAAATGGTCTTCTATGTTGGCATGGATGCTGATATTCTTACCGCTCAGATCCTCCTTTCTCCTTCTCAGTCAGGGAAATCAAACTTCCTTGCTCCTGATCCCCTCAAAGCCAGGCTGCCTGACTACATGATGATTATTTTTTAAACCAGTGAATCCATGCTAACTATGCACTAAGAGAAAAGGACTTGGAGAGAACTTCAAGGAACAGTTCCATTCTCCTCTAATGTAATATAGTAAGGTGAGCAGAAAGTAAGGCGAGAAGAAAAAAATATATATTTACTTTTATCACACCACTACAGTGATAGAAATATAGGATTTATATCTTCAAATACATACCGTCATATTTGAATTAGAAGTAACATTTAGGGGTTCCTATTTGTATCAGTCAGGAGTCTATGAAAGAACCGTAATAAATATAGATGGTAGATAGATCAGAAAAAGAGCAGGGGAGAGGGCCAGAAGGAGAGAGAGAGAGAGAGAGAGAGAGAGAGAGAGAGAGAGAGAGAGAGAATCCTAGGCATGCTGGGACAGAGACAGGGACAGAGACAGAGAAACTTAGGATGGAAACTCCAGCAGGGACTGGCACTGAATCTATGGTCAGAATTTCTGCTTCCTCAGGGAAACCTCAGTTCTGTTCTTAAATCTTTTCAACTGATTGAGTCAGTCTCTACCCAGGTTATGGAAGATAACCTCCTTTACTTATTATGACTGTAGATGCTAAATGTCCACAGAGTACGTTTATAGCAACACTTAGGTTTGTACTTGATTGAATAGCTGATTGAATAGTTGAATAACCTAGCCAAGTTGACATATAAAAGTGACTTCACACTACTCCGGGGCAGGCATGTGCTTTTGTCTTTGCTTCTCCCAGAAATCTCACAGTTTTGGAATTATCCCAGTTTCGCAAGTGGGAAAACTATGGTTCTGGGATCTGAAAGACTGTGTAACTAGACCAAACAGTAGTAATCAAGCTTTCAAATATTGCCTGCTTGGTTCTAAAATCTGTTTTACAGGAGCACCTGGGTGGCTCAGTCTCCAACTCTTGATTTCAGCTCAGGTCATGATCCCAGGGTCATGGGCTCAAGCCCCACATCAGGCTCTGCACTGAGCATGGATCCTGCCTAGGATTCTCTCTCTCTCTCTCTCTCTCTCCCTCTCTCTCTCTCTCTCTCTCTCTCTCCCTCTGCCCCTCTTCCCTGCTCTTTCTCTTTCTCAAATAAATAAAACTTAAAAAAATTAAAAATCAAATCAAATCTATTTTACATACATTTTATATAGGAAGTTGAGGTTTTTCTTCTACAATCTTGGTCTCCTACCTGAGACCTTAGTCTCTTTCAGTAGGCATGATGCAAATGTCTGATCATCTCTGTCTAGGTACATTACAAAGCCACACATCAGTTACTTTGGACTTTTCCATTGAATGGGCTATCCACTTCTCTGTTTCAATTCATTGATATGGAGTAATCCATGTGAACAAAGTCCATTTGTAAGAGCTTTCGTATGTCTGCATAATTGATCGGCATATAAGTACACAGGAGAGATGATTTATTCTGAATATTTTACTATGTAGACAAATTTGCACACAGAGATGTCACCATATCAGAGCCAGGATCTGAAGACCTAATATTTGTCTGCATCCTACAGTTGTGGTAATGAGTCAGCTTATCCCGCAAAGTGTAACTGACTCTGAAGGGCTTTTCCTTCTTGAGAAGAAGGATCTGAACCTCTTTTTATGGTTTATTTAGATTTTATATATGTCCAGATCCGGGTGGATTTTACTCAATGTACGTATGATACTACATCTATACGCATCTGTGCTCGTGTACAAGTTACCTAATTATCCATTCAGCACACAGAATTTTGCCCCATTCTTCATACTGCTCACTTACAAACTTTTCCACACCTGTACACGAAATCAAAAGTTTCTATTTTGTTTAGTAAAACAAAGGAGTTACTTTTAAAGGCACTTGTTTAAAAAACAGCCTGCCGACATATGTTTTTATACTCTCGAACAGAGTGAGTGATTTGTTTTCTATTCTTTATTTCCACTTTGCTTTCCTGCCCTGAAGCTATTTGGGACTTGGTAAAATACTCTGTGGTTTTTTTAGGGACAATATTACGGTAATTGACAGTAATGAAAAGTTTGTCTATACCAGAGGCCTTTGCTAAGCTGGCCTACTGTCTGTGGAGGGACCCATGTGGACGCCAACGTAGTTTTCATGTCATGAGCGTACTGTTTGCCTCTAAGACATTTTGTGCTTGGAGAGTTAAGACATCTTCTTGACAGGAAGCTGAGCTAGCCAAATATACAATTGATTTTCCTGGGAGGAAAAAAAAATCTTCCCATTAATTACCTCTTAACTATTTGTGTAATGCAGATGAAGAATTTGTTTTAATCAAAGTATATGTTATCATTAATGGAGAAAATGATATTCATTTCTTACATTGCACTAGACAATTTATATTATGGAACTGTTATTAGCTTATACTCTGGGGCACTATTCTTTTCCAATAAGAATGAATGAAAGAAGAGAGCTTGTAAATGCATAAAGCCTACAACACACACACACACACACACACACACACACACACACACTCACACTCACACTCACCACAGACAGAGCTGTTGCCTCTATCATGTTATCCTCTAACAAGAAGATAGCATGTTCTGCACACTATATTTCAAGCTCTCCACACAGGAACGAGAGCAGACTGTCGTACGAAATATGAACTTGTCTGACTGCCCTTGTGCACAGTCCTCTGCTCCCACCTTTTCCAATCCTTTAAGAAATGTCCTTCCCTGTTACTGTTCAGTAACAGATGCATGACACACATATGATTTTTCTTTGACTTTGCTTTGTACAATTATTTTTAAGCTCTTTTTTTTTAGGCAATGGTAAGCTTCTTGAAGACAAGGAACAGATTTTCTCTTCAATAAGTTCTCACATGTTCTTTGGGCTCACGACATATAACCACAAAGCACAATTTCCTGATTATCTACCTCAACAAAATAAAGTTATTTATTCTTATAAAGAGTTAAATTAGGGGTAAAATGACCAAATGGGAAAAACTAATGGAAAAGGATATGATTCCAGGTCAAATGTTCAGACATACACTAATGAAAGCAAAGTAACAGCTCTCTGTAGCCCCGACCTTGTCTCATGGAAGTTACCAGATCACAATTTACTGAAAAATTAAAAGCCCAAAGAGATCAAGAAGATAATAAAGTCAAATGTCCCTGCAAGAAAAGTTCTGCTACAATGAACCTATCTAATTTATTAGGGAAGAACTGAACATTTCTGGACCAGGATCCTTGGTAATTGAAATCCAATTGTGACATCAATGCAGTCAAAGAAAAGTTAAAAAAAAAAATCAGTCTGAAAACAAAGCCAGAAGAATGTTTTTAAAAAGTGATGAGAGGGGTACCCAGGTAACTCAATCCGTTATGCATCTGACTCTTGACTTTGGCTCAGGTCATCATCTCATGATTCTTGAGTTCAAACCCCATGTCAGGCTCTGTGCTGATGGTGCAGAGACTGCTTGGGATTCACTCTCTCCTCTCTCTGCAGCTCCCTTCATTCTCAAAATAAATAAATAAACTTGAAAAAAAATGTGATAAGAATTGGTGTTTGAATAGATGCTAACAGAACCGAATTTGGGTTGGAATAAATGAAGGCCGTGATTGAGAAAAATCAACATCTTCTTTAACCTAAAGAGACCTTGGAGTCATGATGGATTTCTCAGAAAAGCCCTAGCTGTAGTGGTTATTGTCTCTTGCCAATGCTATAAAGACTTACCATTTTAATTTTGATTTTCTATAACCGAGACAATATACAGCAGCCATATTTGGAAGCAAATAAAATGGTGAAGTCCATTGCCATGTGCACCTGTGCTCATTAACTCTGTGAGTGTGTTGCCAACAGGTAGGGAAGGCAGCTGGCTCTTTCAGTGAAAACTTGGGAAGTAATGAGAATAGTTATAAGGCATATGCTCATTAAAAGGTCACTAAATAAGGGTGCCTGGGTAATAAGGGTCAGGCTTAGCGTCCATTTCTTAGTTTTAGCTCAGGTCATGATCTCACAGACTGTGGGTTCGAGCCTTCACTGGGCTCCACACTGACAGCTTGGAGCCTCGCTGGGATTCTCTCTCCCTCTCTCTCTGCCCCTCCCCGGCTTTCTCTCCTGCCTCTCTCTCTCTCTCTCTTTCTCTCTCTCAATAAATAAATAAACTCAGGGGGGAAAATGTCACTAAATAAACTGGTCAGATTGTGTGTAGCCTATGCAAAAATCAGGATGCACCAGTACCCATCAAGTTATACCCAGAGATTCCCTCTCATTGTGGTAAAAACCTTCCTGGACAAAACAGGTTGACAGGGTGGGTTAGACTGAAGCATTCGCAGAGCTGCTCTGTGACTGGAAGAAATAAAGGCATCTAGGGCATACCGTTGAGAATTCTCAAGTGACCCAGGACATTACTGAGAAATGACATTACTGAGAAATAATAATAAATATTTATTCCCTACTCCAGATGACAGAGATAAGTTCTGATAAACCTTCAGCCTCAAGAGCAATTTTGAGGGGGAAAGTGGTTCCTAGAGGCAACTTGAGAGAGGTGAGCTGGAAGACAGGTCCAGTGTCACCATCTTGGTTCTGATTACTGAATGAGAGATAGGTGGTATAAGAATTGGTGATGTGAAAAAGGCCAAGTTTAGGGCGGGGGAGTAAGAGGAAGCTTTCTTACTAAACTTATCTTATTTGAAATCTGTGTCACTAACACAAGGTTTCCGTCTCCTTCTGAGATGCTGTAAGACCTTGACTTTCCAACAGCCTCCAATTTTTGCTCCTCGCATTCTTTCTTTCTGCTCTCTCACCACCTACTCTGGTCAGAAAAACTGGGAGAATTTGGACCATATTGTCTGGGGTTCTACGTTTAGAAGAATATTTGCTTCAGCAAGCAATGGCCCAGGGCAAGTCTGGGGGCACATTTTGTCTATACACCCCTGCAAGTGCCCCGAGTATGAGCCTCAAGACTTCATAATCCCAGAGAAAATAATTACTTCCTTCATCCTCAGTAGGTGCCTCCTGAGGTCACCGTTGATACAGTTGTGCTCCACAGTGACACCTCTACTGTGTGGCTGGCTTATCATTTCTTTCGACTGCCCTAGAGGTTGGAGTTTGTCAATGCAGAGTGGGTCCAGAAAGAATGAAGAAAAGAAGGAAAGAAGGGAGAAGGGAGGCAGGAGCAGAGCGAGGAAAAGTAGGAAGGAAGGAAAAACGGGGGAGAGAGGGAAGGAGAAAGGAATTAAAAAATACTCTGGGCGACTAGTTCATCCATTCTACTAAGAATGGTCATACATATTTTAATTGTACCAGAAAATCCCTATCTTCTCCCCAGTTAGTTCCTCTACCAATTCTTCACTATTTATGAAATTACATGACTACAAAATAATTTTGTAGCTCTTATCACCACAACCACTTCCACTAATACCCCTCTACTGCCTCTACTACTGATATTCATGAAAAGGCTAAATAAACATAAATAAATAGTAAAAATGATTTAAAAAAACTTCACAAGTCACATTACGTACTTTATGTGGTAAGTGGAAATGTATACGTTTCCTAAATGTTTCACCTTTTTAACTTCATTGCAACCTTACGGATTAGGTTTTATTTTACCGATAAGGAATTGAAACTCAGAGAAGTTAAATAATTCAGTGAAATACACAAATAATAAATTGCACGGTTGCCATACATAAGCAGGTTCTCTGACTTTAAAATACGTTTCTCGGGGCGCCTGGGTGGCGCAGTCAGTTAAGCGTCCGACTTCAGCCAGGTCACGATCTCGCGGTCCGTGAGTTCGAGCCCCGCGTCAGGCTCTGGGCTGATGGCTCGGAGCCTGGAGCCTGTTTCCGATTCTGTGTCTCCCTCTCTCTCTGCCCCTCCCCCGTTCATGCTCCGTCTCTCTCTGTCCCAAAAATAAATAAAAAAAAAAAAACGTTGAAAAAAAAAAATTTAAAAAAAAAAAATAAATAAAAAAAAAAATAAATAAAATACGTTTCTCTCCCCACACATACCAATTATTTATTTATTTAGCTTGCTGCCTTTTTAAAAAATACAAACTCTCGTTGGTCAGCTGCTGCATACTAATTCATATTAAGATGTCTGAACATCTGAGAGACTCCATCACCGACTCCTCTCTGGCTCTGTATGATCAGCTGCATAAATTTTGAGTAGAACAACTGACCATATTGTTCAACATCCACCATGACATGCAACTTACTAATCGGAGCATTAAGGCTAACTTTTTTCCCCAGGTGTGCAGCATGAAGGGCAGAAACAAATCATTTTTAGTCATGATGAAGTTTCCTCAGAAGTACCACTCACCTTCAAAATGTGCTTAGGAATTATTAATATACTCTCAACATTCTGATTTTCCTGGCTTTCTGAAGCTCAGATATTGCCGAAGTGCCTGCATGGCTTTGATCACAGGCAATCAAAGGGGGCTTTGTGCAGCTTCCAGGGAGATACTGTTGCGGAAAAATCGGAGCTCTCCGCCATGCAGAAGAAACTGTTACAGAACTCCCCTGCACTCCTAACTCCAGATCAAATTAGGATCAGAAGGCTGTCGTTGGCCCCCAGGAGACTGTGGTTTTAATTTTCTTATCTGCATTTTTCTTCCCTGCCCGTTCCAGGTAGCTGTCACAAGAAATATGAAAAGGGTGTTCACTTGTTGATCGTTCTTTGCTGCTTCTCACTTTCACGTTTACAGCAAAGGAAGGAGCAATCACTTTGTTGGTCGCTTCAGCCCTTCACATGCTTCCGTGTGCAAGTTTCTTTGGAAGCCCACAACATGCAATCTTACCTGATTTTTGAAATTTGGATTTGGTAGCAGATGGATTCTTTTTTGATTACAAGCGCTGACACCACTCTGCCTAGAAGAGTTGGCATCATTAAAATCACTAAATGTAGGGGCGCCTGGGTGGCTCAGTTGGTTAAGCGTCCGACTTCAGCTCAGGTCATGATCTCATGGTTTGTGAGTTTGAGCCCCGCATTGGGCTCTGGGCTGACAGCTCAGAGCCTGGAGCCTGCTTCGGCTTCTGTGTCTCCTTCTCTCTCTGCCCCTCCCCCACTTGTGCTCTGTCTCTCTCTGTCTCTCAAAAATAAATAAATGTAAAAAAAAAATTTTTTTTAATCACTAAATGTAAAACTTTGCAAAGCTCCCCAAGTTGCTGTGTCAATGGCCAAATTTATGAAAATAAAAACAGTCATCCACTCGGGTAACTGGGAACTTTGGATCTTATGCTTTCTTAAGTTGCTCAAAAAGTTTCCAAACTCTAAAATCCAACAGGGAAGGTGCAGATTGGCAAAGGTGGTGAGAAGGGGCGCTTTCCTGATGACACACGGTGGCAGCGTGGTGCTGTGGACCTGTCCCCGTGACTCTCCTTCCCCTGAAGTTTTGCCAAGGACTTTGACCTTCTCCTTGAGGGACTCTTTAATTAAGCTCTTTAAAATTTAAATTTGGACGAGCTTAGACAAACAACCCCTCCTTTGATCTGCATAGTATAACTCAACTCCTATTGGGAAATTCAAACAAGACTTTTCTCCATGCTAGCAAGAAATAATACGTAAATAAACCCAAGTTGAGTGGATAAAGTTAATAAACATATAGCTTGATTCCACAATATTTTCTGGGATTCAGATAATATTGGAAAAGTGGTGGCTGGGTGTCTATTTCATTTTGTTGTTTGAAAGGAGAGAGGATTAAGCATGCTTAAATTCTGGTGGTGAAAAGAGTTCGTCCAATGTGCAGAGTTTAAAAAGATTAGCAGTAAGTCAAAGAATATTTCCTCTGAGAGCTACTGAAACTGTCTACAATCACTGCTCATACTTTCCAACTTTTTGCTCAACCTACTGATAATTTATTTCTTCCTTCCCTTCTTCTCAGGGTCTGCCTCATTAACACTGACCCATGCAGGAAGTCAGATAGCAATTGGAAATTTCCTTGCTGAACATGAAAAGAGGACACAGCAAGAATTGGGGTGATTAATCCAATAAAAGCTGGATACATCCAACTCACAGAAATACCTTTGCTCATTGGCTAGAACAATACTTAAATAGCATGGCCAACATTGCTTCTGGGATTTTGTGTGTTCCTTTATCTTCCCATGGCTATACCACCATCTGTTGTGAACATAGTCTTCCTTAATACTAACACATCCAGGCGGGCCGACAATCAAGTCTTGCCACACTGGGAACTCTTTTGTCCATATAAAATAACTGTGATTCTCTACTTTTATTTATTATCTGTTTCACTTATAGTTTAACTCTCGAGGAGCAATTTTATTTCTATTATTTCCAACTTGGTTGGAGATATCTTATGGTATCTCACTAGGATGACAAGAAGTACCATTACAAAATACTTTGTTGAGGTAGAGCAATGCAAATTCACTAAGTAAACCTTTGGAAAACAGATTTCCACTTAAACAGTATGTAGAAAATGGCTAATTACAAATCACACGTTTTCTTCTTGTTTTGTTGGCAGTATCTTGATGTAGAAGAAAAGGATTTGTGGGGGAGCCTGGGTGGCTCAGTTGGTTAAGCATCTGACTTCGGCTCAGGTCATAATCTCACAGTTTGTGAGTTCGAGCCCCATGTTGGGCTCTGCGCTGACAGTCTGGAACCTGGAGCCTGCTTTGGATTCTGTGTCTCTTCTCTCTGCCCCTCCCCGACTTGTGCTCTCTCATAAATAAATAAATGAAAACAAACAAACTTTTTTTAAAAGGATTTGTGTGTGTATGTGTGTGTGTGTGTGTGTGTGTGTGTGTGTAAAAACCACCAGAAGTGACTATGAACGTCAAGAGAACAACCCTTTGAATTGCTTCTCCAGTTGTTCATCCTCAGTTGGCAATTTTCTGGTTTTAATTTGTGTATCATCTTCTCTAATGTCAAGTCTCTAACCTCTGTTGCCATATGATTCACTAAAATCAATAATGCCCTACTTCAGATCAGCCAAGTAGTTTATCTCACTTGATCGTTTTCTCATAATCACTTTATAATTAAAATCATTTGGTAAAATTCTTACTCTCCTGAATAAACATTTATGATTTTCTGAATTAGCAAAAACTCTATCTAGAAGTGTGTGTGTTTGTAGACAGAGAACAATAGTAAAAAAGAAAGAGACACCACCATGGGGAAGGTCACCCCTCTTGATTCTCGGTTTATCGTCTGTTCCATAGTTATTTGTTCAAGTCTTGATTCAATCACTTATCAGGTCAGACCATAATGTCATTATTTGCATTTGGTCTTGCCCCCTACACTGTTCTATCCAAGTTTGTATCCCAAGGGCTTGGCACAGAGGTAGAAATACAAAAGGTGTTCAAAAACATTTGATAGAGCAATTAACCTCCAATTAGGGCCCATTTGTGTTCCCTGATCCATACTCTGGGGTAGAAAGATGTTAAAATTGATATTGCTGATGTTACAATGAGCATGCAGACATGTGTAACAGTTCCAAAGCATTTTTTTATGTGTATCTTTTTTCCTTATCTAAATTTAAGAAACATGAAGTTGAGAAAATTTTCCTTTCACTGGCTAATTCGCCGTACAAAGTTTTGTTTTCCATTCCATAGTTATTGAGGACACACAAAATACCAGACTCAGGACTAAATGCTAGGAATAAAAGTCAGAAAGTGTTGATATGAAGAAGAAATAGTTGGTAAGTTACCAGGTAGTATGACATAAGGATTCATTAGAGAGAGTCAGAACACCCAGGTTTTAACCCTATACTCACCGTTTCTATCTGGGGGACTTAAGTGTGTAAGTTGTCAACTAATAAAAATCTGTAGTTATCTATTTTCCCCCAAACTTAGCAGTTTAAGACAGCACAAATTTATTATCATAGTTTCTGTGAATCAGGAATCTGGGCACAGCTTAACAGGGCCCTTGCGTCAGGGTTTTTCACAAGATTGCAGTCATATCCAGAACTGTGATCTCATCTGTAATTTCAACTCTGGAAGGATGTTCTCCCAAGTTTATTCATTCAGTTGTTGGAAGGGTTTCATCCCTTAAGGGTTATTAGACTGAGGGCCTCAGCTGCAGTTTTCTGGAAGCCACTCTCTTCTCCTTGCCATATGGACTTCTTGAACATACACTCTTACTCCATCAAAGAGTAAAGTCCAAAAAGGCAACAAACAGAATCTGCGAGCAAGATCGACATCACAGTCTTTTATAACCAAATTGTGAAAGTAACATCTCATCACTGTTTTCTATATTACATTTGCCAGAAATGACCTGTTAGGTCCAGTCCATATTGAAGGGGAAGGGATCACCTAAGACTATCGATACCAGGAGGTCGGGGTCATTGTGGGCCATTTTGATGTTTGCCTGTTGTGACAAGTGATGAAATTTTTCTAAGCCCACTTCCTTCTTTTCTAAAATAGCGGTTGGATCTGTATTTTTGTATCCTTTGAGTAAATATCTAATAATGCAATTGCTGGGTCATAGGGTAGTTCTGTTTTTACTTTTCTGAGGAACCTCCATACTGTTCTCCAGAATGGCTGCACCAGAGCGGCTACACCAGTTTGCATTCCCACCAACAGGGTGGGAACCCAAGAGGGTTCCCCTTTCTCTGCATCCTCACCAATAGCTGTTTTTTTCTTGTGTTATTAATTTTAGCCATTCTGATGGATATGAGGTGGTATCTCATCTTGGTTTTAATTTGTATTTCCCTGACGATGAGTGATGTTGAGCATCTTCTCATGTATGTGTCAGCCATCTAGATGTCTTCTTTGGAAAAGTGTCTATCCACGAATTCTGCCCATTTCATAACTGGGTTATTTGATTTTTGGTGTTGAGTTTGGTAAGTTTATAGATTTTGGATACTAAACCTTTATCAGATATGTTATTTGTAGATATCTTCTCCTATTCCACAGACTGCTTTTTAGTTTTGTTGATTGTTTCCTTTGCTGTGCAGAGCTTTTTATCTTGATGAGGTCCCAATAGTTCATGTTACATTTGTTTTCCTTGCCTCCGGAGACATGTTGAGTAAGAAGATGCTACAGCTGAGGTCAAAGAGGTTGCTGCCTATTTTCTCCTGTAGGATTTTGATGATTTCCTGTCTCACACTTAGGTCCTTCATCCGTTTTGAATTTGTTCTTGTGTATGCTGTAAGAAAGTGGCCCAGTTTCATTCTTCCACATGTTGCTGTCCAGTTCTCCCAGCACTATTTGCTAAAGAGATTGTCTTTTTTCCATTGGATGCTCTTTCTTGCTTTGTCGAAGATTAGTTAGCCATTTATCTGTGGGTCTCTTTCTGGATTCTCTATTCTATTCCATTGACCTGTGTCTGTTTTCATGCCAGTATCATACTGTCTTGATGCCTACAGCTTTGTAATATAGATTCAAGTCTGGAATTGTGATGCCTCCAGCTGTGCTTTTCTTTTTCAAGATTACTGTGGATATTCAGGGTCTTTTGTGGTTCATACAAATTTTAGGATTGTTTGCTCTAGCTCTGTGAAAAATGCTGGTGGTATTTTGACAGAGATTGCATTAAATGTGTAGATTGCTGTGGGTAGCATAGACATTTTAACGGTGTCTATTCTTCCAATCCATAACCATGGAATACTTTTCCATTTCTTTGTGTCTGCTTCAATTTATTTCATGAGTGTTCTACAGTTTTCCCAATAGTCAAACTATGGAGAGAGCCCAAATGTCCATTAACGGATAAACAGATAAAAAAGCTCTGGTATGAATGAAATCTTGTCATTTGCAATGATGTGGATGGAGCTAGAATGTATTATGCTAAGGGAAATAAGTCAATCAGAGAAAAACAGACACCATGTGATTTCACTAATATGTGGAATTTTAGAAACAAAATACATGGGAAGAACATATTGGAAGGGGTGGGGAGAGCAGAGAGGGAAACAAACCACAAGAGACTCTTAATGACAGAGAAGAAACTGAAGGGTTGATGGAGGGATGTGGGTGGGAGATGGGCTAGATGGGTGATGGCTACTAAGGAGGGCACTTGTGATGAGCACTGAGTGTTGTATGTAAGTGATGAATCACTGAATTCTACTCCTGAAACCAATATTGCACTGCATGTTAACTAAAATTTAAATAAAAATCAATTAATTTAAAAAATAAAATAAAATAGCAGTCGAACCATCTCCTGCCCCATGAGCTAAATGTGATCGATCAAATGGTATTTTTGAACTGAGAACATACTCAGTACGTGTTAGTTATCATTAGGTAATTACAACATGCCATGAAATGTCCTTTGTTCAGGTTATTCAAGGGATTATGGAAACAGGTCAGCAGAACACTTAACATCATGTTAAAAACTATAGACAAAATTTTCAGAACAAGTCTATACCGAGGCTTAAGGACTGTGGTAGCCAGATGAAGGGTAAGAAGTAAGAGAATGGTATTCCAGAGGGAAAGAAAGCCCTGGAGGCAGGAGAGGGCAAGGGTGCCAACCTGGGTAGGATTTATTGCTCCCTTTCTGGCATTCCCACCTGAAAGGATGGACAGAGAGAGGGGGAAACTGGTGTCAGAAATATGCAGACACATGCAACAACATCAAGCTCCAACCCAGTGACAGTCCTTGCCTATGACCTTTGATAAACGCAGAAATGCCCAGAGAGAGAGGAAGAGAGTAGGAAGAGAAGTTGGAATGACAGTGTCTAGGTCACAAGGACCTGAGATTTCTGGACATGCCTCTGCTAGAAGTGGGATGCCATCCTGTTCCTGGCCCCTCTCAAGCAGTGGTCTCATGTGCCAGAGCAAGCCAGACCACCAGGAGGAGCTTCATCGGCCAATCCATTCTTAACAATTCTAGGATGCTGTTGAAATTTCCCAGTGCTAAATGCTCATGTAGTTTGAAATCCATTTCACAGCCCCGTATTAGAGGGAATTCTTTTAACTTAGATTTTATTTGTGCTTTACTTTGAATCACTAATGTACTTAGATTTCTTTAAAATGAAACATTTCAAAATACACACTGAGAAGCCTCAGTCCTACCCCCATGTCTGTCCACACTCCCCCAAAGGTTAAGGGAAACCACTTTGGTTTTCCTGTAACTTATTTCTTTGATTTTCTCCCAACATTTGATTCTGAAAAATTTTAGGCCACCAGAACAGTTTCAATAATCCTGTAAAGAACACCCAAATATCCTTCATTGACACCATTTTGCTGCATTTGTGTTCTCTCTTCCTCTGGGTGTACATACATATGCATATATTCTTTTGAGAGTTAGTTACAGAAATTAAAATACTTTATCCCTAAGTCCTCCTAAAGACACATGCAGAAACAACGAAAAACTCCTTAGCAAAGAAATTCAGCAAGGATGGATGTAACCCTACCCAGTATGAAACCATACCATAACGCCTCTATAACGATAGTTCATGGTACCAGAACATGACTAGTCAGATATACCAGTGACACAAAATAGAATACCCAGAAAAAGACTCAAGTACATACGGGGTAGAAGCAAGAAACGTGACATCTCAAAACAATGATAAAAAGACGTCCTTTTTAATAGTGTGGGGAAAACTGAATAGCTATTTGGAAAAATGGAAACTTGGATTCACTCCACAAAAAGTCAATTCCAAGTGGATTTAATAACCATTCGTAAAAAATGGAAAACATACAATGCCCAAAGAAAACGTCAGTGAATTTCATCATAACCTACCTGTAAAAAAAACCTGCAGGTACAACTTCAAAAACTGACACATTTGCCCCTATTAAAAGTTTTAAAACATCACATGGCAAAAAGTGAAATTTTGCTTAAGAAATTCATTAAAAAATGCTCTTGCATTCCATATGTTTATTGAACCAAGCAGTAGGGCTTGTTATTCAGTGGCAACTAAAGTTCCATGTGTTCAGGCAGAGCTGGGCACTTTCCTCTGAAATTGTCATTAAACATGTGTTCAGTGACTCCCCAATATGTAATATCATCCTGGTCCCAGGGAACGGATGTTGTGCTTGGAGAATATTCCCGCTGTGTCTCCAAGTATTTAACATCCTTCTAAGTATGTCTGTCAGGTTCTTGTTTTTCCTCTGTCTTCATACTTAATTTTGCATTTAATGCAGCTCTAATAAAAACATGAGGCTCTGTGCTAAAGATATTCAGTGTGAATTTGGAAGCGTAAGAAGACAGAAACCCCCTTTTTAAATTCCTTTTTAACAACGGAAATAAATTAAACTCAATCATGTTTGCACGAATGATTCTATTTTCATTTAAGGGAAACTTGCCTCCAAAGATTTTGCCGAATTGGGTAAATTCCTTGTCAGAGTTTCTCTAAATCATTTCTTTTTATTGGAGGGCGTATGGTGAGTCTCCTTCTTTGACAGAATACCATGAAATTAATTTTGACATATCGCTGTAAATGAGGCCATTGTACCACCCCCATGATTAAATATTCACAAACATCATGCAGAGCTTTTAGAAGGACTCTGTTTCCTTCCCACAGCAAAGGCCTGAGAAGTGATAACAATTCATCTACTGGTGATGGGCAAATGCAAGAGAATATATGAGGATCCAGGAATTTGTCAAATGAAATAATAGCAATCAGTTTTTCTACCATTTTACCTGTGGAAACATGTAAAATGAGATTTTGCACTCAAAAAAGTAACTGTTGGATAAGTTAAAATATGACAGTTTAATAAAATGGTCATGTTCCAACAGATCACTCAACCAGCAAGCTCCGAAAACTTCTGGCATAAAATTAATATATCAAAATGGCTTGTGTATCCTTCAAGAAATATGTGTCTTTTCAGAGGACTGTAGCTTATTTAAATTTAAATAACTTTTTTTTTTTTTTTTCATCCAAATGACTTTAAGATGGTTCTAGAATTCCCAGGATAGGAATACGAAAGACTTTTCGGCCAGTCTTTCAGTGCTGCCCCCTACCATCACTCACTTTTGGTCACGGTCTGCCCTGTTTTAAAATATTTCTTTGCTGTTTAACAAGGACAAAATATGGATCAAAACTCCAATAAAACATGCATTCACCTGCCAAGCACTGAGCATCGTAAGGAGATTTAATCAACGTAATAAAAATCTGGTCTCTAATTTAAACTATGGCCATAAGGTATCCGTTTGACACCCTGAGGACTCAGTTTCTTAAATAGTGAAAAGCAACACCAGAAAAGGATAAGAAGTATCTTAAGGACAAGAAAAACACCAAAAAGAATATTTTCAAGGAACGTTGAGCAGCCCTGCAAGAGAGCCCCGCTGAAGCGGCCACGGGAGGGATCAGGACTGACCAGCGGTCTGCGGATTAGAGTATTTGTGGCCCTGATCATGCAGAAAGCCTTTCCAAGGGAAACAAGCCTAGTAAGATTTTTAAGAAGCTGGTTTCTAAATCTTCAGCTTCCCCAGTAATCTTTCCTAAAATCCATCTGCCTAAGAATGTAGGCATCTCCTCAAGGCATCTCCATGGCGGGTTGACCTTCTCGCCTTAACAAAAGACAGGTCAGCCTCTCGCCCACCTAACCTCCTGGCTCTCTGCCCTAAGGGGATAACGATTCCCCAGGATTGGTTTCCAAGGTCCTGAGATATCACAAATCCCTTCCGAGGTCAGATGCTTTTAAATATTTGGCTCCCAAAACATTAGAGGAGGGTCTAACTGAATTAGCTAATGGTACAGCAGTCCCCCCTTACCGGAGGTTTTTCTTTCTGTGGTCTCAGTTCCCTGTGGCCCACTGAGGTCTGGCAGCAGTTGGTCCTCCTTCCGGGGTATTGAATATTAGCTAGGTCGCAGTGCCTGGGTCACTCCCGGCACTTCTTCTCATCAGGCAGGCGTTTCATCATCTCCTATCAGCGCAAGAAGAAAATTGAGTCCAGTGCAGTAAGATATTTTGAGAGCACATTCACGTAACTTTTATTCCAGTATATTGTTACAATTGTTCTCTTAGTTATTGTTGTTAATATCTTACGGTGCCTCATTTATATATTAAACTTTATCACAGGGATGTAGGTACAGGGGAAAAAAAACAGTGTAAGTGCGGTTTGGTACTACCTGCAGTTTTAGGCATCCGCTGGGGGTCTTGGATGGAACCCCTCATAGATAATGGGGGGACCACTGTACCCTTTGATAATGGCTTGCTGGGGGTTTTTTTAATGTTTTTTAATTTATTTTTGAGAGAGAGAGACTGACAGAGAGACAGAGAGAGAGAGGGACAGAGTGCGAGTGGAGGAGGGACAGAGAGAGAGGGAGTTCCAGAACTTGAAGCATCCTCCAGCCTCTGAGCTGTCAGCGCAGAGCCCGACGTGGGGCTTGAACTCATGAACCATGAGGTCATGGCCTGAAAGTCAGACGCTTAATGGCTTACTGTTTGATTTTGGCCTGTGACACTAAAGGCATTCAAAGGCTCTAATGACATTGCTGTAATGACAGTTTCCCCATTCCCACCCCTTGTTGATGTGAACAAGATTTCTGAGCTAGGGTGGTTGGAAAGACTAGTTAGGGTAAAATAGAAAAAGCACCAGGAATAGTACATGGTATCCAGTAAATACTATATGAAAGATTGTTGCTATGATAACTGTTACATTAACAAGATATTTTAGTGATCTATAATTACAAACATTCTATTTATAAAAATTATGACTATATAGGGGCACCTGAGTGGCTCGTTCGGTTAGGTGTCTAACACTTGATTTCCGCTCAGGTCGTGATTTCACGGTTCCTGAGATCAGCCCCAGGTCGGGCTCTTTGCTGACAGCCCAGAGCCTACTTGGGATTCTGTCTCTCCCTCTCTTTCTCTGCTCCTCCCTGTCTCTCGGTCTCAAATAAATAAATACTTAAAAAATACTTTAAAAATTATGAATATGTAAATTACTAAAAAATATATTAGTTATAATTAGCTATATTCACCAAATTAACAATGCTGTAAATATATGACATATTAATGTGCGTCCAGTGTGCCAATGTGTGTTTGTTTTAGAAAATACAAAAAGTTGGGGCGCCTGGGTGGCTCAGTCGGTTGAGCGTCTGACTTCAGCTCAGGTCATGATCTCACAGCTCGTGAGTTCGAGCCCCGTGTCGGGCTCTGTGCTGACAGCTCGGAGCCTGGAGCCTGCTTCAGATTCTGTGTCTCCCTCTCTCTCTGCCCCTAACCCACTCGCATTCTGTCTCCATCTCTCTCAAAAATAAATAAACATTATTAAAAAATTTTTTTTAAAGAAACTATAGAAAGTTTATCCATTAAACATTTCCAGACCATAAAAATGTATTATTGTAGAATAAAATTATGTGGAGTAAGATGAAGGGGAAAAATGTGATCATGTAGAACTATTTACAACTTATTATGTTTTTTAAACAGTCGATGTAGAGGTAAAGTCGCCTTGGTGCTTATATTCTATTGAACACGTTAAATAGAATGAAGTAATTATTTTAAAATGCCAGTATTTTGAGCATGCTGGAAATTATACTTTTCAGGTACTTAAACACATTATGAACATTTAGCAATATTCTATAAATTTATTCTTGGGGGGAGGGAGGTTGTATGAGAAAGATATGTAGGAAGATATTTATTATAAGGAATATAAAGCGATTTAATACCAGGAATTGGCTCCCTTAATTACGAAGGTTGAGAAGTGTCACTGTTGTTCACAAGCTGAAGATCTAGGAATGTCTAGGCTATAATGCAGTCTGAAATCAAAGTACTGAGAACCACATGAGCCCGTGGTAGAGTTTCCAGCTCAGATCTGGAAGGCTGAAAACCAGGAGCACAAAAGGCTGGTAAAGACCAATGTCCTGGCTCAAGCAGTCAGACAAGAAGGAAGAGGGATGAATTTCTTCATCTTCTCCCTTTTGTTCTACACAGGCCCTCGGTGGATTTGATGATGGTGGGGGAGGGGAGGACAACTACTTTTACTCAACGTACACGTTTAAATGCTTGTCTCCTCCGGAAATACCCTCACAGACACATTTAGAAATCGCTTTTACTCTGGCCCACTCAAGTTGACACATAACATTAGCCATCAAATATATTTAAGTAAATACATTTGAAGACCTCTGGTTCACACTCTATGAAAGGAAAACATGATCTCCTCCACCCTTCCTCGCCCCCACATCCTATCAGAGTAACTGTCAGACACAGCTCCGCCTTCTCCTTACCTCTTCTGAGACTTTTTTTCCAATGCCCTACGATCTTATGAGAAACGCAAACTCTTCAACAGAGTTCACAACCCCTTCAAATCCTGCCCCACATCCCTGTCTTGTCTTCTGTTCTGTAATTTCTGCAATCCTCACAAAACCACTGGCCATGGGAATGACTCACAACCCACCTTCTCCTCTTACTTCCCCATACCTCTGGTGTCAGGAGCCCTCCCCCTAGAACGCCTTCCTCCCCATTCTCGTTGCATTCAAGTCCCTGTTGAAATGTCACATTTCCAGAGGGGGTCTTCCTGGACCATTCTGTCTAAAATAGCAACCTTGTCTCAGTCACCCTTGATCCCTCACACTGCTTGATTTTCAATCACAGAACTTTATACTGCCTGGCGTTATATTAAATATCTTATTTTTAAATGTCTTTTTCCTCCATTAGGCTATAATTTCCATGAAGGCAGCAATTTCGTCTCACTTTTTCACTCTGTTACACCCATTGCCTCCATGGGCATGTTGTAGACACTCAATAAACATTTTAAATAAATGTATATGAAGGAAAATGGATCACATTTCAGTCTAGATCCCAAGCACAGTTTAATTTTGCAACAAATGTGTTTTGACTTGAATACATTACAAAAGGCTGTGTTATTATTTATAAGAGCAAGGGCTAGTCTCCTTATCTGAAGATATTTTGGCAAATAATGGGTTATTTTGTTTCTAAAAGCAGCAAATTTATGAATAAGAACTTCAGTTGATTAAAATTCCCTTTAAATTCTTTGACTTTGTGATAATTTAAGATGGACATATGCATTAAAAATAATCACCTTGTACAATCCATGAATTTCTTTTTTTTTTTTTTTTTTTTCAAGTATAGTTTCCCCACAGAAACCACTTGGAGGTTTGGGGAAGTAAGAGGAGAAGGTGGGTTGTGAGTCATTCCCATGGCCAGTGGTTTTGTGAGGATTGCAGAAATTACAGAACAGAAGACAAGACAGGGATGTGGGGCAGGATTTGAAGGGGTTGTGAACTCTGTTGAAGAGTTTGCGTTTCTCATAAGATCGTAGGGCATTGGAAAAAAAGTCTCAGAAGAGGTAAGGAGAAGGCGGAGCTGTGTCTGACTTGGAGATGTCAAATCTAAACTAAAAAGAAAAATCCTTGCATTTCCCCCCTCCCCAAATTCATCATTAATTGTTTCCACATAACTTATTTGTAGAAATCTCTCGGGTAGACAGTGTCACTTTTTGTTTTTTACCAATGCCAGTTTCACTTCTGTGTGTGGCAAAGAGATTTGCAAAAGAAGTTAACTGTCCCCGAGGGGTTGCAGGGCGATTGCCCTGCTGTCCTCTGGGGCAGGATGTGGTTAACACCTAGGTATGTTTGTTTATTCTGAAATGTATTACTCAGAATTTTCTCAAAGGTCGAAAGGTGATGCATGTTATAATTGGGAAAGATGACTTTGTAAGAGAAACGCATAAATACACACACTCACACACACACGGTAAGGGATTAGGAATGTATCAATGTGGGAAGTTTACCAAATCAGTTCATCCAGGTCTGTTTCTTCCCAACACAACCTGCTTCTGCTTGCTTCTGTCCTGTGTTCTGTCCTGTTTTTTTTCTTTTAGACTAGTTTCCTGGGCCAGCTCTGTGATTGCCCTGAGCCATTTCTAAATAATCTTCTCATGCAGTTTGAGTGGGGTTGGCTTCCCAGGATCAAATAAACAGAGTTTCTCAAGGAGAAGAAGAGTTTACAACAAAATCAATATGGTATAAATAAAGTTATCTTAATAGGAGACAAACGAGTAGAGGTGATCTTGCTGTGTTATGGCGCTTAGAATACTTCCCAGACCTGTGTTTTGGATGATGATTACTTCTGACAGAAATGTTTGCTAAGAACACCTCTTTTGTCCATTGCATGAATGCTAACGTCATTTTAAGCCCAGAGCTTGGGTCGAAAACTTTCCTGTGACCTCCACACTTGGCACCTGTCATTAGATGGAAAACAGGGATTTGTATTAAAAGCTGGGTTTGCACAGAAAGGCCAGTAGAGTCTGCTTTAATGTGATGGCACAGGATTTTCAGTGACTATAGGAGAGGAAAAGCTAAAACACCGACTAAAGAATTAGTTATTTCCAAGATTTGGGTATGTCTGTGGGACAAGGAGGCTCTAACTGATGTGCTAAAAACAGTTTTCTCTTTCACTTCTCCTTCTGGAATGTGCCCCTTTTATTTTGTCATTCTTGGCTTGGATCCCCACTTCTCAGGCCTCCTCTGTCGTTTCATTCTGCCTGAGTATTTCCTTTCCAATATTTTGGCTGAATGTTCAGCTTTGTTAGCAGAAATGCAAAGTGAGCGCTTTGAAGCATTACCCAATAAAATCCAATTTTAAACAGTTAGAGCTACAACTCCCCCCATCCTCTGGGAAATGAGCCTTCAGTTTCTTTGTGCTTCAGGCAGAAACGCTGGAGCCAGAATTATCGCTCAGGCCAGAGTCTTGCCAAGACCGTCAGATAAGCCACCTGGCGAGGTCTGGCAGGCCACATTTAAAAGGGGACTTCTTGGAGAAGATGAAACTGCCTTTTGAAATTGTTAAGCATCAGTGACTCTTATATAGTATTGGCTAAATCATAAGTGGGGAGTACATCTGAAGGTCTGAACATATGTATTCTCTGAAAGAACTCACATTTCTTTAAGTGGACGATAAAAGACATTTTGTGAGCAATGCTAACAACGTTAAAGTCTCAAGAAAACTTTTCCTGTCATAAAAATGCCCATTTAATAAATATTTAGACTAAGTGTTAAAGCATAAAGCCCCGAGGCTAACAATACCAGTTGACACATAACTATTTGATTTCTATAAACTTTTTCTGAGGAGGGAAATATTACTCTATTCACTTCACAAATAAAGAAACAAAGATCCTGAAGGAACTATCTACAGTCAGCAACTGAGAATTTCAACTGGGGATAAAACTATCCCTTGACATTGTGGCCATGTTGCTGTTACCTAGATAAGTTAGGGATGCGGTGGCCGTTTTCTTGCTCTCTTTTTACCCTGTAGTTGCTTTCCTGGCCATAGATAAAGGAAGACTATGTTTTTAAAAAAAATGGAAAATGATCTGTAAACTTCTGAATAGGCAGTTTACAATATTCTGTGTGCAATCATCCCAACGAATTCTTAAAAAAAATTAATGTTTTTATTTATTTTTGAGAGAGAGACAGACAGACAGAGTGTGAGTGGGGGAAGGGCAGTGAGAGGAGACAAAACCTCAAGCAGGTTCCAGACTCCGAGCTGTCAGCACAGAGCCCAACATGGGACCTGAACTCATGAACCGGGGGCTTGAACTTATGAACCCTGAGGTCATGACCTGAGCCGAAGGCAGAAACTTAACTGACTGAGCCACCCAGACACCTCATTCATCCCAATGAATTCTAATTCTTTTCTACATCCTTGGCCTTAATTTCATTTCTGGGCCATAGTAAGGGTGAAAACTTGACTTGATTTATTTTCATATTTAACCTAACCTTCCTGAAATACTGTAAATGATCATGATCTTTTCTAATTCCTTCTCTCATCAGCTTTTCTGTGGAACTAGGGTTCAATCTCTTCAAAGATGTTTCAAATTTTTAATTCTCCACAGATCCACTCTCAACAAAAGTATGATATTCTGGCTACTTACTAATATCCACATATCCTCTTATCTCCCAGAAAGGTGGGTAAAAAATGAAAGTTGTCTTTTTTTAATTAATTTTTATTTATTTATTTTGAGAGGGAGAGGGAGCAGGGGAGGGGCAGAGAGAGAGGGGGAGAGAACCCAAGCAAGCTCCACACTATCAGTGCAGAGCCTGACTCTGGGCTCAGACCCACAAACCATGAGATCATGACTTGAGCCCAAATCAAGAGTTGGACACTTAACCAACTGAGCCACCCAGGCACCCCCAAATGCAAGTTGTCTTAAGTCACTTGAAGATTTTGAGTAGAATGAGGAAAGAAAACATTTTTGGTTATGAAATAATGTAAGACAGGGAAGCATAATTTGTCAGCATAATGAAATCAGGGCCACCATGAGCCCAGATGGCACCTTTGTAAGAATTAGAAACAGACCCCTCTCTGAGGGGACACAATAGAACTTGGCCCTTTCCTGCCCCCCTTGACCCACTGAACGACTTACCTTGGGAGAAACAGCAGTAGACTTCACTGAAAATGAACACATTTCAAAGTAAATAACAACTAGAATTTATACATACTTGTAATTATTTATCAGTGTTTTTTATAGGACAGATAGTTGTCTAGACACCAGGGATATGAATACAGCAAAAGAGAATGAAATAAATAAAGTAAGTCTTTTCTTCCATGAAATGCATGTCTTCTTAAGGGATATGGAAAATAAACTAATAAATATGTAATATGGTAGTTCTGATCCATGCGATGAAGAACAATGAGGTATAGGATAGAGGAAGAGAAAGCAGACAGTCTAGTGATTTGGGGTGTGCCATTTATTATCAAATTTGCAAGGAAGTCTCTTTGAGATAGTAACATTGGCTTGGAGACAAGGCAATTCTGGGAGTGCCCAGGCTGTGGGTCTCTGCATGCCAGGCAGAAGAAGCAAACTGTGAGGGCACTGAGCTGGGAGCTCTGTGTATGTGGGAAGAACTGTGAGGAAGCTATCAGGTAGGAGCAAAATGGCAGAGTTGTTAGGAAACAGGATGGAGAGGTCATTGGAGCTAAGTCAAAAAGACAGTAGTGGTTAGAGCATTCGGTTAAGTTCTGAGTGACAGGGGAAGCCATCAGAGAATTTTGGGAAGAGGAATTTTGTGATATAACATGGCCAGTCAAAGGATCACAATAGAAAATGGACTGATGAGCCATGAGGCCAACAGGAAGGACAAACTGGAGACCATGCAGTGATCCTGGGAGGAATGTCAGTAGCTTGGAGGGAGCAGCATCGGTGGAGGTGCTTGGAAGGATTATGTTGCTTTCTCTCATCAACAAAACCTCTTCAGGTTAGACCAGTGATACGCTAGAGCTGGTTTGTACCAGCTCCTAAAAGGCAATTCTTAAATTTTCAGGAATGTTACAAGCCTGTTGTTAAACACAGCCATTATGAAAAAATTAAATTGTATAAACTTATAGTCAAAGATCTTATAGTAAAGACAAAGTTAATAAATATCAAAAAGGCATCACATCCTAATTATGTCATTCATTCACTGCTATCTATATCTTCAGGGTTTTTTTGCATCTATTGTATCCATATGGTAAAAATACCATATAATGGTGTACTATTTGCATATCTCTTCCCAATTCTGTGTTGGGTGACATCATGTCAGTAGATTAAAATTAATCATGATGATAAAGACAATGTGGTAATTTACATACAATGGAATATTAGCCTTTAAAAAGAAAGAAGTTCTGCTATTTGCAACGGTATGGATGAACCTGGAAAGTGTTATGCTACACAGTTTCAGTTATATAAGATTAATAAGTCCTAGAGGGGCACCTGGGTGGCTCAGTTGGTTAAGCGTCCGACTTCGGCTCAGGTCACGATCTCGCGGTATGTGAGTTCGAGCCCTGCGTCGGGCTCTGTGCTGACTGCTCAGAGCCTGGAGCCTGTTTCAGATTCTGTGTCTCCCTCTCTCTCTGACCCTCCCCCGTTCATGCTCTGTCTCTCTCTGTCTCAAAAATAAATAAACATTAAAAAAAATTAAAAAAAAAAAAAAGTCCTAGAGACCTACTGAACAGCATAGAACTATAGTTAACAATAGGGTATTATATACCTTCAAATTTGCTGAAAGGATAGAACTTATGGTAAGCATTCTTACTACACAAAATAATAATAATAATAATAATAATAATAAATAAAAAGGATGGAAGAAAAATTTTGCAGCTGATGGATATGTTTATGGCATAGATTCTGGTGATGATTTCATTAGTGTATATTTATCTCCAAATTCACTCAGTTGTGTATACTAAAATCACAGTTTTTTTACATGTCAATAAAGTGCTTTTAAAAATTGGCCATGATGGGCATATTTACCCCATGTAAATCTATGTCTAGAAACACTAAATATCAGAGGTTGATGTATTGTTTTGCTGATTGTTTAGACTCAAAGTTAATAATCCAGATTTAACTTAAAAATGTACCATGTCAAGTGCTGAAGTTAAATGAAATTTCGGTTTAATGAATACAATTTGTTCAAGAGTGGGAAATAGCTCAACAGCAAATCACAAATTTAATTAGAATATTTTGGGGGGGAATTAGTGGATTGGGTGCAACTCCATTTGTTAAATCATTGTTAAATTCCAATTTTAGGTTACCTACAAATGTAAAAGTTTAGCAAAAATGTTCTGCAAGAATTCTTTGGTTACGTATATGGAATTTACAAAAATTGGTAGTGTTTATTTCATTATTATTTGTAATTTTTTTGCTACACATTCTTACGCCAGTAAGATTTATAATAAATGTGTGTACATATGCATGCACATTTTTGAGAGCTGGTTATACCAATCAACCTCTCTATAAGGCTCCCCTATGTGACATTTGGAGACTGAAAATCAGCACACAAACTATACATGGTCAATCAAAATTCAGAAAAATCTCAAAATGTGGGGCAAATGTTCACTTAAGGGTAAGTAGCAAGCACCCAAGGAACAACCCTGAGAAAGCATCCTCCTCAGCCAAATGTAAGAGTGGAGCATAAACTTCACTCACCTCTTCTACATAAATCAAAATCAATGTCACATGCTTCTTAAATGGAAATACTTCTCAGTGACAACCATGGAACATATTCACACAGCACCATCACACAAAGTTTTTCACATGATTTGTTCACCAAGAAATCAGCCATAGATACTGCCTATTAAATTGTTATCGTTTGGATCTTCTGTGACATTTGGTCACACAAAACTATGACATGTTTAAAGGGATATATTAAGTTCATGATAAATCAGGCTGTATTTTGTTTTGATCCAAACCTGAACGAAGTAAAGGTACTAGCTCACCCTTCCACTTGCCCCCTTCTATATTCGCACAAAGAATTACCACAAAGAATTCCCCAATGCATGGAAGCCACTAGGAACTTCTTTTAAATGTTTATTTGTTTTGAGAGAGCACACATGCTAGCGGGGGAGGGTCAGAGCGCGTGGGAGAGACAGAATCCCAAGAAGGCTCCATGCTGTAAGCACAGAGCCCGACATGGGGGTCAACCTCACAGACCTTTTGATCATGACCTGAGCAGAAACCAAGAGTTGGATGCTTAATTGACTGAGCCATCCAGGAGCCCCAGGAACTTTTTCTTTTTTCAATATACTCTTGATATTCCTGGGATAAAGCTAATGGTACATCCTTCTAATGATGACATTTTAGATAGTTGACATCTGACAAATTAAAGCTTCTCTATCTTACAACAAAACACAGCAATTAATCCACTAACAAAGTCAAGACAGATTATTAATACTCATGATTGCATCCACTTAAGTTGCCCACTTAAGACACATCACTTGAAGAGAAGCAGCAATTAATGATCCGTTATTGTGAACCACAAATCATGGTTACCAACTTCAGTGGTTGGGGGGGGAAAATAGTGACAGCAGGAATGGAAAGCAGATAATTAACATTGTATCCACTTGACACTGAAAAATGTTGCCTTCAGCTCGTATTTTTGACAACGCTGTGTGGGTTTTGTACCTTTCCCCAACACCTAAAACCTGGATTCTTTATGTCAGGAGGAAGGACTTTCGTAGGATGCCAGACTTTCAGTGTTAAAACTGGAACAGGCCCTGGTAAACATCCTTGGTACACTAGGATGGCTGGTCACCCTACTCTAGGTGGAGATCCAAAAAGAAGCTGAAATACAGATCATATAAAAGAAAGGAGCAGGGGCGCCTGGGTGGCTCAGTCGGTTAAGCGGCCGACTTCGGCTCAGGTCATGATCTCGCGGTCCGTGAGTTCGAGCCCCACGTCGGGCTCTGTGCTGACAGCTCAGAGCCTGGAGCCTGTTTCGGATTCTGTGTCTCTCTCTCTCTGACCCTCCCCCGTTCATGCTCTGTCTCTCTCTGTCTCAAAAATAAATAAACATTAAAAAAAAAAAGAAAAAGAAAAGAAAGGAGCAGTCTAGGATACAGTGGCTATAAAGTCATGACAGCAAATGAGATCACCCAACATTTGTAAAAAAGGAAAGAGAATGGTAAAAGGAAAAAGAGGAAAGAGAGAAAGAAAAAAAATAATATATATATATATATACAGAGCAAACTGAATAAAAAAAAAGCTAATTTAATAAACTAGAAGAAATTAGAAGAGCCATGGAATAGAGAAGCAAAACTTCAGCTGAGTTCTATCTTGTGAATGGCAACCCAAAGGTGATTCTGTGAGATGTGTCTTTGGTTGGTGTCATTATCTGAAATCTTAGATGCAGTCTCTAAGAAATTTTCATTTTGAAAGCTCATTTACATTAAAAAAATATTCTTTAGAATATTGATACAAAAATTTTATGTAAGAAAATCTACATATCATTCCTGACATTTTTTTGGGTGGTGTTGAGATTATATTCTCACCGCTTGCCCTGTTCTACATGTATATTTTAAAACTCTACATGAGAAAAATTCCTTCAGAGCAGTGGTAGAAAAATACAATAATTATCATAAGTGGTTCATGTCAGCAGTGGAAAGTGGAAAAATAAATTTAAACACCAATTATATACTCTGTAAAGCTAAACAGTGCCTTCATATATAGACTGGCTAACTGGGGATTTAGGCAACGTTTACAAATTACTGGGTGTACTGCCATAACTCTTACAAATTCTGCTTTCTTGGAAAAGGAGACCAGACTTAAAGTAATGTAATAAAGCCATTGGGGAAATGTAGAAACTATCATAGATGCTCTATATAATAATTTGAAAGCCATGCATCTTGGCATTTAGCTTTTTCTCTCATTTCAGGAGGTGATGAAACACTGAACGTGGGTTATTAAAACATCTTAATTTTTTTTTCATAGATATCCACAAGCATTTAAAAACAGCCAGAACTGGGGCGCCTGGGTGGCTCAGTTGGTTAAGCATCCGACTTCAGCTCAGGTCATGATCTCACAGTCTATGAGTTCGAGCCCCGCACTGGGCTCTGTGCTGACAGCTCAGAGCCTGGAGCCTGCTTCAGATTCTGTGTCTCCCTCTCTCTCTGCCCCTCCCCTGCTCATGCTCTGTCTCTCTCTGTCTCAAAAATAAATAAAAACATTAAAAAATTTAAAAAAAAACACTGCCAGACCTTGAAGTGGCTCAGTTAGTTGAACGTCCAACTCTTGATTTTAGCTCAGGTCATGATCCCAGGGTTCTGGGTTTGAGCCCTGTGTCAAGCTCTATGGAGCCTGCTTGGGATTCTCTCTCTATTTCCCTCTGCCCCTCTTTTCCATTTGCACTCTTGCTCTCTGTCTCTAAAATAAAAAATTAAATAAGTAAACAAACAAACAAACCAGAATTCTTAGACACTCACAGTTGGTTTTTAAGCTTGTAATGAAAAGTCAATCTGAAATATAAAGAATCACCCCTTATATATCCATAACACTTCCGGAAACCTCATCTCTCTCAACTAGACTTATAGACATGAAAAATACCTGCAAATGAGGAACATCGAAGAAGGCCAGGTACTGCATCTATCTCATAGGTGAGATTCTTAGGCATTCACTGTCATTATTACCTAACCCACGGTTCTCACATAGCCTGCATAACTTACTTATTTTTTTTTTATTGCATATTGCCCTACTTACCCTGCTAGAATATAAGCTCCCATGGCAGGATCTGGTGTATCATTCACTGATTATCTCAGGAGGTGCCTGTAGATGGTCAATAACTGTTGTCGTGTAAATGATAGCAGATAAAACAAACAAACAGTGCCCCATGATTGGTGGTCTGGCTGGCATCCCTCCTGCCTGAAAGTCCTGAGCAATGGGTTTTGGGGGAACCAGCGGCACAGGCATCCTAGTTTCTGAACACCAGGCTTCCAAAGGGAGCTGCTGCTGCTGAGGTCCCCGCCAGTGTTCTCCCTGTGCCCAGCAGCTCTCCCACAAGGTGCCCCGCAAGGAGTTGTTGTCAGGGCCTATGAGCTTCCTTCTGATCTGTATTCACAGCCTCCACCCGACCTGAGGAACTCAAGGAGGGCTTTGAAGTTATCTCTTAACTTCCCTCTTCTGACTTCTCTGCTTCCCACACATGTAACATAGGAGAGATCCCCGGCCTCCATCACCCATAAAACTCCCTTCTTTCCTCAGCACTAAAATAAATAAATAAATAAATAAATAAATAAATAAATAAATAAATAATAAAAATATCTAGAACCTTGAAGGGACTTGAAACTCTGGCTACAGAGGGTGGTATTTCCAACATATCAGGTCAAAGAAAGTTTGGGGTGGAGAAAGGGAGGGGTGAGGATCACCTGGGTCCCCAATCATAATCGATCATCTCATTTCTTTGGAGAAAGAAACTCTGAGTTATAATTAGTGAAAATCAGTTTCAACCCGGTCATAAGCTGGACTCTGCTTATATGATACAATCTCTTCCTTCACATCATTCCACTCACATTTTCCAGTACTCCTTCCTTGTCCATGCTGCCTCTTACCTCAGTACTCTTTATTCTTCTCTCCTCCTTAACATCATCTGAGATATTTTATGTCAGGTGTGTATTTTATGCATTCATGTTATTTATTATCTCCCCTTTTCCACTAGAATATTAGCCCCATGAAGCCAAGGAATTTGTCTGCTGTGTTATGTCAGGACATAAAACAGTGCCTGACCCATGGCAAATGTTCAGTAATTATGTGGTGACTGATGAAATAAAAAATTTAATTGACAATTGCATTCTCTGTATAAGCTATTATGATGTACCTCTTCATCGACCGTGATATAATGATTTACAGCATTGACTATGACTAACAAGGCTAACTCTCAACTTCCTCACTCCCACAGCACTTGCTCATGGATACTGTCCAACCATTCAGGCCCCTTGGCCCTTCCTTCATCTCCAAACTAATTGTCTATTATATTCTTCCTTTCTTCCTTCTTCTGCCTAGACCCCACTCTGCCTCATGTCGAATTTCTGCTCTCCAGTTCATAAAACCCTGCTAATCTTGACCTCCTATCACACGTGTTCTGTAGTTTCCCAAACCTACATCATTAAATCTATCCTAAATCCCTAAGTAACCAACCATCATGGGAAAAGATGTGGCTGTGTGGATGCTTTTACAAAACTGTGGCTTTGAACTTCAGCTGAGACTTCAATGCTGCTCAGCAGGATTCATCACTGACCTTCTCTGTTCTGCTCTCTACTCTTCTACATGGACAATGACAGATATTGACACATAAAACCTCCTACTTTCCCCTAGCCCCTTTACTTTTCCTTAAGGAAAGGCCTAATCTCATATTTTGAGGAGAAAACAGAAGCTAACAGATGTGGATTTCCTTAACTTTCACCTATCCTCCCTCACAAACTTCTCTCTCCCCACATTCATGTTGTGCATCCTGGGCACAACATGGGCAGTCTGGTTGTCTCCTCAGATACTGGTCAAATGACCCATATCAGGGGTTGGGTCTGCCGGGACTATGCAAAGACAGTAGTTTATACTCTGCACAGCACTGAGTAGAGAGGATTCTAATGTAATTGTCAACATATAATCTCTCTATGACATGTCTTATAATTAGAGAAAATTCTAATATTCTCTATGTCTGAAATGTCATCTTCAAAAAACCAATGTGATGAACAATAATCCTCAAATTTGTCATTTTAATTTAGCAAATTATACTAAGACCTGAAACTATATTCTTATCCTTTGCTCCATTTCTAAAATTTGATCCCTAAATAATTAAGTAGATAGATTCAAGTATGTACACATATATAAATAATATCAGAAAACTGTAACCGACCTAAATATTTCTCCATAAGAAGGATTAAATAAATTGTAATAAATTTATACAGTAAGGTTTTTATACAACCATTAAATGACATATTGAGAGATTTTTAATGACGTGAAAATGATCACAATGTAATGGTTTTTGAAAAATAAATTATATAAAGCTGTATATAGAATTTAACAATGTTTTAAATATATATATTGAAAAGAAATACCCCAAAATTTTAAGTAAGGTTATCTCTTAGTGTTAAGTTTATAGGGTATTTTTATTTTATTCTTTATATACAATAGTATTTCAACAATTGTAATAAGTCGTATAATTTAAAAGTGTATTATGAAGCATACATATTTTCACTCTCCATTTTGGAAAATACGTGTATGTATATATATATAATAGATATGTGCGTATATAATCTATACTCTATGTGATTAGCTATAAAGAACACTTTGGCTTGTTAATATCAGGTAAATTATCTATCAATCTAAAACTATGAGAAAAAAATAAGGATGCTTTAAAGAAGCTTTAAAAATGGATTAAGAAAACTGACAAGGAGTTCAATATTCTGGCACTGCAACTCTGCTTATTTTCATAAAATGCAATTTTTAAATGTTCACTTTCCTCTGTTCACATGAAGACTGATAAATCTCATTCTGTCCTGCCTGCATTGGTTTGAGGATCAAAATGGGCATTTCCTCTTCCTCATGACAGGAGGGGCTTTTTAAGCAGACCTAACACAAAAGCTTTTCCTCTTAATCTCCCCATTTTGACATAAGTGAATAATAACCATCCTGCCACCTCGAACCAGATCTCATTCAAATGGGTATTAAAATCTCTTCTGGAAATGTATTAATGCCCCAGTTCTGAGATACCTTAGGGAAAGTGTTATAGTGTAAAGTCTGAAAAATCAGAAATCCACCCCTGGTTTGCAAGTGGGAGGCAGACGAGACAATCATTTATTATAGAGAAAAAAGGTAATGCTCTATTGGGCTGTTACAAAAGCTGTAATTTTATTTTGAAGTTCTCAAGTTTTGTTCTCCTGGTTTATGGTTTTTATGCTAAAATTATGGCTTTGTAATGGGTTGTGAGGCATACTTTATGCACTATCATAATTATAAGCTATTACAGTTCATTCTTTGTATCAGGATGGTTTTATGGACATTTAAATGAAGTTTCTGACAATGAAGCTACGACTCTAATAGTACTACATTATGGCTACACCTGGTGGTATGCAGTCTCTGGGTTTTTCTATTATAAACCATTGTGGGGAGGAGGGTGGGATTTAAACTCTCAGCTGCTTGCCTCACACTGTGCTCCAGCACAGACAGGTAGATTTATCAATCCATTTGTATTTAAATAACTTATATGCTTTTTGCCTCACCAAACTACAAAACCATCAAAGAGAAAAATCACCCTGGTGATTTCAAATTCTTTTTGCCAGGGAAGACACCTGAAAGTTTGAAAACGTAAAACGCCGTGAGTCACTCATCATTTTCCCTTGACGTGGAAATGCAGCCTTGACATTTTGTGGCTTCCTTTCTCTAACATGTTTATGTATCAGAAATGATCTGTTTGCATGTGCCAGGGCCCTTTTTCACAGCATTTACGATATTTATTATGCTTTTGGTTTCTTATTTCTTATTTAAAAGCTGTTGAAGATAGGCGTCTAATTCACAATCTCTTACAATGGCATTCGATGAGAAGATGTTTTTCCAGCTGGGCTGTTGGCTGAGTAGACTCTTAGATAAGATGTAATTAATAATTTTAAGCATCTGTGTGTCAGTAGAATCTTATTTTGGGTGATAAAGGAGCCAAGGGTTCAATAGCTTTGTAAAGGAATTCCATTGAAGTTGACTGAGAATTGCATAACAATATAAAAATGGAATTAAGTACTGAATGCCAAATTTCCACTTCAAATGACCTTCAAGAAAAAAAAAATGAAGGAAATCCAATTGAGTAAAAATAAAAACAAAAAAACAAAAAACAAAAAAACAACGAATTAAGAAGACATTTTGTGCTCCCACAAAGCAAAAATGTGAGAAGAAGCATTTACTTAGGGCTCCTGTAGCCCCTTAATTCAGGTCTTATTATGCATAGGAATTAGAGCCCATATGGTCTTCTATCACATTGTTCCACACCACTGGGAAAGTATTTATTTCATCAATGTGAGCTAAGTATTTTTAAAGCATTACTGAGAAAATGCAGCCTTCTAAAAAAACCATAATGTATTCTTTAAAAAGAAGTCAATGGCATCATAAAAACATCTCACCCATATTTGGTTGTAGGAATCTGTTTGGCTTTCCATCTTAAAGGACTCCCAGTTCTTGCATATTTTAACACATACATAAAACTGTAAATGGGGGAGGGGTGCAGCCTGTTTTCACTCAATGTTTTAGAATTCACTAATGAAGAGGAGAATGAGGAACTCCAAATATATAAGCAGCCCTCAGTGGATGAAGAAATGAATCCTACCAGATTGATAATTGCCCAGTAAGACTCAAATCTCAGACACCTGACCTAACTTTCTCCTACAGCACAGAAAGTACCAGTGACGTAAGCTGTTTTCACAGGGAGTTATTGCATTGTAATTATCCACATCATAAAAATGAATCAGTTGCAAAATTCTGGACATTGAAACAATCATTTTGACTGATTTTGTGCTAGAGGAAGTATCTGGTTAATTGCTTGGCCATAAGCATTGATTTGGTGGTTGAGGTTATATTCATATTAAAGCTATCTTTTGCTGTATACATAGCCCAAGTGAATCTCGAGAAAATTACTTATGTATATCTCTAAAAGAAGACTCAGCACTTCAAACCAATTAGGCACAATATTTCTGGGCAGTTATTCTTGTTGATTATGTGGGTTCATGTGTGAAAAGTGAGGGATACAACCTGTGAATCAAATTGTGTTATTCCAACCTCTACTGGAATTTACACACCACAGACATAGGCTAATGCTGAGAAAGAAAGGGCAATTCGTTTGCATAGAGTTGCTTGGGTAGACTTTAGAAGTCCTACCCAGAGTAAAAACAATAATGTAGTTAGAAAAAATAGAAAAGATAAAAATATCAGGAGTACAATCATTCCACTATCTACCACCAGAAATATTTATAAAGGCTGGTCCATTGTTCCCTATGCATAACTGTGAATATGTTTATAGAATCATATAATATTAAGAAACTTGCACTCTGAAACAGTGTTTCCTAGCTTCTCTGATAAAAACCAACTGGGAAACTTATTAAAGCAAATAAATAAGTGAATTTTGGGGTCACTCACTTGGATATTCTGGCAATCTGTTTATCTGTTGTTGTGTTTTAATAAGCTCCCCCTGCCCCATGCCCCATGATTCTTGCCGTCTGAGAAGTTTGAGCAAAGTTATCCTGAAACAACTGATGAGGAAAATGAAGGCCAATAGCTTACAAATCTGTAAAGCACTTGGAAGATTAAATGATTAAATGTTTCTCAAAAGTAAGTAGCTGTAATAAGTTTAATAGTTAAGATTCTAGGGGTGCCTGGGTGGCTCAGTCGGGTAAGCGTCCGACTTCAGCTGAGGTCATGATCTCACAGTCGGTGAGTTCAAGCCCAGGGGTGGGCTCTGTGCTGAGAGCTCAGAGCCTGGAGCCTGCTTTGGATTCTGTGTCTCCCTCTCTCTCTCTACCCCTCCCTCACTCAAGCTCTGTCTTACTTGCTCTCAAAAATAAATAAAACATAAAATTTTTTTTCAAAATAGTTAAGATTCTATACTAGACACGTCTATGCAAGGACAAAATTCCATCAGCTAATATTTCCACTTATTTGCTGAAGAATATCTTAGCAATCTCAAATTTCAAATTAGTGAAAAGGACGAATGCAATTTATTTTTTCATTTGAAAGAGAAAATATCCAACTTACGCATTTAAGCAAGTAAATATTTTAAAATATCTTCTTAGCAAGTAATCGATATTGCTTGAAGAAAATTTAAAATTGAGAGAAAGAATAAAGGAAAAGTCATCTATCATCCAATTTCCTAAATTTAACTGCTATTAACATTTCATTAAGTATGTTTCTAGACATTCCTAGTCATAGAACCTTGATTATAATTAGTTTCTCAACAAATCTCAAGTCAACATTTTTTTTTTCTCATGTGATTAGAGCATACAAAAAGGCATGTTGGCAACTAGCAAAATGAATCGATGGGAAACAGAGAGGGAATTAATGCTATTTTGGTTGTGTAGCTCTTCAAATCCTTTTCATATAATGTATGTAAAAACATGTATTTTTCATTCTTTAAATCTTTGTTTCAACTACCAGCTAATCTTAGCTCATTTTTACAGAGGCTGAAAAGGAATATAAGAGGATCACTCTTGCTTTTTAAATTTATTTTCCTGATAATACTCTCCAACTAGGCTATTGTTTAGAATGAAGCAACCACAAAGTGGCCCCTTTCATCTCTGCCTTGATCAATGTGTTACTTCTAATTAGAGCGATCATTATCCACGAGGACCACAGGGAAATCAGGACACGTCATTGTGTAAGGCGTAGGCCCAGCAAAGCTCTTCTAAGGTCAGAAATTTATTTTAATAAGACCAACTTATCAGTGGACCTTCTGAGAAACCTAAACTGCCTGTAAAATAAGCATTTTTCACCTTTTCAATGAGGAAAGATACCTCTCTTTACTAATTTTATGATAAAAACCTCTTTTAAAAAATGTATTGAGGAATAATTGACAAATACGCTTGTGTATATTTAAAGTATACAACATGATATGATATCCATAAATGTAGAGAAACAATTATCAAAATCAAGATAATTAACACATCCATCATCTCACATAGTTAACACTATGTGTGTGCTATTATATATATATGTAATATATATAATATATATATATACGTCTATATATATGTGTATGTATATATGTGTGTGTGTGTGTGTGTATATATATATATATATATATATATATATATATATTCTGCAATGAGCAAGGGTGTGCAGATATCTCTTTGAGAAGCTGATTTCAATTCCCTCAGATATATGGCCAGGAGTGGGAGTGCTGGATCATATGGTGGTCTCTTCCATGCCCCCCACCATGTCATGCAGCACTGTTTGTCTGTTGCACCCCTTGCAATAGAACAGAGTAGTCACACAGAATACATGGTCCTTCATTTCATAATTTTGCTAGTCCTGAGTACAACTGATTATAGTAAGCAGTGTCTCTTCTTCCAATCAGAAGTTTTACAGGTTCTTAAGCCTGGGACAACTTGCTTCTAAAGCACTTTTTGGTTTGTTTGCAGAGTTGCTTGTGTGTATATGTGTCACTCAGGAAACATATTGTATGACTCTTCTAGGTCTCCCTCCTTTATTTTTTCATATGTGTTTTCCTGTGACTCTTGCTGATTCTTTTTCTGTCATGAATGAATTTCTTTTCAGTCACTTGCATCTCTTGCCTACTGTCAACTCCTCTGTCTATTGCTCTCTTGGCGGAAGGAGGACTTAAAGATCTTCCTTACAGCTTTGGACACTATGTGCACCTGCTGTGAACATTTCAAGAGAAAATGGCAGATCTCTGCAGCCTTTCTCTGTCCTTTCCATCGATAATATTCCCCCAATGCCTTGAATTTTATAAAGTGTTCTATCTGGTAAATGTCTGTAAATGTACATAAATGTCTATCAAGTAAAAAGGTATACAGTTTACTAAGAATGATGAAATCCTGGTGATATCATTGGAACATGAATTCTAACCACAGTTTGGAGATGCTTAGGTTTTTTGGGTTTTTTTGTTTGTTTTTGTTTTTGTTTTGTGAAGTGATCTTCTTTCACGGAGGTGCTTCCGAACCAAATAAGAATGTTCTAATGGGTGGGGACAGATAGAGCAACTGTCTGGCGATCCATCTTGCAGATAGTTACTAAATTCTCATGTTTGAGAAGAGACGTTCTTGAAGTTTCATGAGCCCACCGGCTGTTCCAGAGTCTGCTTGAGAGTGGCAGTTCATTTCAGTAGGATGAGCTGTTGGTGAGGAAAATGTTTCCTACACTTTTACAAGATTCTTCTGGCTGATCTAAGAATTAAATTGACATGAGACACATTAATAGGAGGAAAACAAATTTAATTTTGCACACATTGGGAACCTCACCTATACAAGAGGTTCAACCACAGGTAAAGTGAGGTATGTATGCCACACTGAGCTAAGAAATGGGATAGAGACCTGGGCTTTAAAGGAGAGGAGGGGAATTCACAGGGCAAGAAGAATGACCTTTGGTGATTAAATGTTTGCCTTGCCATATGGATGGGTCACTCTGAAAATTTACCTGTGGCAGTAACTCTTTTTTTGGAGAAAGACCTGCAAGTTAGATCTTCTAGGTAGTTAAGGGAAGATAAACGTTTCCCTTGAGCCCACAGCATCTCAGTTGCCTTCATGCCAAATAGCCCACATGCCAAAGTGTCACATTTTGGGGAAACTCGTTCTTCTGAACACCTTCAGTTGCAAACATCATCATGGCTTACATGTCCCTGGTCACTTTATTATCTTCGAATGGGCAAGCAAAATTCAGTACTTAGGGGGAAAGAACTCTACCCCAAAAACATATAAAGTAGCATAGACATTAAGCGATAGGAGGGTTTTTCTGAATCATAGATAGTCTGTTTTGCCATAACTGACACTAGTTTGTAAATAAGGAAATATGTCCATAGACTCTAAATGGCTTAAAGTAAAAGGAGCTGTATTTTACGCAAGAAGTATAACAATAAAGTAAAGTAATTATCTGAAAAATATGTGCACGCTTTTAGAAAACACAAACCATATTTACATTTAATGGCATGACAATTGTGATTAATGTACCTTGGGGATTGGGGAACCATAATAAGGGCTTTATTTATTAGCTGGATGAATAATTTTCTTTTCTACTTCTTTTAAAATGTAGAAACATGATCAGAAGAAATATAATTAGAAATCAGAGTGTCCAAATTTTAATGAAGCCTTGAGCAGCTCAGGTTTCTTTCCTACTTAAAAGTATTTTAAAAATGAAAGAGAAGAGAATTCAGAGATGACTTTCTAATATAATTAGCTTTTAACCTGTTTTTCTGAAATCAGCTATGGTCTATGTAATGCATTATGTAAGTGAATCAAGATAAATAATCTTTTTTTCTGTACAAAAAAGAGGAGACGGACAAATTGCTCAGAAGTCTTGAAATGTGAATTCTGCCAATTGGTCCTTTGGGAAATATCTGTCTTAGTTCAAACTGATCTCTTTGGGAAATAGTGAATCTCGCTGCTTAATAAGCATAATGGGAATTTTATATAGTACAGACACTGTTGTCAAAGGGGATATGGACGTGCTACAGAGCTTTGAAAGCTAAGATTTCTGACAGGGAAGGAAGACCCTGCTGGCTGGAGAAAAAAAAAAAATCTCTGTGAAGCCATGTTCTTATCTTTTTGCTTAAGAGATAGCTGAACATTTGAAATCTATACATTTTAAATTCTTCCGAAAGAATACGGCGCTAATTGTACAAATTATACTCTGACAAAGGATGTAAAAATCAATGAAAATGAAGATGCAAACTTCTGTCTAAAGCTGGAAACAGTAACTTTACTAATGGAAAATTTCAGAAGTTTCGGGATCTAGCTTCGTCAATGGGCTCAAAATAGACCCAGGAGATGGTTTCTGAAGTCTTGAGTGAATAAAACTAAAAGGCTTTGTAAAATACACTATGATCAGGAAAAAACCATTCCATCTGGATCAAGTAAGAGCTGTTATATACCTTTCTACTGTAAATACTAGCCCCAAAGCATGAATTTCGTATCTACTTTATATTCTCAAAATCAAATTTATTTTGGCTTGTACAGAAGTTGGAGCAAAGTGCAAAGGCAGTAGAAATGTCACCATGAGTTTTGTACATTATAATTTTTTACAGAAATAAGCTTCACAATCTCTCTTTCTCCACTTCTCCCTGCACAAATGTAAAGGATGTCTTTGAGGAACAAGAGCCAGCATAAGGGCTCCTAGAGCCTCAGAGCACGCGATGCCCAGCAACAGAGGCATTTCTGATCATGCACCTGGACTATATTACTGATTCTCAAAACAGATGCTGACAACTCACCCTCTTTAGGTCTAGATGGTCAATAATCAATGCATGCAATTATGCTTTGCCATTTGCCATTGTCCAGTGTTACTGACACCCACCGCTTTCAAAGCTCTGTCCTATGGATTACGAAGGTATCATTCAAGTAATTTTTTTTTTGCAAGATACAGGTCTACGACATCCCTTTGAGTCACTGTTGTCAGAAACCTGATGATGAAACTGAGATCTTGAGTTATTCAGGCTCTCACCATCACCTTAACAATGATAGTAACAGCATGCCTGGTTCTTGCCTTTCAGTTAATTCTCAGAATGCATTTCCCAGGGAACCATGTTTGTTTATGTTTCTTTTATTATTCAGACGTTCATGTTTTAGTTACACTCTGGCACTTGCCTGTACACTTTTAGTGACTTCACTTAATTCTGTGCTTTTTGGGTGTCACTGGATGAGTACGAAATGAAAGCAAGGGTTTTGTAACCATACTAGCTCACTTCCCAAACTCTAATATTTACCAGCTATGTGGCAGTGAGAAAACTTTTTAATGTCTCCAAGCCTCAGTTTGCTCTTCTAATTTCTTTTAATGTTTATTTATTTGTGAGAGAGAGAGACACACACACACACAGAGTGTGAGTGGGGGTGGGGCAGAGAGAGAGGGAGACACACAATGGCTCTGCGCTGTCAGCACAGGGCCCGACGTGGGGCTCGGACTCACAAACTGTGGTATCGTGACCTGAGCCGAAGTCGGCCGCTTAACCGACTGAGCCACCCAGCTGCCCCTCGGCTTGCTCTTCCAGAACATCACTATGATAGCATCTATCTCACAAGGTAATTAACTGAATGGGTTATAATAAGATAATAATGTACATAGAGCACTTGGCATCATGTTGGAATGTGGAGAGTACTCAATTCATATTAAAAAATCTATTTTTAGTACCTAAGCTACTCTCCAACAGAAAGGAGGTGCATTGGTAAACTTTTCTACTTCACCACTGAAGTAGACACACGACACTCCAGGTGGTTAAAGCTACAACCATCATCAATGCATGGGTAAGAAAGCTACTCTTTGATGTGACTATGACCACAGCTCCTCAGTATAGATCCAGGCAAGGTCAGGATTAGGAGACGAGTGAGCAGAGCCATGCAGGTACAGCAAAAGATCCTGACTTTATTCATAATTTAGATGGTTTGTTCAATATAGGGTCTTTTTGAATTAAGTTTAGATTTTTAAAATACTGAATTAAAGTATTATTTATCTCAATTACTGATTATTTTTGGTGCCCCCTTACATTGTATATCCCAGGCAAATGCCTCTGGCCTCACCTTGGTCCTAATCCTGGCCCCTCAGACTTCTGTCCCCTCTCTCCTCACCCTAGTACGTTTAGAATGGTGTGAGCCTCCTTACCCTTGAGGTGGCTTCCATCAGTTGATTATGATAGCTCCCGGGGTCATTGCTAACCCTTCAGAGTCACCATCAGCAGTCACTCACAAATCCTCCTGTGTTATGAAGCTGAGTGCAGTTTTAGCTCAATTTATGGGCTCATCCATGCACACATTCCTGAATCTTACTGAGTTAATGTTGCAAGGAGAAGGGACTCCAGGAGAATGTCTCTAGGACATTCATGCAACAGAAGGGGGGATCAGTGATCTTTGATCCCCGAAAACATCGAAAAGTTCATCCTATAGCAAATGACAAGTTACTGTCCCATGTCCTACAAAAAGCTGGATTCTGAATGTTAATGAAAGTAATAAAATATCTAAATTCCATCCTCAGAGAAGATTGGGCATTTGGAAGAAAACTGACCCAATATTTACAGAATGCTTTCAATCACTCGGCATTGTCATAAGTCTGATGGTCGTCATTTTGTATTTTCAGCCCCATTTGGTGAGTTAAAAAGTTGAGGGACAGAGAGATTTATTCATAAAGAATTTCAGGGGAGTTCAACTCTTGATTTTGGCTCAGGTCATGATCTCATGGTCATGATCCCGGGGCCATGAGGTCAAGCCCCACTTCAGCCTCTGTGCTGAGCGTGGAGCCTGCTCAAGATTCTCTCTCTCTCTCTCTCTCTCTCTCTCCCCCCCTCTGCCCCTTTCCTCTGCTCTCTCTCATTCTCTCTCTCTCTCCCCCAAATAAAAAAATAATAAAAAAAGATTTTTTGTGTAAATTAGAATCAAAGCTATAAAATGCATTTACAGTGAGATTAACTGTTACATCTGAGTTTTTTTAGTCCTCTTCTCAGTCTCTGCAATTATAGTGCCCGAGGTTCTCTCCAATTTTCAGCTTAGGAATAATAAAATGTATCACAATGCTTTCACATGGCATGGGTCACACTACCCTGTCCTGCCTGCAGATACCTATGTACTCTCAGTGAAGCCAAAGATCTTCACGGTGGTCAGGTTACAGGGTGACCTACTCTACTGGTTTCAGCATGGACAGTCCTGCAATACAGGCAAACCAGCATGGCTGGTCACCCTTGTCGCTAACCAGAAATGTTCTCCACATTGCAAACACACATTGATTTTCTTTTCTGGTTGTTCTTGGTTAATTTTCCTTTTTAGTGATCTACACAAAATACATCAGTGTGATTTCAGCATTGCTATTAAGAATCATCGGTACTCTTGGTTAATGCTTTGGACTTAACAAAATGCAATGGGCCTTGGCAATACCAAAGATAACCACGAGGAAAAGTGTGAAAAGCAAACTGCACCTCACTTGTCAGAAAGCAATCAACAAAGTAAGGATGCAAAAAGTTAAAGATACTCTAAATATACATTGTGAAATTCTAATTATAAAACAACCTGCTTAAAACACAGATTAGACCATGTTAATGTTCCAGGCAAATCTCTGGGCTTTCTCCCTATTGCCCATCTTGCCAGTTAAAACTCACACACAGCTATTCATTCTTTTCCAAAACATTCATTGATCACCTCTTCCATGCAATGCACTATACAGTGGTTAGGACTATAAAGACAAAGAAGACAGTTCAGATTTATGGCTCCGAAAGGGGGACGAATATAAATAAATTAGTGCAATATAGACGAAGAGATACCATAGCCAAAATCTGTATAGCTGGAGAAAACAAAAAGGCACAAGAAAAGTTGATTTCCATCAAAAAGGCACAGGAAAAGTCAATCCCAAATTGGCCAATATTTTCTGAATTTGATGGTCTTTTCTCATGCTCTGCCAGTGATACACCCCCTTTGTTTCTGCACATCTCAAAATTCTACACATCCTTCATAGCCAAACTGAAAAGTTTAGGAAGTATATCCTAACCCCCAATCAAGATTTACTATTCATTTAACTCAAACTCCACAAAAATTAGAATTTATTGTAGTATAGCTTATTTGCTAATGTATTTATGTTTGGTTATATGCTTTTTAATAGTTTTTTATAAGTTTATTTATTTATTTTGAGAGAGAGCCCTATGCGGGGCTCAAACTCACAAAATGTGAGATCATGACCTGAGCTGAAACCAAGAGTCAAGACGCTTAACCGACTGAGCCACCCAGGAGCCCCAAGGTGATATGTTGTTTTTTTTCTTTTTAAAGATAGTTACCTCACACTATATACAAAATACATTATAAACATTATTAGAGCACTAACTAAAAATCAACAGAAAAAAATCAGACGCCACTTCTTAGAATGGAGAGAATTTTCAAAACATTAGAGCAATGAAACAAAATTCGTAAACACAAAAATATCAGTTAGAACTCTGGTGGCATTTAACAAAAACCCACATGAAAGTAGTTTAAGCTGAAAAGGGGGGGGGGTGTTTTTTAAAATCTATGTTGAGATGCAAATGCAAGAATGCGGCTGGACTTCAGAAATAACTAGAAGCAGGGAGCTGAACCTCATTAAGACTTCTCTTCCCTGTCTGTGCATCTCCTTCATTCTCATCACTGCACATGGCTGCCCCCATTTCTTTCATCAATATAGTGAAAAGCAGTGTGCCAACAGCTTTGGAACTTTCCGTCTTATGGTTTGGGTACCTCAAGAGAGACAGACTCACTTTCTTTTGGTCCTGGGACATAAATCCAGCAAGCGAAACGTTAGCATGTGTTGAAACACTCAGCTGTCAACAACGCATAACACGTCCGCTCCTTCCTCATCGCAAGACTGGTATAGAAGCAGGAGTGGGCAGCTGTTTCCAAAAAGAAGTAAACATTTTCACTATAAAAAGATAGACTGAATTACATAAAAATATAAAACTTTCATCATCAGAAAAAAAAGTTAAATAAAATTAAAGGCATAGCCAACTAGAAAAAGTATCAGAACCAATTATAAGAAGATAATTTCCTTCCTTAATGTATAAATGCATAAGATCAACGTAGATACCCCATTCAAAATGGGCAGGAGCCAGGATTTAAGAATGTGTAAAAGAACACATACAGAGAAATAAAACAGGACATTTCGAGAAAATGTCCAGCTTCATTAATAGTCAATGAAATGTGAACATAAATAACCATCGGTTGCAAAGGTTTTGCCTAGGGAATTGATTTATTTTTATTTACAATGCCTAGAAATTCAGAAAAATGTGCACTTTTATATACTCATGGTAGGCATGTAAATTGATGAAATCTTTCTTGAGCATGATTAGGTAATATACATCAAAATCTTTAAAAATTAACATATTATTGACACTGAATTTCACATAGAAGAATTGAGGGAAAAGATACCAGGAAAACACTATTTTTTTCACAAAGATATATTTATTAAAGCATTATCTTTGATAGCAAAGAATTGTAAATAAAGATGTCCAACAACAGAGTTCTCTAAACACACTTTTGTTTTTGAGATAGAATATTATACATCATCAAAATTATATTTCATAAATATTAAATAACAGAGAATATCATTGAGACAAAAAGCAGAAAAATACAACATTTTGTATGCAGTATGATTCTACTACAGATGCACATACTGCAAAGAACATCAAAAGAAAATAGGTAAATTTTGATATCATTAACTCTCTGAGGGGTGGAATTTTAAATTCTTACTTTTTCTCCTTTTTTGTATATCCTAAACTTTAAGTAATGTAGCTAAGCAGCTTTCTTTTAAATTAGAAAAAAGAAATATTTAAAGAAACTTCAAATTTTGAAATTTAAAGATGACTAAGTGTTAAGTCAATGAGGAAATAATGCATTATTTTTAAAATATCTATAAAATAACAAGAATGCAAACACATCTAGTAAAATGTGTGAAATATAGCTGAAGCTGGCTGGAAATGTAAATATGCAAACCCAAATGCTTTAATAAATAAAAAAGTATGAATACACTTATAAATTTTTAATAATTAAAATGACAGAAAGTACAATTTAGGTATAAGGGGAGATCCACGAAAGTGCCCCCAATGCTATTTTTTAATTTTTCAAAATAGGCAATGAGGACATTCTTGGCATTTATCATGAGAGATGGGTTACTGCTTCCTTACACTACATATTTTTCATGTTTTATCCTGACAAATAGGACAAAAATCAATATACTTGATATTCAATCTCATGTTTTAAGAACTTTTGAGCTCATAAGAATACTAACATAATTATATAATAGCATATGCCTTTGATTCAAGCCTAGACAATGCAATAAGCAAAAAAAGAGATAATGGATATTTGGAGACGATCACATTACGAGAAAACTCAACAAATAAACAGAAGATTCAGTAATTATAGCTCAGGAAGGCAAGTTGATGGAGATACACACAGAAAAATATAATCAATTACAATTATGCCTATCAATAATTCCTCAGTGAGGTCCAGGAATAAAACAAAATTAGTAATAATATATGTATAAAAGATAAAACTCAACTATCAAAAAATAAAAACCCTTGCAATATCTAGGAAAATATATTAATGTGTGATTTGTTTCTGAAAACTAAAATAAAAGAAAACTAATAAATGTATGCCTATGCTCTTAGAAAGATGGGATACTTTTTTATAATTCAAAAAAAGCAAGTTATACATTTAACGATATTCCTAAAAGAATTTCAATCAGTAAATAGGCAAAAAATTTTCAAGAAAATCATATATAAGAAGAGTAATTTAGGAAGACGTGTCCATTTCCCCAGCAAGTGTTAAAGCTAGTATTAACACAATATAATGCTAGCATATGCATAGGCAGAAAGGTCAACAGGACAGAATTAGTCAGGAACCTAAATTATGTACTAACTCCATATGTGATGAACATGGTGAAACACATCCGTAGGTAATTATATACATCAGTGGGTGATTATATATATGTAGCATAATTATGTTAGCTTTTCCCCTGCTACCACATGCCAGGATAAATTTCAAATGGACTAAATAACTAATTGCGGAAAGTAAAATATCTTTTTTGAAATCCTAAGAGTAATTATGTATGTGAATATTTATCAGTTTGGTGGATAGAGTAGAAACTTCTAAACGTAAATATTCCAACAGTCTCCCAAGGCCAGATGCAGTGACTGTAACAAATCACTTCCCCCAAAACAGAGGCTTTTTTTTTGTTTCCAGAATAATCTGCATGTTTACTGCGAAATGTCTGGGTTTTTTTTTTTTTAATGTCAAATTGGCTTACATACAACACTCAGTGCTCATCCCAACAAGTGCCCTCCTCAATGTCCATCCCCCACCCTCAGTTTGTTCTCTGTATTTAAGAGTCTCTGTGTGTTTTCTTACTACACTGGAAATAGTGAGTTTGTTTCTGGCTCTGCTCCTCACGCCCTCCCTCTGGATCCCAGGCCAAAGGAGCAATTTTTACCTATAATATTCCAATCCATGGGACAGAGGGAAATGATAAAAAGCTCTGAAGGTCCTCCTGATGGCAGTTAAGCCCTCTGTCCACAAAGTGACATCTGTAACTTTTGCTCGCAAGTCACTGGACAGAATGAGTCACCCAGCCCCATCCAAACCCCAGATGAGGTGCAATCCTCTCATTCATCCAGAGGGAAAGATCCAACGACCACAAGTGTTTCATGTTTCAAGGGGGGAAAAATCAATATATTTGACATTATAAAACTTCAAACATTTCTCTGCCTAAGAATCTGATCAGCATTAAAAGCTGAATAATGAACTGGGAAATATTTGCAGTGAAAATGTCAAAGGCTGTAAATCCTTTTGAGTAAGAGAGTAACCTACATCCATAACAAAAACAATTATTGTCTCAAAATATACAAAAGGCACAGGACGAGAATAAGCAATTTAAAATTACAGATATACAAATAAGTGGTAAATAAGTTTTAAAAGTTAAATTCATCCCTATTCGAAGGCATGCATATTAAAGCAATAATAAATACTTTCTGCTACAAGCTAACTTAAAAACCATGCTGAATCTCCACAAGGTTGCAGTTCAAGTGGACATTTAGACACAGTAGATAGAAAATACTTGTACAAGTCAGCTTCCCTCCTGCATGCAGTTTAGGATTATTTAACAAAAGCTTAAATGGTCTATAATTTAGGACCTAATAAATACATTTCAAGGTGTTTTTCTTTCTCCTGGCCGAATCAAGGAAAGTACAAAATGTCAATTATAACAGGATTTATAACAGTGAAGAATTAGTGGGGCACCTGGGTGGCTCAGTCAGTTGAGCAGCTGACTTCCGCTCGGGTCACCATCTCATGGTCGGTGAGTTCGAGCCCCCCGTCGGGCTCTGTGCTGACAGCTCAGAGCCTGGAGCCTGCTTTGGATTCTGTGTCTCCCCCTCTCTCTACCCCTCCCCCTGCTGTCGCTCTGTGTCTCTCTGTCTCTCAATAATAAAAACGTTAAAAAAAATTTTTTTTAACAGTGAAAAATTAGTAACAACTTACCAAAAGAAAAAAAAGTGAAGTTGATTAGGTAAACCTGCTATATCCATTGAAATATTAGACAACCATGAAAAATAAGGCTTCCTAGGGGCACCTGGGTGGCTCAGTCAGTTGAGCGTCAAGCTTCGGCTCAGGTCACGATCTCCCATTTCCTGAGTTTGACACCCGCCTCAGGCTTTGTGCTGAAAGGGTGGAGCCTGCTTCCGATTCTCTATCTCCGACTCTTTCTGCCCCTCCCCTGCTTGCACTCTCTTAAATAAACATTAAAAAATAATAATAATGAGATTTGCTTTCAGGGGGAGATGCCTTTGTGAAAATGCCAGGAGATAATAAGATAGCACCACCTTAATTACTTCAAAGACAATTCAGTTATACGAATAAAATGGAGGGAAAATCAACCAGTGTTAATAATAATTATTTCACCCCGGTGTGATTGCATTTTGTTGTTTTTCTTTCAACTTTTTACACAACTTACATGTTTTTAAAACAAAATTATTTAGAGAAGAAAACAATGTTTACTCAAATACTGGATAGTGGTCTCCATCATGGGAGTTCACCGAGTACAGCATATTTAAAAATATATGTAAATGAGTAGCAAGGAGAATTTCCAGAGAGAATTTCCAGATTTTATGACTTTCAAAATACGTGGTGCATGTTTCCAAAAGTTCCTACCAGTAGTATTTGATACACAAATCCCTCTGTGGTGCAATATTAATTGTATTTTATTTTTGACCAACATCTAGCTTTCCCACGTACATGTAATAGTCAAGTTTATCTCTCTTCATCTGAGACTGAAGTGTTTCACAAAAAGATTTTCTCTGAGAAGTAATTTCCATAGAGCTTATTCATTATTTATGTCAGTGCAAACTCTGTTCATTTTATAGCATTGGATCTTAGAATGTGATTATGAGCAAATCTCGGGTTTGCTCAACTCAAATACCTTCTGGGCTAGCATACTTTAACAATAGTAATACAGAGTTTCAATTTGATACTCTTTGTTTTTAGATTTTTTTAATGTTTATTTATTTTTGAGACAGAGAGAGACAGAGCATGAGCAGGGGAGGGGCAGAGAGACAGGGAGGCACAGAAGCTGAAACAGGCTCCAGGCTCTGAGCTGTCAGCACAGAGCCCGACGCCGGGCTCGAACTCACAAACTGTGAGATCATGACCTGAGCGGAAGTCAGACGCTTAACCGACTGAGCCACTCAGGTGCCCCTCAATTTGATACTCTTTAAAGAAACAGGGTAGTAGTAAATATGTGAATGTTTAAATCAGACTCTAATTTTTTTGAGATTCTAAAACAGTATTGTTACCTCGTTCACCATTTTGTACAATTTTCAAATCAGTAAATGAAAAATTTTATTGAAAGTATTTTTTTGATATTTCAAATAAATATGCATAGATGTTAAAAAAAACTAATAGAAAATAATAAGAAAGAAAAAGAAAATGTAGCGAAGGACTTTGCATTTAAAAGATTTACATTAAATGTTAAGGACTTGCCTTCTGTCCACAACATATCTTTGAGATGATTGATTAAAAGATGACTTTTTCATAAAATGCAAACCATCTTCATGCTTTGGTTATTTTTTAATGAAAAAGGAGTAAAAATTGACATTAGAAATTTAATACTAATTTTTCAAAAAGCAGCATCATAATCAGAGGGTTAATATTTCAGATCAAGAACCTAGTGTCCAATTTTTCATTACTATAATCAAATGAATGAGAAACGATGGGCTAACCAGAGTCAAATTGTTTCTTTATTGTAGGACTTCTGAGAGACTCTTCTATGTTTTTGTGCAGTGAGGATTTCCAAAAAGGAATGATGCTAAGCAATTTTTCCTAAGCGGACCTGATCATTGAACTTCCTTTTGCCTGTAGCATTTCATGGGCAACTTCTGCGCACACACATTGGTAAATACTGCTCTGTCAGAGCTGTGAACTTCCATTTGTTCTGGCTTCAGACAACAGTTGTCATTTTTAACAGCAATATTTATTTCGTTTTCAGCAAGGAGAAATTTCAGCTTCAGAGATGGCAGAAATAGGGCAGAAGAAAACTAGGCAATTGTAATGAAGTGTAGAACACAGCTTCCTTAAAACTACAAGGTATGAAGTTGGCATATTCCATTCATTTAACAAGTAGAAATGAAATTTGAGCCTTTTGGTATGAATCTGTGTCATTTAAATGAGATGCTAAAAGCTCTCAACAGAGAGTAGAGTGATCACAAAATTTCACGAAAGTAAATTTGGCATGAATCCTTCAGCAATATTCCTGATTCTTGCCTGAAATCTGCTGTTGAATAGGAGATGAGCCATTCTGCTAAAGTGTTAAGGAGCTGGTGGCCCTATGACAGGTGAGCCTTTAAGGAAGGGTCAGAGCTTTGAAAGTGCTTGAGGACCATGTGCCGTAGCAGTTGGGAGACAGGGAGCAGTCACTGCTAACAAGGTAGAAAGAGGAAAGTCGGGGCATTCTCTACCACCTCACACAGCCACCCTCCTTCTCTCCATCACTCTCATAAGCTTCTCTCCCTTGGCAGAACGTACTACCTCATCAGGCAGGGTGTTAAGTCACAAAGAAGAGACTCAACTCAACTGAATGGTCATTTTGAAAGGCAATGTACTATGTCCAAATCAAGACATTTAGTTCTGGTAGAAGGCGGAGATCAATAAACATCGTCTCCACCTTCAAAGAACAGTTAGACTCTCAGCTTATGATTTTACACCAAAGTGAATTCCCCAAGTATGTACTGGATTGTATGTTATCAAAAGAGAGGGAAGAGTTCACCTCTGGCTGGAAAAATCAAGAAAGACTCCACACTGGAAGGGACAAAGAGTGGGCTTCTTGTTCTGTTATGAAATAATTAACTACTGTACATAGTGTTCTTTTCTGTAATCTACCACCACGAGGCTGGGAATTCTGCTGATGGCGTAAGCCAAGTGTGTCCCTCTTTGTGTCTTCCATTGCTGCCAGCATAATCATAGCTATTAATAGATGGCCAATAATGTTGGATCAATTGAATCAAGTTGAATATTGAATATCACTAGAATAGAGTACCTTTCTTTGGCTTTGGATGTATTGTCTTTTCTTTTTTAATGTGCAACTCCAATTTATTAAGAAAAATTCCTGGCAGCATGTGCTAAACAGCCCATTATCCGTAGCTTTTCCATTAACTGGCCTTTCCCATAACCACTAACATCTGAACCATCTCAGGAATTCCTTACTCCAAGACATATTCTCTTCCTCCTTAAAGGTAATTCCTACTGAATTCATGCAGCTCTCTTTGAGACTCAAAGAGAGTTTAGATGTGGTTGTTGTATTAGGGGGGGATGTCAAACACCATTCCCCCTCTTCAAAGGACACCAAAATCTGAAGATACTTGTAGGTTTGGGCAACAGCCAGACCATTGAGGCTGGCCTTGTCCTTACCCACAGCTTTGTCCTTAATCAGGACTTCACGAAAGGTAAAATTTCAGGTGCCCCTTATCCATTCACTCTCCATTTGATCAAGGAACACGTGCTTCCCATCCAAATTCACCTAGCATGAAATCTTTACCAAGATTATATTGGTCTCCAAAAGTAAAACAAGAAGAGGTAAGCTGAGTGGGAAAGAGAGTATTATCTAAGGGAATCCTAGAATTTAAATATATAGGCTTGAAATTAAAGGTGCAGTAAATATAGACCTATAGTAAATTGCTTATGATGTAATAAAATAGAATTATGGATATGGCAATAAAGACAGGCAATATAATACTGTATATTTAAGGAGTAGCTATCAGCAAAGGAATAGATCAAATTGCCATCTTGTTTTCTGCTGATAGCTTCTGGAATGGTTATCGTTCCACAGGAATGCAAAACAGGAATCAACACTACTGAAGCTTTCCATTTCTTGATTGCCAGCTAATAGTTTCACCCTTCTTCCCTGGATGACCTCGCAGTTTGTCACAATGGGCACACAACAGCTAGTTAAGGGGGTAAGCGAGGTTTATTAGAATATGCATAATAACATCACGGCCCTGTCATATCAAGAATAAAACAGGAAAGTGTAACAAACAAAGAAACCCAATGCGTTATATGGTACAGTTACTTGCTTTATTTGCAAAATCAAGTTAGAGAGCTAAAGATTGCTATTTGATATACTAAATAAAGTAACATTTTATGAAGGAGAAAAATACAATAATTAAAAGCATCCACTACTGAAAGTTTCTTTTTGTTATTAGTTTCCTATGGCTGCTGTAACAAATTACAAGAAAACTGTGTGGTTTAAGACCATAGAAATCCATTTTCTCACAGTTCTGGAGCCCAGAACTTCAAAATCAAGTTTTTAACAGGATCCAACTTCTTCAGGTTCCAGGAAAGATTCAATTCCTTGCCTCCTCCAGCTTCTGGTGGCTCCAGGCAATTCCTTGGTTTCTGACTGTATCATTCCAATCTCTGCCTCTCTCCATCTACACCTGCTCTTGGGTGATGTCAACCCAGTCTTACGGCTTTAAACACCACCTAAGCATAAACTTTGGTGATGACTCCCAAATTTCTATCTCTAGACCACGTCTCTCCCACGGAATCCAGATCAGTATAGGTGACTTCCTAGTTGACATCTCCACTCAGATTTGCAACAAGAATCACACAGTAATCATGCTCCAAATCAGGCACCTGCTCTTTTCTTCATCTTGGTGAATGGCAATTTCAGGCCGAAAGCCAGATGTCATTCTTGACTCTCTTTTCACTTCTAATTGGTCAGCAAATCCTGCCAGCTCTACCTTCAATTTTTATTTAGAATTCCGCCACTTTTTGCCGTACCCCAACAACTGCTAATCTATACCAAACCATCATCGTCAGTCCCCTGCATTACCCCAGTGCCTCTGGTTAGTCACCTGATATTGTAGTGGGTTCAGTAGCAGATCTCGGTTTTTTCTCTTGCCCCTCTCCTCCCTTCAGTCTGTTCACAGTACAGAAAACAGGGTGAGCTGTAGGGACCCTGTGCCCTGTGTGTCTCCTTTGCTCTCACACAACTACTGTACTCACAACACTTCTGACATTTCTGGTCACCAAATGGGTGGTGATTTTCCCACACCAAGCAATTCTCTGTGACACCTGCTGGGTGTTCTACAGTTTATCTCAATTCTGAAACTACCTACCTGGACATAGTTTCATACTCCACAGGATAAGGGCTGAGTGCCATGAGATTGCCTTGCTACTTCAGAAACCAATAGCTAGTAGGTCCCTGGTTACCCACAATTGCTGACTAACTCAGCTGCAAATCAGAGGTTTCCATGATTTCCTCCTCCTTGGATTTGATTATTTGCTAGAGCAGCTCACAGAACTCAGGGAAACACTTACTTGCATTTGTCAGTTTATTAAAGCATATTAATGAAGAGATACACAAGGGAAGGTTTAGGAGGGTACCAAGCACAGAAGCTTCTGTTCCCATGGAGTTGGGGCATATCACCCTCTCAGGGCATGGAGGTTTTCACCACCCAGGAAGCTCTATGAACCCCATCCCTCTGAGCTTTTATGGAGGCTTCATTACATAAGCATGATTGATGGACTTCTTGGCCATTGGCAGTTGGTTCCACCTCTAGGTCCTCTCCCCTCCCTGGAGGTCAGGGGGTGGAACTAAAAGTCCCAACCCTCTAATCATAGGATTGGTTCTCTGGGCAATCAGCCCCCATTCTTAGGTGGAGCCCTCAAATCACATTATCAGCATGACAAAAGACAACTTCATTGCTCTTATCACTTAGGAAATTCCAATGGTTTTAGGAGCTCTGCACCAAAAAGGGGGATGAAGACCAACATATATGTCTTATTATAAATCACAACGGCACATAGGGAGATCCTCTTGAAATGTCATTTGTCTACTCAAAACTCTCCAGTAGCTTCCCATCTCACTCAGAATAAAATCCAGGTCCTATTACGGCCCATAAACCCTTTATGATTGGCCCTAATCCACCCCTGTCGCTGCCCTCTGCTCATCTTCTATCAGTCCAGACCCGACCCAGCTCACCGTCTTTCATCCTCACTGCTCCTCAAAATTAACACCAGGCAGCTCCTACCTTAGAATATTTTGTTCCCTCTGACTGGAATGCTCTTCTTTCAATGTCTTAGGTTCTTACTTAGAAGTTGTCCTCTTTGTGAGATCTTTCCTGGCCTCCTACCCTAACATGTCAGTGCCTTTCTTCCCATTCATGATCAGCTCCCCTTCTGACTCATAGGAAGCTAAGCATTTCATAAATAAATAATTAAATAGTGAATGAATCAGTAAATGAAAAAAATGAGTTCTTCAGCAGAGTCATAGACATGGCATATACAATCAGTTGAAGTCGAAAAAAAAGAACTTAAATATATGAGGATGTAATTTTGTTACATTTCTGAATGGTATTACTGTACATGTATTATTGGAAGACATTTACCATTACAGGGTAAGTCAAGTCAGAACAATATATTCCTTTTATGGGAATGAGATTCAATGTTATTATTTCAATGGGGTTTTTTCTTTTCTTTTCTTTTCATCATCAAGCAAGATGAATTCCCTAGCACAATATAGCTTTGCTTTTCTTAAATTCCTTTTGGGAAGAAGGGGCAAATCTCATACTGCCCACTCATCATCCAGCACAGGCTCTACTTAGAGGGAGCAGGTGTGGAAACAATAGACAAGGGTAGAACTGTTTTTCTTTAAGATATGTGCCTGTAAAAGGGGCCTCCTTTTCTACCACGTTATACCCACACTGACGTTAACTGTGTTAACTCCCTGCTTTGTGGAAAGCTAGTGACCACCCAGTTTTTTTGTCAGGGCTAAATATAGTTCTCACCTGGAAAAAAACATACACACTCCAGAGTAGGACCAAATAAATGCTCATTAACTGAATTACAATGTTGTAGGCATAGAGTTAGAGGGAAGGGTCTTTGGATGAAGGTGGTGATTTGAAGGAACATTAGGAAGCAGATTATTAAGTATCCCTGGAACCTAAAAAAATCAACCAATCAATCAATCAAGCAATGGGACCTAGAGCCAAACTGGGTCTTTTTCAAATACAGACAATTTCTGGACTCCATCCCATAACATTATGATTCTGCACAAATGGGATAGGGGCTAGGAAAAATGTGGAAACCATTGTTTACCTTAGGTATCATTGCAAACAGGACAGCAGTCAGTCTTAGCCTTGACTAAGTACTGCCTCTTCCCTAAAATGATCATGTTTTTTGACCCAACAATCGGTGATTTTGTGATTAAAACCAATTCTCTTGGAAGTCTAGACAGAATTACGTGACACAAACCACAAGCTCTTACTTGGCCTTCTTAAAGGCAGCCTGTTATCTGTGCAGGATGTAGTCATCTCTCGTTTCCATCTGTGTCCATTTGGTCACAAAACAAAACCACCTGTCTTAGCCTGGACTTGTTGATGCAGGAATCTACCCAACAGAGACAGAAACACACCTGTGGTGATGGAACTCTGCTGCCTAAATCCGTATTGAGATTTCAAGTGAGTTTTTCTCTGCTTACCTTAAACCACTGTACCAAATTTAGAACCCTATTGGAAGATAATTTTACATGCACAGATGTGATTTCCACTATAATTGTCCAGTTTTGATTTCAAAGCCCTTGGGGTAAAAAATAAAGATGTATATCTTAGCTTGGGTTGCCATGACAATATCACAGACTTGGTGGCTTAAACAACAAACACTTATTTCTCATAGTTCTGGAGTCTGGGAAGTGTAAGTCAAGACATCAGCAGAGCTGGTGTCTTTGAGGACATGTTTCCTGGCTTGTAGACAGCTGCCTTCTCTTCTGTCTTCACATGGTTGGGTGAAACAGAGAAACTGAGAGGGAGAGAGAGAGACTGACCTTGACAGAAAAGGGCAAGGGGGAGGGCCAAAGGGAAGGGAAGAACAGAGAAGGAAGAGGAACAGAGGAAAGACCCAGGTAGGAGTTCCTCCTGTTGAAACCAGGAGATCCAAGCGTACAGATGACTGAGGCCAGAAACTGACTACATACAGAACCCCAAAGACTTGAAATATCTCATTGACAACCCCACACCCACAAATTAGAAAAATAATCATGGGGCGCCAGGGTGGCTCGGTCGGTTGAGCGTCCGACTTCGGCTCAGGTCATGATCTCACGGTTTGTGGGTTTGAGCCCCGCGTCAGGCTCTGTGCTGACAGCTCAGAGCCTGGAGCCTGCTTCAAATTCTGTGTCTTCCTCTCTCTCTCTGCTCTTCCCCTGCTCACATTCTGTCAATCACTCTCTCGAAAAATAAATAAACACTATTGTTTTTAAATCATGCATGAGTCCCTTGGTGTGTGTCTACTCTACTCTATCAAAGACTCTGAGGTTCAGTTTTGTCAAATCTGAAACTATGAGGAAATGGTGAATGCTTAAAAGTCTGCTTCCTTAGGAGGAACTGGAATAGTGCCCATCAATGACTGTCCTGTCTCTATCAGATTGTACTTTCCTGGTACTTCCTCAGCCCTCTATATGCCTTACTTCACTGCAGGGTTTTGGTGTTCAGCAGCAGCCCTTCCTAAGGGAAAAAGGAGAGTGTGGTGGGATGTCGAGCTAATGGCATTTGTAATGCTTGTTTGGTGCCAGAATGAAAGAGAATTGCCCCCAAAATGACAAAACAGAGTTCACCTACTCACCACATAAGCACATAATAAAAACACTTGTCATTATCTTAAACTCAGGGACGTTCAGCTTTATGTAAAAGACAACTATATACCAAAGGAACAATTTTGAGGTGAGTAGGCAGTTTTACAACAATTTCTAATTCCTCTTTATCCACATGTAATAATACTAACTTATTTCTGGGGAATGATTGAGTTTTCAGGGCACCATCCATGCGTTATAACATTCCGTACACAGAGAAATCCTCTAAGGTAAGAAAAGAAGCATTATTAAACCACACTTGGAGATGAAGGACATCAGAAATAAATTGACAAAGTGAGAATACATATGTATAACACTATGTATTATAATGTATATAAATCAATTATGTACAGTTCTATATAGAGAATATATATATTCTCTATTACATTGCCCTATGTGTGCATAGATTGGAGAATCCAGCACCTGAGTTTGTCACAGAAAAGGCTTAGAGAACTTGAATACGCTAGGCAAAGTGTGTGATCTCTCATTTCACTTTTTCATATATAAAAACAGAAATGCTACCTCACATATGGCATGTTATAAGGCTTAAATGAAATATTACCAAGGAGCTATTTCATGGTAACTTTCTTCCCAATATTTAAGATTCTTTCTCAAAAAAGAAGTGGGTGGACCAAGGTCCAAAATTCAGAATTTCTGATTCCCATTCTGGTATGTATTCCCTCTACCAGCCTGCTTATGCAAATAAGTGATGCTTACATTTGAGCCAATGACTGATCTTTCTCCTAAATAGTTATAGGCTGAACATTTTAAGTTACTTTCGTCTCCATAAGAATGGTGATTCTGTATAAGACACATTTTCTCTTCCTAAGGATTTTCACCACGTGCTCAAAGAGATAGACATTTAAAAAAATGCTAATAATTACTGTGGAAGCCCTAACACCACACAGTTTCTGAACTTAAGTCTGGGTCATTCTAATTGTGGGTCAGCTTCATATCTGTCTTCTTCTATTATCCGAGCTTACCATTGCACTATGGAGAATCCACTTAGCAGTCTGAGAGAACTAAAAGCTTGCCCACCTGCCTCAGCATTGTCTGAGAGAAGAAAAACAAAAACATAGATAAGGTCACTTAAGAGCAAAATTTTTCCTAACATTGACTTCAGAATAAGTGTCCAGTAAGAATCTGTAGGTAAAGGTTAACATGATCTCATACCATGGTCACACAGTGCTCAACTTTGGTTTCTCAGAGAACAGGGAAATGATCTCTAGAAGAATATCTCCTATCATCAGTCTAAAACCCAGAGACATTGTCAAAGGAAGCCAAAGTAATTTCGTATGAACCTTCTCAGCTTTTGCAACCTGACATTGTAATTTGTTATTTAATACAGAAAATCAAGTGAGCAGGAAATTGCAAAATAATAATTAATTTTATAATTAATAAGTTATAATAATTTATAGTATTTATAATAATAAATATTATAGATGTGTATTTGTTTACAGTTCTTTCAAAATAAAGTCAGAGTAATTTCTTTAAATTGCAGTTTGCCAATTAGAGTTCTTTTTATAAGGATACACATAAATCATACAGTTGCTTGTGATGGTTATTTGAGATTTTCAACTTTAGATTTTTCTTTCCTTTCCTTTTCTTTTCCTTTGCCTTTTCTTTTCTTTTTTTTCCTTTTCTTCCTTTCCTTTCCCTTCTTTTCCTTTCCTTTCCTTTTCCTTTTCCTTATCTTCTTTCTTTCCCATATTTTCTTCCTTCCTTCCTTCCTTCCTTCCTTCCCTTTCTTTCTTTCTTTCTTTCTTTCTTTCTTTCTTTCTTTCTTTCTTTTGATTGTAGAGAGAACTTGAAGTGTTTGCAAATCAATCTGGCATAACCAACTTTGGAAAAAACCTGCAACTTACCCTCAGTAAGAGGTCCCTCAATGGTTAGACCCAGTTATAAGTATTCAGCATTTCGTGGAACCCAGTTAATGCTTTATTCAAGGGAAATTAGGAGTATTGGTCAATCAAGGAATAAGTTAAGTAGAGGTCAGTTAAGAGAGACTCTACTGTGTGTCTTGTGTCTATTAAAAAAATTAAGAATGTACAGTTAAAAATACTCCAATTACATCTACTAATACCACCATGTCAAGCAAAGTCAGAGATGAATTCTCCCACGAGGCTTTAAGCACTGATATTTCATATTGCCACCTGTGAGGAGATCCTCATGTTTGAGATATCAAAGATTTGGTGCATATTCTCTGTTAGGGGAAAAGCATATTTCTCTAGAGATGGGATGTAGGCTTGCTTTGGGGCCAGACCAAACAGTTTCTCAAAACAAAACAAACAACAGTTCTTTTAATCTGCCTGTGCACTTCGGAAAGTGCTAGAATATGACCTCAGAATTTTGAGTGATAAGAAAAGAAGAAATGCTTTTACTTTGAAAATTTTAAGTGTATGTATGTCTCGTTTTGACCCCACTCAACTCTCTGAATGATCTATCTAGAGTCTAAAAGGTCTGCTTTTGAATCAAAAGAGCTTCATTCTGAAGAGGGATGGTCCTTACCAGATACAGCTCAAATTATGTTTAGGTCAACCACGGTGTGATTCATGTCCGAACTGTGGAAAATCACTTTCCACCATGTTGTCAGTTATGCTTGACGTGGTATTAAATATTTGGAATATGTTGGCCATCTGAGAGGTAATATATAGTCCAACTTTGGATTTGAAAACCGAGGCATACATATGAAGACCTATTTCTGTGCATGTGACACATGCTGATAAACTTTTAACACTGGTTTTGGGATCTGTTCTGACCATTGCCACATTTATTTCGGAGGGCCTTTTGTCTGAATCATTAATATTCTTCTTAAAAAATACACAGGAATGATGTGACTAATGCTTCTCATGCATCTCTTTTGCTTCTGCAGGAGGGATTTTTGAAACTGTGGAAAACGAACCTGTTAATGTTGAAGAATTAGCATTCAAGTTCGCAGTCACCAGCATTAACAGAAATCGAACCCTGATGCCTAACACCACGTTAACCTATGACATCCAGAGAATTAATCTTTTTGATAGTTTTGAAGCCTCGCGGAGAGGTAACTATTTTCCCATTTTTCGAAGCTTTTTTGGGTGATGTGTCTGCTCCACAAGTCACCGTTTTTGCTACCTGTCCTTTGTCAGAGTGGACATCTTTGTGTAAATGGGTTGCAGGAAATCTCGGTCCTTGATGTCACTGTCCAGTACAATCTGAAGGATCCTAATGGATGTTGCCTAGCTCTGTTTTCTGGGCCATTCCGATTAGCTCACCCTTCAGTGCCCTCTACTCTATGATTAACTGGTTCAGCTGTGAATGGAAAATGTCAAGCTTGATCTGTTTTTCCTTCCTGAGGCTGAGATACCACCATGAAATTGTACAGCACAGTCAAATAAAACTTCGTGGAAGGTCATATCCACCGAGCATGTGGAAATGTCCACAACGCACATAACTCACACCCTGAATTTTAACAGGTTGTAAACTACTGGGTTTACCTAGGATTTTCTCAACTTTTTTTTTTTTAAAAAGTCATTTTCACAAAGTCATAAAAATATAAAAATTAAACCTAGGAGACAATCTCTGCATTTTTTTTCCCTGATTCTCTTTTTCTTCCAAGAAGGCAAGGTCCTAAAAAGTAATCTAATTTATACATAGGCTGCAAGGTTTCTGTCCTGGAAAGAGCCGTTGGGATTGCGGGGCTTGTTTAGATGTCCCCCAAACACTCCTGAGACTACTCCCAAGTACAGTCACATTCAATACACTCACAACTTGGCCTCTATCCAGGGAGCTGTTGAGACTCCATGCAGGTGGTATTGTGGACACCAAGGCCACTCGGCAACCCCCATAGGAGAAGAGGCTCTTTCCCTCATAGAGGAATGTTTTGCCAGTTAAAAACACACAAATAAATAGAATGCAATGAACACCATGTTTATGCCGATTTCCAAGGAACTAATATTGGTTGTTCCACATAGAATTAACTCAGCATCATGAGATGTGTGCACCTTACACACTCTTCTGCAGGATTCCTAGTGCTCTTTACAAACAAAAGGTAAAGTGTTTTCCTAGCAGCACAGATGAAAAGCAAACAGTATAATGATTCTTCTTCCGATCTATGGCATGACCTTAGTATAAGAACATTTTCTTTTTAAAGATGGATGGAATTGCAGATACTACATAGGTCAGCGTTACCTATGAACAAATAATAAAATTCTATTTATACAGCTCTTCAAAGTCATCTTCACATAAATTATTTCTATGGGTTTGATCTCTCTCCTCCTCTGCCTCTCTCTGTCTCTCTGTCTCTGTCTTTTGATCTCTGTCTTTATCTCTGTCTGTGTCTCTCCGTCTCTGTCTTGCCTCTCTATCACACATGCACACACAAACATTGCTGAGCAAAAACCTTAGACAGGCAAACACATTTAACAAAGATACTTCAACCCACATAAAACTGAAAGCTTTTCTGCGGTCTCAAGTACCCGTCATACTTGTAAATTAAACACCCCCAACGCTTCTTAAAACTGGTAATTTGCTGGCAAACAGAATTCAAAAAATTGATTTTCTGTCAAGTCATATTAGCATCCCAGAGCTAAATATTAGCAGGCATCTCAATCCATCGCCCATGTTAGACAAAACAACAGTTCACACATTCTCATGCTCTCATTTTGTTACCAATGAAAACATATCCAGGAAATGAGCTTCCGTAGACAATGGCAATTTACACTTACGGCACTTAATGCAGAAAATTATATGTCTTCATATCTCATGTAGTAATTCAGTGCCAAAGAGCACAACATGAGAAAGTTTTTCCTTGTGAATGACTGTAAACATTTGCAGTACCGTAGATATTTGAAATATGGTTTTCAAAATTTTATTATTTTTTTCTCTCTAGATCCAGTCAGATCATTTTGACAAAGCCATATAACTTTTCTACTTGTTTTTATTTGTAGAACAACATTCCTATAAAAATTAACACAGTTTCATTTAAAAATTTTGTTATTACTTAATTCAAATATTTAATTATTATCTCTCGGGAGTTCCAAACTTTTTAAAATTAGCATTAAAATAATGAGATACTATAAACTTCTATATAATGCCAGCATAAATTTATATCGGCATGAAGAGAGTAGACCCTATTTTGCATGGTTGTAGAGGATAATTGGTCCCAATCTTTCTGGAAGGGAATTTGCCTAATATGTATCAAGTAATTTAATTATAGCTGAGAATCTACTCTAAAAAAGTAATGTAAACTTCAGAGAAAAATATAACAACTAAATACTATAATATTAGTTATAATAAAAAATGTTAGGATCAGCTTAAAGGTTCAATACCATCAGAACAGTAAAATAAATGATGACATAGCCATGGAATCGGCTATTCTACAGGCACAAAAAAATATACTTTCGAAGACTCTGTAATGACTTGGGGGAAAGGGTGTGTTTTTAGTGTTAAATTCAGTGTTAAAGAAAGCAACGTATCAACCTATGTCTGCATAGATTCAATTTTTTGTAAGTTGGAATGCCAAAATATGAAGAGGTATTATTCCAAGATGATGGAATTATAGGGTCTTTTTTTTCTCCCTGATGCTTTAAAATACTCTAAATTCTCTCAATGAGTATATAAAATCTTATAAAGAGAAAACCAAATAAATGCTATAGATTAAATTTTATACTGACTCGATTTCTTTAGGCTGATGCTGAAGCAGGGAGAGGCCTGTCCTTGAGCTTGGCCCCTGGCCTCTGGTAGAGTTCCGCCCTAACCTGGTGGCCCTGACTCACTTCATGGTCTATGGTATTAGTGGGTTGGACCACGTGGCTTCTGAGATCCCTTTAAGCTATGTTATGTTAATATTCTATAATTAAGTAGGTATCAATATCACTTACTATTCCTTAGCAGTTTTTCAATAGCCTGGAATCCCTTTCTGAGTTTTGGGAAGATGGCAACTGAAGTGTTTTGCAGCCACCCGGAGAATCTTCTGAATTCTCTGACCACATTAATATCCTCCTTGTCACCCTGCCATAGGACAATGCTTCATTCACATGACATTCCCTTGGCCAGTAGCTTGTAGAGCAGCTCTGAGCCCCCGTGGGTTACGCCATGCCAGGCAAGGGATTTAGAAGTAATGGTGTGAGAACAGCCACCTATTTTTGATTGCACAGAGTTGGCCCTGTGATGTGTTGCTAATCAGTTCCACATTCAAATATCTCAGTATTTTAGCATCTCGGGGATATTGGAAGTTGGATGAAGCATAATTTCTCAACATACAGATGGAGAGTGGAGAATTTCCAGTAATGAAAATAAAAAGAGGGATCATGGAAGGAAAGATGGAATTCACAGCCCTCTCTCTCTCTCTCTCCCCCCTTCCCTGCCCTCCCTCTCAACCCCTCCTCGTCTGTGGCCACCAGCCTGCGACCAGCTGGCTCTTGGTGTGGCTGCTCTCTTTGGCCCTTCCCACAGTTCCTCTGTCAGCGCTGTGCAGTCAATTTGCAATGCTCTCGAAGTTCCACACATACAGACCCGCTGGAAACACCCATCGGTGGACAACAAAGACTTGTTTTACATCAACCTGTACCCAGATTATGCAGCTATCAGCAGGGCGGTCCTGGATCTGGTCCTCTACTACAACTGGAAAACAGTGACGGTGGTGTATGAAGACAGCACAGGTAGGGGACTCACACAGGAACCTCACCTGGCCATGTCTGGTCTGAACAAAGGGAGTCAGAGTGTTCTAGAGGCATTAACTTATCAGGTGGAGTACGTGAAAATGCTCTTTTTTATGAGGTTAATGGAGTATTCTAATTTGAGAATGCCATACGTCTCCATGTCTATCTAATTCCTGTGGATCGTTTCTGATGATCCTTCCATCATCATATTTAAGGGGATGTTTTAAAAGAAATATCACCTTATTGATATTAAAGATGTGATTTCATTTCTCCCAACTCTCTTAAGACTGTGACCATGACTCCCTTCCTTAAATAATGCAGAGAAAGTTGGAAAATTACTACGAAGTATGCTTTCAACTTGTAAGTAACTGTGTACATGTTACCTGTTTGAAACGTTTCTAAAGGAGGTTAACGACGAATCCAGTTAGAGGCTAACTCAGTAAAGTTGACCATTTCATGGGAAAGGGACTGAGAACCCCCAATAACAAACCCTTAATAAAGCTTGCATTGTTCCACCTGTTTATTTTAGGATCAGAACAGAAATGTGATGCTTGGAGCCCCCATCTCACTAGACACGTCCTCTGATCTGCCTTCATTTCGAGTTTCTTTGGCCGGCACCTTTTCCCCTCTGTCTTCTCGTCACATTTCAAAGGGACTGAGGATCCCTTTTATTCAGTTAAATTCTGCTGGTGACTCTCCTTTGTCAAGTCTTTCTTGTTTAAAGATGTTCACCATCTCGTCCCTTTCATCTCCATTAACCCCAGCACCGTCTTCCCTGCACTCCCTGTACCTCACATCAGCTAGGATGAAGAGCCCATCATTCCTTACCCCCAACTTCATCTGAATCTTTTTTTTCTTTTTTTATTGAAGTATAGTTGACACACAGTGTTACATTGGTTTCAGGTGTGCAACATAGTGATTCGACAGGTTTATACATTATGCTGTGCTCACCACAAGTAGGTGAGCCACAAGTAGGTACCACAAGTAGGTACCATCTGTCACCATACAACACTACTACAGTGCCATTGACTATAGTCCTTATGCCGTGTTTTTATTCCTGTGACAAGTCCGTACCTCCCAGTACTCTTCACCCATTGTCCCCATCTCCCTACTCACTCACCTCCCCTCTGGCAGCCAGCAGATTGTTCTCTGTATTTATGGGTCTGTCTGCTTTTTTGGTTTGCTCGTTTGTTCATTTGTTTTGTTTTTTAGATTCCACATATGAGTGAAATCATAGGGTATTTGTCTGTTCTGTCTGACTTATTTCACTTAGCATAATGCCCTCTAGGTTCATCTGTGTTGTCACAAATCCTGTTCTTTTTTATGGTTATGTAATATTCCATTATATATACACATACACATCATCTTTATCCCATTCATCTATGAATAAATACTTGGGGTGTTTCCATATCTTAGCTATTTTAAATAAGGCTGTGATAAACAGAAGAGTGCATATATTGTTTGAATTATCATTTTCATTTGCTTTGTGTAAATACTCAGGAGTGGAATTGTTAGCTCATACATTTCTATTTTTAATTTTCTGAGGAACCTTCATACTGTTTTCCATGGTGGCTGCACCATTTATATTCCCACCAACAGTGTATGAGGGTTCCTTCTTTTCCTCATTCTCACCAGCATTTATTATTTGTTTATGTTTTTGATACTAGCAATTCTAACTGGTTTAAGGTAATGTCTCATTGTGGTTTGGACTTGAATTCCCCTGATGATGCGTGATGTTGAGCATCTTTTCATGTATCTGTTGGCCATCTGGATGTCTTCGTTGTAAAACTGTCTATTTAGGTCCTGTGCCCTCTTTTTTTAGTTATTATTGGATTACTTTTTTTTTTTTTTTTTGGTGTTGAGTTGTATAAGTTCTTTATATATTTTGGTATTGACCCCTTATAAGAGATTGCGTTTACAAATGTCCTCACCCATTCAGTAGGTTGCCTTTTTGTTTGGGTAGTGGTTTCCTTTGCTGTGCAAAAGGTTTTTATTTTGGGATAGGCCCCATAGTTTATTTTTGCTTTTGTTTCTCTCCCCTGAGGAGACGTAATATGTCTGACTCTCCTTATCTGAAGCTGGCCCCTTACTACCGGCGATCCTCCCTCTACCCCGAAGACGGTGCAGTCCCTCATTCCACATGCTCTCATTCAAATATCACTTCTTCCTTAAAGCCCCCTGGGGCCACCAGAGGGTTCAATAGCACTTCATAAATAGAAGCATTATGTTACATGTTTCAATTACCTGTTTGCACATGTAGGAGAATAGGAATTCCTAAACATTGGAAGTTTATCTTATTTATTTTTATAATCTGCCACCTAACACAATTATGGCCTACAGGAAACTATTTAGGTATTACATGTACAAGGCATAATGCTGTTTATTTTCTGCATATTTTTTTCCTCCAAGGTTTAAAATTAGCTCCTTTCTTGATCTACACATTTGGTAATAAGGTTAAGAAAATTATTAGTGAAAATTAATAACGCAAAGCACTTACCAAGTTTTTAATAGTATTTCATTTTTCACTGTCCTTTTCACCAAGCACTGGCACTTACTACTTATCAGAGGATGATAGTAAGCCTCCTCTAGTTTGCACTAAATTCTGGTTGCATTTTAAGTTGCTAGATAAAAGTGACTCTTACGGTTGGAAATATGCATTTAGATATTTTCTTATACTTCATCTCATTTGAGAAAGAAGTGAAGGTAGGTTATTGGATATATAACTTACAAATATTATATTTGAAACACTCCTACAGGGAAGTATAAGCCACAGGCAGTCATATTCTTAAAGCTTCACCTGCTTGCTGGGAAGAAAGAAACGTACTATCAAAAAAATTCCAAAAGCAGATTTTAAAAACCTTGAGATAGAACATTATAATGTGTAGGGGTGGGAAAGTTTCCACTTCTTCCCTTCGAGGATCTTTGGCTGGTCAAGCAATGAAATTGACATGAGACATATGAACGGGAGAACAGCAAAGTTTAATAAGATGTATACCACCTATAAGCATGGGAGAGACCCAAGAAAACAAAGTTAACTTACTGAAATGGCCTAAGCTATCACCTTAAATACCACCTTTCGCCAAAGATGAAAGATGTTGGGGGTGGGGAATCAGGTATGGGAGATTATCAAAAAAAGCACAGTGAACAAGGGCAAGATTATAATGCATGTTTAAGTCCCTGCCTTCTCTGTTGAGAAGAATTTCTAGAGATTGAGTCACCCCTCTCTTTCTGGTACAGTAAGGGAGTATCTCCCTTACAAAAAGGTTTCTTTTATACATGTAAACGTCTCTTACAAAAGGGCAACATCTACTCAGATTTCAGAGCTTCATCTGTGCCTGCTGTTTCTTAAAAATAAACGTCTTAAAAAAATCCCCATGCCAATGGGACACATTTTGCCTGGCAAATTCTGCTCCCCTTCAATTGTAAATGTAAGTATAGTCTGACCTTCCATGTTGCTTACCTTTGTAAATAGACAATCGCATGAGCTAATAAAGTCATACTATTTCTCATTATGTAATACACTCAATAGTACAAATTTTTCTCACGATTTCTACCATCTCCAGCAAAGCAGAGCCAGCTAGAAGGAACGCAAATTGATGAATGACATTAAAACTTTTGGATTTAAGAGCTCAACTAAAGGCATGAGCATAATATTATAGATTTCAAATTATATTTAGACAAAACCTAGTTTGTAAAAGGATAACACAGAAATTGATGTTCTAACCAACCTTCTGATTTCAGGTAAGCACCCAGAAGTGATGGGCATTTTGCACAGGAGGAAACTCAATCCTTTCTATCATTTTTTTACAAGAAACTGAAATCTGGTTTTCATCCTTATTAAGTTCACCTGAGCCCGGTTGTTCAATAAATACTTGCCAAAGTTAAAAATCCCAAATGAATTTGTATGTTGCCCATTAAGTTAGAAATGACTCATGTTAAAATGATTTTACCCACAAAGAAATTAAAAATGTAAATGAATAATCAATTGAGCTATTAAATTGGAACCCAGAGAGTAAACAGGTCAACTGAGATCAATAAAAGCAGACATCTTTTGCCTTTGAGTGGGTTTAATACTGCTTGACTCAGGGTTTTGGTTGCAGTAATTATCAAGACATAAAAAGGAGAAAACTTAGTAAACCTGAAGGAAAAGAAAGGACTTAGGTGTGCCCAGCACCCGCCCTCACACCAGAATTAAGTACCCATTAAAGAACACTTTATTGGGATTTGTTTAGGAGTTTGTTAAATAGCCTGAAGCCAGCACAGATGTCTGGGGGACGAAATGGCCCATGACTCCCATTGAAGTCAAGGGGAGCACTGTGCTTGTCTCTAAGGACAAAATTCAATTCACTAAATACTAGCAGGCAGAATTCTGTCCTCTGGAAGTGAAAATGTAGAAAGACCCTAGAGAACTGTTGAGGGAGTGAAGTTGTGTTTCGCTTCATCTCTCTCTCTCTCTCTCTGTTGCCTGGATATTCCTCCCATCAGTCACCTAGTTCTCTCTGATTCCCACATTCAGAGGTGACCCTAGGCAGTGAGAAATTGCTGCTCATTGGTCATCCCCTCTGCTTCATTAGACCCCTGGTGGAAGCCTGGTTTCTATCCCTCACACGCATCAAAAAGAGCTGAGAAGCTGAGCACCAAATGCAGTGTGGAGGATATTCAGCAGTTTCTGCTTTTTCAAGGCCAATCTCAGTGAAATGTAGCCACAACTATTTCTGTAGAAAAGGGGCCGGCAAACTTTTTGTCTCTGATGGCCAGATAGCATCTAGCTTAAGCTTTGTGCGTCATAGGGTCGTGACTATTTCACTCTGCAAGGTAGCAAGAAAACAGCCATAGACGACACATTGTAAGTGAATGAGTATGGTGTCTTCCAACAAACGTTTGTTTATAACAAAGAAGGAGGCCGGTGTGGTGGGACCAGCGTGAGAGGGGAGGGATAGTGGGAAACTAGGTCAGAGAAGAGCACCTTATGGGTCATGGAGGATTTTATAGACCATAGGAAGAGCTTCTGCGCTTCATGAAATGGGAAAACCATTGGAGAGTTTTCAGCAGAGGAGTAACATCAGATTTACATCATAAAAAGATCATTCTGGCTCTTGTATTGATAATAGGATAGAGGGAGGCAAGGGTAAAAATAGCCTCTAGAGAACTGAAGGCAATTGAGGAAGATAAGTTAATAGAAGAGTAAGAAATTGCCAGTTTCTAGAAATATTTTGAATGTTGAGCTAGCATAATGACCTGAAGGAGTGAAGAAAAATAGAGGAGTCAAGGGTGACTCTAACCTTTTTAGCCAGAGCCAATGGAAGGAGTTAACATCACCTAAGATGGGGAAGGTTATAGATGGAACTACTTTGGAGGAAAAAGGATGCTATCAGGAGTTTTTTCAGTCATGAGCATGTGAAGTTTGAATTTGTAATGTCTGCTACATTCAAGTGAAGGTGATGAACAGGCAGCTAATATATACATCTGGAATTCAGAAATGTAGTGTAAGCTGGGGGTACAAATTTGAGAGTCCGCATATCGATAGGGCTAGATAAGGCCCTCAAGGAAATGAGTTCCAGCCAGATGCCTCTAGCCCTGAGTTCACAACACATCGCCATCAAAAGTTGGGTTTTTTTTTCATCCATGTTTGCCTTATATCATTTTTCTTAACACATCAGAGTCATGAGATTTCTAAAACGCGGCCTAAAATTAAGAGCTATTAACTATCATTGGAAACAACGTCTCAAAGCTTTATAATGAGGATTAATTTGAAATAAGGTGGACACACATAAAAATGTCAGTGATTGAAAGAAGCCATAAATTCAAGGAAAAAACACAAAGCAAATGACAACCGCAAATATCACAATAACTAAATTGTTGAGTTCTGATTATGTGGCACACACTCTTTTAAATATTTTGTATGATTAACTCGTTTAATATGCTCAACCACTCCAAGTGAGATAACAGCTCGAATGGCTGTATTTAAACAGTGACTTGTTATTTACTACATTTATTACATTTCCTTTCATCTTCCCATAGAAAACAGAAAGAATATACTGTCCAGAACCAAGAACCTTGTCAGAGGCCTGAAATTTGGACTTGAAGAAAGTTAACATTTTGCCATAAGTGACGAAGCCAAAATGAAAGATATTCAGTATGCGATCAGTGCTAAATAAAAGAATAAGTAAATCTTTTCCCTTCAGCAATCACAACTTACCCCCACTGTGTTATTATGACCATTTGTGCCAGCCAGAACACTTCTGCTACATGCCTTCCCACAATTCCACCTGAAAAAGCTGGGGGTTAGAAATCCTTGGCACTCAGTACCAACAAGATAAAAAATTATAGCTCTTTTTTTTTTTTCCCCTCTGTCCTCACTCTTTTCTACCCTTCCTATCCACCCACTCCGGTCCTCTGCCCAGAACCCTATTCAAATTTTCAGAATTCTGTTTGGAAGCCAATCTTTAGATATTGCATGAAGGTATATTATTTTTAGCTACCATTGATATCAGCAAGAATTCAAGACTAAAATACTCTGGTTGAGCTAACTGCAACACAGTTCATCTCAAATATTTTGACTAGATTCTTCTTTGAGGTCCTTTGATCAAGGGACAAAATTTTTCTTTTGGGAAGTCTCTAGCTTTTTTTTTTTTTTGGATACACGTTTGAAAAATCGTATGTATGAAGATCTGCACTTAAAAGTGTTGTATTTCCCCCAGGTAATTCACTCACTTACCCATTTCCATTTCTCAATTCTGATTTTTCCTTTCCTCTGGAGGGTACATAGATCCCCTTAAGAATCCTATTAGATTTGGGTATATTAAGACACCAACAAGTTTTTGAAATGCCATTTTCTATGTTTCTAAGTACAAATGAAGAGGAAATTAACATTTAAAATGCACGATCTTATCTTTAGGTCCCAATGGTTTATTACACTCATTTTTATGGCATCAACCCCACTGATGTGGTTTAATCAACAGGGAATTAAATTAAGACTCAAGAAAACATAGGTACTTTTCTTTTGAACTAATACTTATTGAATATAACTAAAGCTGTCCAGAAATGAACTGGGCTTCAGTGTGAGGTGGGGTATTTTTCAAATAGAGAGGTGCAGCAACAGCTGTGTAGAGGGGATTCATGCATCAAGTAGGGGTTTGGCCTTTAAGGTCCCTTCCAATTCCTGGCATCTGTGACTTATTTTCAGGACCAGTCTAAACAATTAACCTCACTGTGTCTCACTTTCTTTACTGCAGAATCGTACTGATACCTTTTCACCTCAAAGGTGTATTGTGAGGTTTATTGAGATATTTATAAGGCATGTAGCATCCTTCATAAAAGGAGTAATGTAAATGGCAGTTTATTATTACTTAAGGAGAAGGCATGGGAAATTTTAAACACTCACTGTAAATAGTAGGTTCTTTTTTTTCTCCTCCATATCTCCACCTGTTTCCAGAGTCACTCCTTGTGTATGCAAATCAGCATTTTTCTGTGTCATATCTGAGTGCACAGAGTGGATAGCTAGCCAAAATGAGTGTTTAGAATTGGCCGCTTGGGAACCCTCTTGCACTGTTGGTGGGAATGCAAACTGGTGCAGCCACTCTGAAAAACAGTGTGGAGGTTCCTCAAAAAATTAAAAATAGACCTACCCTATGACCCAGCAGTAGCACTGCTAGGAATTTATCCAAGGGATACAGGAGTACTGATGCATAGGGGCACTTGTACCCCAATGTTTATAGCAGCCCTCTCAACAATAGCCAAATTATGGAAAGAGCCTAAATGTCCATCAACTGATGAATGGATAAAGAAATTGTGGTTTATATACACAATGGAGTACTACGTGGCAATGGGAAAGAATGAAATATGGCCCTTTGCAGCAACGTGGATGGAACTGGAGAGTGTGATGCTAAGTGAAATAAGTCATACAGAGAAAGACAGATACCATATGGTTTCACTCTTATGTGGATCCTGAGAAACTTAACAGAAACCCATGGGGGAGGGGAAGGAAAAAAAAAGAGGTTAGAGAGGGAGAGAGCCAAAGCATAAGAGACTCTTAAAAACTGAGAACAAACTGAGGGTTGATGGGGGGTGAGAGAGAGGGGTGGGTGGGTGATGGGTATTAAGGAGGGCACCTTTTGGGATGAGCACTGGGTGTTGTATGGAAACCAATTTGACAATAAATTTCCAAAAAAAAAAAAAAAAAAGAATTGGCCGTTTAGACATTTTTGAAAGTTATCTCCATATGCATAGCCCAGGTCGAACTCATGCGAAATAAATAGATTCCTTGCTCTAAAGTGCTTTTGAAACCAAAGGTGCAGTTTCCAACTGCCTCCCTGGGGGTGAGAGTAGAGGAAGAGGCTCTTGTGGTGCTATTTTATATCTCCACATGTGATCCGTGTATTTAAAGAGATGTGAACCTAGAAAAAAGGATGCAAGAAAGGTACAATGAACTCCTGTATTCCCTTCATCTAGGTTTGCCGTTGTTATCATCTGGCTGCATTTGTTTTAATGCTCTGTGATTCTCTTAATACAAAAACAATTACAACAATCATAATAGTAAGTAGTAGCGTTATTGAACCATTTGAAAGTAAGTGGCTGACATCACGGCCTTTTTACCCCTAAGTCATTAGTATGTATTTGCTAAGAACTATGGCCTTCCTTGTTATAGCCACACTACAAGCATCAAATACAAGAAACTTAACACAAATACAATACTAACGTATACAAATAGGATAATATAATATAGGGTAATCGTTTTTTAAAAACAAATGCTCTGCAGAGATGACTGAGGCTAGGAGAGTAGGTGTTTGCTGTCCAGAAGGGCTCACTGCAGGTTGTTCTAAACCCCTGAGGCCTTCCCAGTGACCAGAGGGCATGGCTCTGCCCAAGGCACAGACAGAACCCCCTGGGGGTGCTGTTGCCCTATGGTGTTGTGGACCCTACAGCTTTTTTCACCTGGATGGAAGGAACTCAGAACCAACTTACCCAACTCCCCACTGTCATGGAAGTCACCTGTGCCCAGGTACACCTCATACCCTCTCCTCACAGGAAAAGGCTGAGTCCAGACCAGTTTTATTGCAGAATGCCCCTCAGTTGGGTTTGATCATCTCCTGAACTGCATTTTACTTTTCAAGTCCCTCCATCGTGGTGGGATAGAAAGACTGCCACCGACACCAGATTTGCATGCACCGTAACCGTTCTCTGCATTTGGAGTCCAACCCTGGGAGCGCTGGGTCACTTGTCGAGGCTTGCTTCCAAACTCGGAGGACCATTAGCAAAGTTAGGAGTTGTGCCTAAATCAATTTCCTTTCCCTAAAGTAATTATTTGTTTAGCAAATAAGTTTTGCTACTCTTTACAACGCACGGTGGGTGATTGATGGATTGCTGCACAGTGCAAATAAAAAGGAACTCTTTCTCTAAATTTTTTTACCTGGGAACTAAGGGAAAAAAAAAGAAAAAAGAAAAGACTTTTAAATTGTAAATTCTATAATGTTTGCTAATGAAGGCAGAATGGCTTTCTTTCTTTTTTCTTTTTTTTTCTTTTTTTTTTTTTTTTTAGCAAACAATTGCTTTGGGAAGAGAATGTAAACCCCCCTGGTCAACCCTCATTCTTCTTCCCACAACTTGGTCTGTAATCTTTCAATCTGTTGAGCCTCTCCCTTCCCGAGGTCAAACCACCTGCCAGCAGACAAACTGAGAAAATTAGGGGCTTAGTAGTCAGTTTTTCCAAAAGATAAATTTAGACCAATTAGAAACTGGGCTTTTGTACTGAGTCGTTCTCCTTTCTCCTCTACTGGTATTAAAATCACTTTCTTTTAGAAGAGAGTTGTGAAAATGCATGGTCACCTTTTTTGAGGAGGGAGCAAAATGTCTATTCATGGCCTCATTTGCCAACTAAATGTTTGATTGCTTTATGCTGGTCCAGTTTTTTCTCTCTATTTATGTGTGTAGTTATTTATTTAATAGTTAGTTAGTCAGTCAGTTAGTTGATCTGAAATCTAAAGTCAGGAGAGACACTGATTTGGTAAAAAAAAGAAAAGAAAAGAAAAGAAAAGAAAAGAAAAGAAAAGAAAAGAAAAGAAAGGAAAAGAAAAGAAAAGACAGGAAAATAAAAGAAAAGAAAAGGAAAGAAAAGAGCCTGAGATTGGGAGTCAGAAGTTACACATGGCTTTCAGTCCGGAATCTGTCACTTAAGCCTTAACAAGATCTTAGGATCCTGAGCAGGTATCTTCAACAGCCTCCATTAGCCTCACCTTATGATTTATAAAAATTGAGTAGTAAGTGAGACTCCATCTAAGAGCTGATGGGATGAAATCTTTCTATGGGCTTTTACTTTTTATTCTTTTGCTTTTGCTTTCTATACCACTTTATTCCAACCTGAGGACCTCGATATAAAACTAAACACCGAAGAACTGTTTTCCTTACTATTTCTGACTTACTGTAAATGTACAAGTTCTGCTAGCAGCTCAACACTTAAATTGATTAAATCATCTCTGACACATGGTAGATTTCATGTAATGAAAATACCTGAAACACTTAGTGCAAAATTCTGAGGTGCTCAAAATAAAATGAACATTGGAAAACAAGACTCCAAGATTGTTACTAATGTATTGAAATACTTACATTGCAAATTACCAGTACATTGTTCATTTTGGTTCTAGCCACGTAAGAACAACTGAATCCCTTCCTTAAAGCAAGATGGGTTCATGTCCCACCTCTTTCACGGGGTTTGGCATATAAGGAAGATCCAGGAAATGTTTTTCGATAAAAACCAGTAAATGAAGTGAGAAAACATATTCAACTTTAAAATACCATTAACATGGGTAAATCATCGTGATAGGAAGATGCACTTCTAGATCAACATTCCATTCAGCAAAAGAACAAAAAGGCAGTTTGTTGCAGCACATGAAATGTTCTTTCTAAATGGTTTTCCCATTTTATTTAAAGGCTACATTGGTCTCCCTTGTGGCCATGCTCAGAAATAAGAAAAAAAAAAAAACAAACTGCATTTGCAAAGCAGGAGAGCAATAGAAAAAACTCAAACGAGACTCAAGTACCCAGGAGTAAAGAAGAAAGGAGAATGGGGGTCCCTGTTTCTATTTTTTCCCCATTTCACCAAATAATCCCAAGCTATATCTGTTCCCTGAGCACCAGCAATTTGTGTTTGTGAGGCTGGACCATGAAGGAGAAAGATTGAGTGCAGGACTCACAGGCAACAACTTGAACTGATGGGTCCTCCTCACTATCTTTGTTACCCTGAGACAGTTAATTGCTCTAAGCTTCAGTTTCCTTAACAGAAATAACAAAGATAATAATGCTCACTTCACAGGATTGAGGATTAACAAATACGCAAGCCCATGTGCTCAGTTTTCTTCCATTTGGCGTAAGCACGAGTGGCTCAGGACTCGTGATTCTGGAAGTGAAGAGAGTTAAGTGGATCGTTACTGGCATTTGAGAGCCTTCAACCACACTGATTGGTTTGGAAAAAAGCAAGAGCCCAGAAAGGCTACCATGCTGAAAATTTCAATTATTACGTAAAAAAAAAAAAAAAAAAAAAAAAAAAAAAATTAACAATGAGCAGTGACTCTTGTTATGGTTCTACAGACCCTAACCACCATCATCCCCCAACTGCATACACCCATTTGGCTCCAAAGAGCCACTTAGTTACAATGTTACTGTACCTCAGAACCCAACCTATCCAAGGTATTAATTAGAGGGACATTTTAACATCTGAGCCACAAAACCGCGGTTTGGGTGGAGTGGGTAGATAACTAAATAAGTAAAATAAGAAAATGAAAGCAATATATCAAGTCCAGAGGTAGCTGGCATCCGTGACAGTGCATAGCAAAATTTCCATCTGAATACTGATAACACTTAATATTTCCTATTGATTACGTGAAGTTGACAAATCCTAAAGGCACAGAACTGTGCAATAAAAAAAAAAAAGTCAATTTTCCAATGTGATGAGAGTCCTTGAGTGAGAGCCAACGTTATGCAGTGTAGCAATCACACGGTAATGTTAAGGGAAATAAGATGGAGGTTTTATATAGCTGTTTGCTTCGCCCCAGTAAAGTATGTCTGTTAGAAAATGGTGCAGCTCAGTAGATTTGTACTTATGGAGAATCAAACCTTCTCCATCAAGTTAGTTGGCTGTATATACTTTGCTGCAATTATCAATGGTGGATTTTAAAGGCATTTTTTTCTGGTTTTATTATCATAATCTCTAAAAACTCTATGCTATTTCTTTTTTTAATCAAGAGAGGGTTTTCCAATTCAATCTTCAATCATATTATACTGAAAGCCCAGCTAATTAGCTGGTAAACAGTATGCTATACATAAATACTTGATGAAAGGCTTATAGAGATTTACCGCCCCAAGAGATTCTAGTATTCTATTGTTGTTTATTTGTTTGTTTTTTTAAGCAAGCAAGCATTATCCATGTCATTGCACACCTTTGGAAACGTCAAGCAACATTGGTTTACAAAAGCTTTATAGTTACAGACTTGATTTGTTAAAGGTTTGTGGTGTTGGCCAAACACTGGAGAAGACAACTGCATTCTAAGTAAATTCAAAATTTGCTTGGGAAATTGTGTTTCCAAACTACACATGCATACCCACAAAAGGAAAATGCAGTATAATCTACCACAGAAAAGGGAATGACAAATGAGAAGTCAACCGTGTAACCTTTTGGAAGGTGGCCTCTTGATACATTTTGGGAATGATATGAGTTTGACTGTAAATGGCAATAAACAAGTCCTCTTTAGACAGAACAGTCTGTTGCATGATGGGATTGTCATTTTCTAGGCCTCATTCGTCTACAAGAGCTCATCAAAGCTCCCTCCAGATATAACATTAAAATCAAAATCCGCCAGCTGCCCTCTGGGAATAAAGATGCCAAGCCTTTACTCAAGGAGATGAAGAAGGGCAAGGAGTTCTATGTGATATTTGATTGTTCACATGGGACAGCTGCTGAAATCCTTAAGCAGGTAAGAGGGTGCAGGGAGGAGGTGAGGTGGGGGGGGGGGATATGTTCGTTTCTTTTTCTCAAAAATGCCATCTGGTTTCACTGAGTGCACCATGATAAAGCTGCAGCAGTCCAGTTTAGGCTGAGGACTGCAGCTTTCAGAACGCTTTTAAGGAGTCACAGGGCTCGGGGAATTTAATGAAGCCACTTGCTGTATGTAGCTGTAGATGGTGGGGGGGGGCGTGTCTTAGGCATTGGGAGGTACGTCGATAACGTCAACAGAGGTTGACAGGAGAAAGATGTCATTTCAAGGTGATTAAGCATCTCATCTTTCAAATCTCTTGAAAAGACTGAGCAGATTTCATTTACACAGCGCCTGACTTGTCCTAAAGACATCTTCCTCATGGCAAGACCTCTTTTGTCAAACACGCAGGATTCCAAGCATGGTGAAAAGGGGACACAGGGACAATGAAAGAAGAGATGCTTCTCTCTTCTAACTTGTCATAGACAATGAGCTGCCATGCATTAATCTTTATGAATAATGTGAATAGAAACACTTGATAAATTGCGAGATCGTATGTAAGTGAAAGGTATTAGTAATGTTAGGAATAATGATAACAGCAGAGTAATCATTTCTAGCACTTCAGGATATAGCCCTGATCTTATGCCCGTGAAAGAAAATTCAGAATTGGAAAAAAAGATAGAGCATAGACCAGCGTCCTTCACCCAGGGTGATTTTGGACACTTGAGGAATTTTGGTAATGTCTGGAGACATGTTTGGTTGTCATATTGGGGACAGTGGCACTCTACTGGCAACTAGTAATTAGAAGCCAAGGAAGCTGCTAAATATCCTATCAGGCACAGGACATCCCCCACAACAAAGATTTATGTACCCTAAAATGCCAGTAGTGCTGAGATTGAGAAACTCTGGCATAGACGAAGACAATGGAAAAGGCTAGCCAGATGTTTAAAATAGAAGCATTAATAAAAGATCAAGGGATGAATTTGGAGGAACATGGAAAAAAAAATAGCCAGGTTATATTTATGTGGCCTTAATGGGTGTCTCTTTTTATTGAATATAAGTGGTTATTGTAGCATAAGGCAATGTTCTTGTCTGAAATGACACAAGCTGTTATTGTACTCTCTAGTTTAAAAGGTTTGGGATGTGCTATGTGGTTCACTGGCAATGGGCACTGATCTTTTAAGCACACCAGTCCCTCCGTACAAACGCAGAACTGCAGATTTCCGAATCACTTGGGAGAGCTCTTAGAGCAGCCTATCCACCTGACTCTCCAGGGCTGGATCTCATACCTGAAGCCGTGGAGTTCAGAGTTGAGGTTTTAATTTCACCTGAAAGTAGACAATCAGGAAAGTTGACTACATGTTTCTATTATCTCCTGGATGATTACACTAAAAATCTATATCGAGTCAGAGAACATATTTAAAGTTGCAGTTGAAAACAATCTTAGACATCATCAAGGCCAATTCTTTCACTTTAGAGGAGGCGAAATGACTTTCCCACAGTTACAGAGCCAGGATCTGGGACTCAGCCTCCTCTATCCCATCCTGAACCTTCTCCTCTATGAAATGTTGCTTCTCTAGTTAGGGGAAGAGTAAGTGTTACCTACTTCTAGACTACAGTTGTGTTAACAAACCTTTAGATACTATAATCGTCTCTCAGTAAAGAAAGCAAGCATATTGTAGTGATGTCACAAGCTAACTTCAAAGGTAAATAAATACAATCAGCAGCGTTTTATCTTGAGGCTTCATTTGAGAATTTCAGTGCAGTTCATTAAAGTGTGTAATGGGGTGTGAACCAGAACTGAGAAAAACACCCAGATTCTATGCGTAGCCCTCAAAATACAAAAAAGCATCCCCTCCAGGAGTCTGTTATAACAGAGACTGGGGACTTCTGTTACATTTAAGACAATGATTTGCTGATGAGACTTCTCTTGGTGAGATATCCATTTGGCTCACATACCTGGCTACATCTCTCCCAAAGTACAGGCTTGGAACGAGCAAGCCTGGGAAAGAGTTTCTCCTCTATTTCAATAAATATGGATTTGATGTCCCACTGATGCAAGTGGCTCTTTCCTGATAGCATAGAGATTACTTCATTCAAAGACCAATTTTTTGGAACAACAAACCAAAAAAACCTTCTAAGTGAAGCCCTCCCAAGAAATGTCAGCCGGGCTAAGAGGGAGTGGGATTAGTTCAGTTTTGCTCTAGCCATTGACGTAAACCCTTTCCTCCATCCTGTGCCCTATTATGTTTTATCTTGTATTCACTCTCCTCATCATGTGAGTGGTAGGATTGCTGTGAGGCTTTGGGGGAAGTATGTTCATCCACTTTTTGTTGCAGACTAATGAGTTACAAATGTTTGGAAGTGGGGAGAGCCTTTGCAGAAGTTCTAGCATAAAATCCCTACCTTACTGTGTGTGAAAATACGTTCACTCTTTGTGAAATCACAGCAGAGGCTCCAGGTTGGTTTAATCCGGACCTCTGAGAAGCTATATGGTTGGAAAGTGATACTGAGGACCGTAGGACTTGCTATTCTGGTTAAAATGAGGCCCAAGGGCTCTGTGTGACCCAGTTTGACTTGCTCCATTAGCTTTGGACAACAACCTGTGGAAACAAAGACAGAGACCTTCCCTGTAACTGTCTGCCCAGTGTGCCTCTAGGGACGCTGGAGAGTGAAGGAGTTCAAGGCCCTAATTCCAGCCACTAGTCAAGCAATCTCTTCCAATCTCTTCCTGAGGTGCCATGATGATTCCTGGCATCCGATATTCTGTCTAATGCAGACAACCCCTGGGGTAAATTTGGTATTCTCAGGTAAGAGCTGAGGAAACTGAAACTCAGATAGGTTAAGTGCCCCAACAAAGTCACTCTCGGAGTAACCGGGCTGCCACATGGTCTCCAGACCACCTGTTTTTGGAGCCTGTGTGCCCACTTTACCATGAAGGGCCCCCATTCAGAATGGGTAAGCCATTCCATTTTGAAGTAGGCTTCCAGAATGTCTGAAAGAAACACAACCACTTGCTGCCGGTCTCTTTTAGATAAAATTAATATTAATAGCTCCCAATTTTTGGTGACTAAAATCATTGCTGATAAAATTTTCTCTGCCAGGTCAACTTGGCTTTCTTCTCAAGCACATTTCCCATTATTTCCTTGCATTTCCCTGCACCTTCATCATATTTTACGACTTTGTAATGATTCTTCAGAAAAAAAGAAATCAAAGCATTTTAAAGAAGATATCTGACATTTATCTAAAAGTAAAAATTGGGGGAAAAAGGCTATAGTTATTCTTGGGCATGCTAATCACTCCGGTAAGGTAATTATTTCTATTCATATTGAACAAGTGCTATATGATGAGAATCTGAAAAGTTATTTCCTAAAAATTAGTTAGAAATTCAAATGTCAAGACTTGATTAGGTTACAGAGGAATAGGGCTTTCGTATGAATGAAATGTCTTCATGAATTTCTGTAGTCTGAGCGTGCCCCCAGCAACCAGCAGGATATGCATAGGACCCATCCCATCACTCAGCGTCCTCTTCTCTCCCTGTCTATCCACCACCTCCCAGTGGGCGTTCTGCTGCTTGGCAAGGATGCTACTGTCTCCCAGCCTGTCTCCAGCGTGGACACCCCAAATCCTCAGCACTTCCCCCAATTCCTACTCTCTTCCCACTGACTCTTCACTGCCTGCCCTGCCTGCACCCTTACTGATTCCTACTGAGGCTGATTCTACCAAGAGAGTGGCTGATGGGAGACGAATTTAAAGATGAGGAATGAAGTGAGAACACTCTGCACTGGAACTCCTAACACACGTCCAGCACCATGCTGGTTGATAAGCAACTGTCTCCTTTACTCTACCCAATAACTCTTGGTATAATTGGTATTATCCTTTTGCACACAAAAATTGAAGCTCAGAGATAGTAATAATTTCATCCACCATGTACTGAACATGCTCATAATGCAAACATCTGGGCATCGACTCATTTGTGGTCCATATTCCCTACAATACTATAACCTCCAGGAGGATAGAAACCTCCTTTGTCTTGTTCTCCTAAATCCCCAGCATGTACTACATTACTTGACACACAGTGGGTGCTCAACACTGCTCTGCTGAATGAATAAAGAAATGGATAAATGAACGATCCAAGAACTGTACTAGAAGCTCTTGATAAAAGCAGTCTCCTAAATCACCTCCCTCCAGCTCACTCAGTGTGCTGTACTCTCAACTCTGCCAAGCACATTTGAGCAAGTCGCCCCTCTATGCCTCAGTTTCCTCAAAGGAAGGTTTTATTCAATGCCTGAAGCCCTATATTATTAAGAACTGTAATGCATTTCAGCCTATGATTCCACTTTCTGAAATACATTTACCTCTTTGGAGAGCTGCACAGACACTTTCAAATCCTGTAATAGGATTGAGAAAGCAAGTCACAATTTCAAGCACAGTAGCCGGAATCCTAACGGTTCCCTGACGGAAAGGGAGGGGACACCGTGATGCTCCATCCAGCAGGGAAGCTGCATCAGGGCTGGGCCGAGTCCCTGAGCTGGACAGCGGCCAGTAGGTGAACATGAACATGCTGTTTCCCTCTCAGGAAACCTGCTTTCTTGTTTCCATGAACAAGTGCTTCAGAAGAGAGACTTCTCATCCCCCTCACAACACTTAGAGCAATGAGCATTAAGCTATAATTGAGCCATTAGTCTCCATAAAACATTTTAGAACCAAAATATTTCGTGGAATTATATCACATTTTCTCCTGTCAACATTTGTGCTCTCTTGTTTTTATTTTTTTCCTTTCTGTCAATTAACATAAAAACAAGGCCAGGGAGAAAATGTAGTTTTAATACCCTGTTTCCTTCTCCTAGGAAGTGGAGCGGTAATGCTGATTAGTTAAATAATTTTGTGCATTGGTTCTTTCCTCGTAGATGTTGTATCTATTGCCTATGAGCAGGACAAACAGAGATGGTTAGAAAGAGTTCATTTCATATTTCCACAGGGCAGAAGCACAATCAGTTTTTATCTCTCAACACAGAAAACTGCCAGCCAAGCAGTACATCTGCGATGTGCCAAGAGGTCACAAACCCGTGTTTGGAACCTGCACCCACTAAGTCAGATACACAACCCCATCATGTTTAATCATAATCATAAAGACCTTGGGAGCTGCTCTTATAGGACTTCCCGTGTGCCAGGCACTGTGCTAAGCGAATGAAATGCATCAATCGTTTTCCTGAGAAAATTCTGTATACAAGAAACTGACAGAGCTCGGAGAGATTCTGTAACTTGCCCAAGGTCACAGAGCCAGCAGTGGCTAGACTGGGATTTGAAACTTACCTCAGGATTTAAAAGAGGGGCAAAAAAAGCATCTCATTCTGATACTGTTATGTACACCCAGATGCCAACTGATTCTCCTCGCAATAGAACATGGAACACGTGTTGTTAAGCTTTATACTCCTTTAATTCAGTTGTTTATCAAACATCCACTCATTTGTCCAGTTTACATAAGTCCTCAAGAAATGCTGATTGTATTGAAGCCAAGGAGAGAATGTGGTAGGAGCACAGTAGAGAAATTCACTCTTTAGTCGAACACCTATTTGTTGAGTACTTGTTGAAGGTGAGAACGATACAACAGTAAAAACAACACCAAGGAAAACATACATCTCTGCCCCCTTAATCAAAAGAGACCTTGAAATGAAAGGCACAGAGTGTAGCCATCCAATGCCCATGGACTGGTGAAAGACTGGAAAACTCATTTCTATCTATGACTAGAGTCTTAGACTGACGGTCAGTAGATCCAGTTGCAAATTCTGCTCTTGCCCTAATAGAATAAAATAATTGCCACTCACTGGGCACTCACTTTGTGCCAGACTATGCTATGCATTTGACTAGAATGGTATCTTTTTATCCTCTCAAAGTATCTCATGTTACAGATGAGAAAAATGAGGTCCCATGTCATATACCCAATGGTAAGCCCTGAATTTCAGACCAGGGTTTAACATGCCTATGACCTGAGTTTCTTAGACCATTTAGGTATGCTATTTTGGAAAGTCTGTTGGTTCTTCTTAAATGCAGTCACTTCATCTGTCAAATAGGATTGTTGGATTCTAATCTTGCCAAGGTTCTCTGCAGCTCTGAGCCTCCATGCGTACAAGTGATCAAGAATCTTCTTCCCAGTGTTAGACATAAAGAATTTGTGCATTGCTTTGTACATAGTAGGCTTTCAAAGAAATGGGGAAATACTTAAGCTGTTTATTTTTAAGTTCCTAAAGTCATTTGGTAGTCTTTGAGACCGTTAATTGATGGGAAGTTCATTACTTTGGCTAAATCTCGATGATGTAATAATGACGATTCTCAATTTATACTAACTGATGATAATTTGTAGTATATTATATAATTATTTTGGCAGCACATTCTCATCTTAATTATTTCTCTCAGGTTGATATTAAAATCTATTTACATTTCCTGAGCATAGAGTTAGTTTTGTTTGTTAGGAGCAGCTCATAGATATGAGTGTGTTATTCAATACACATAAGAATTAATTGATCTCTATGGGTAACTAACAATGTAGTGAGGGGACCTGTCATTTGTCCAGATTCTTAGTGTACAGGATGCCCATTTGCATATTCACAAAAATCTCCAAAGAGTAGATTTGGAAAAGGATATAGATTTATTTCGATCTGAATTGGGAGGTAATCAAAATCACACGTATGCCTCAGAAATGCTCTAATCCTTAATTCCAGCTACATCAGAATTTGGCTGTATAGGTGACAAGGGAAATTATCCTTGCAATAGAAGTGGGGATAATTTAGAAGGAATCATGGAAATAACTTGAAGATGTGCACATCAAAGCATGTGTTCAGCCTTTAGCAGGGTTGGTGAACCTCAGCTTTATTCAAAATTTTGGGTATGCTCATTCTCCTCAGTGTCCCTTTTTCAGGGGAAAGGATCCATAGCTTCTTTCAGATTTCCTAAGGAAGCCTAAAGACTGAAGCAGGTTAAAAAAAATCACGTTGCTATGTTTATTTACCACCTCAGCTTCTGTAACCCTTCATAAATGCAAGATTTTACCAAAAGAATCCTTCCACCCTACTTCCCCGATGACTGTTAGCCAAATCCTTTCTGTCATAAGGGTGACTCTGTAGGAAGTAAATCCCACCATTATTTGGCTAGCATGTATTAGATGCTTTGTACGTGCTAAAGACTTTGCCAAGATAGACGGGGAGTAAAATTCGATGAAAAACTCCAGGGTATTGAATGAGGTCATGTAGCAGAGGATCTCATGGCTCGTTCTTTGCTATATCTGTAAAATTTAGGAATGTCTTGTACATATCTCACATTGTTTTGAGAGACGTTAAATTTGACAATGCCCGTAAGGCATCAAGCCCACCACTGTTGCATGAAATATCCTACATGTGAGAGATTACCATCATCAACACCATGAGTGGTATCGTGCCTAGGCAAAACTGTAAGAGTGATACAGTGCTTCCCACTGCTAACTCTGTCACTGCATCACCTCCCACATATACTATGGCACAACGGTGGTCCCCAAACCTTCTCTCAGCCTGACTTCCCAAGTATCCCTATCGTATCTTGCCCCATGTCATGAAATCTCCACACCTAACTCAGCGCACTGCATCTTCCTCCTCTCCTTTGCTCCAGCCAACCACGTTCTCCTCCTGCTCCTGTCTTGGTGACTAGAAATACCATCCAATTACTCAACACAGAAACTAGGAATTCACTTGACTCTACCTCACCCTTCCCACTTATGAACTACCAAATTTTGTAGCTACTGCTTTCTGAATATGTTTCAGGTTCGACCTCCTTTCTCCATCTCTATCATCATCTTCCTGCTATATTAGAACATTCGATCTCTCTGTCGCAAGCCCCCATTTTTTCCTCCATCCAGCATCCATGTGGCCTCAAAAACTGTACATTCCAAATAAAATATGTGACACTTCTCTTCTAGTATGAAACTCCTGAGTGCCCTATCCCCACTTCCACATTGCCTGAAATACAAAAGACACATTGTTTAGTGTGTCATGCAAAGTTCTCCACACCTTGTACCCACTGCCATTGTACCATCTAGTATGTAAATATATCTATAATAATGTCTATTACACAATTTAAAAAAGAGTTTATAGGGCGCCTGGGTGGCTCAGTCGGCTAAGCATCCAACACTTGATTTTGGCTCAGGTCATGATCTAACGAGAGTTCATGGGTTTGAGTCCCACATCAGGCTCTATGCTGATAGCACGGAGCCTGCTTGAGATTTCTCTCATTCCCTCTCTCTCTGTCCCTCCCCAGTTCATACACACTTCGTGTGCTCTCCCTCTCTAAAAATAAATAAATAAACTTTTGTTTTAAAGTTACAATTTTTTTGCAAACTGCCCTTTCTTGATGAAAGTACACTCCATTTAGGAGATTAAAGGTCTTCCCAAACATTACCAAAGGGATTCAAAATTAGGATCTAATTAATTCTAATATCTAAGAGATGTTGTAATAAAAATAACAACGTAGGTCTGAAATCCTGACAGAAGGAGGAAGGGTGAGTGAGGGTCCTCATGGTACCTGCAACAGCATCCAAGGCACAACCTTGTACAGCTAGGTCCAACTCTCCGGACAGGAGGGTCCCTCAAAAATATATGGGTAGCTTATCAAGCTCTCTTGGCTTGCTGGATTCATTCCTTATATTAAAGCATCAACTCCTGTGGTTCTAACTCTTCTCTCACCAATCATATGCTTTTATTTGTGTTCTCAAAGTCCAGAAGAACTTTGTGCAAATTATTGACTTTCCTGCTACATACATCTCCTATTATCAATTAATAAATTAATATAACACAAAGAGCCCAGGCTTAATATCTAGCCTGGGTTCAACAGCATAGTTATATGCTCTTTCAAATGTATAAACTGAGGATAACACTTTCTCCCCAATAGTACATAAAAAAACAAAAACAAAACAAAACAAAAAAGTATGACAGCAGTGGGTATGTCGTGGCACTTAGAAAACAGTTGCAATGATCATTGTTGTTATAGCCTAAAACTACGTTTGGTTAATATAAATAGGTGATTCTCAGTTCTGGCTGAATGTAAATATTACCTGGGGAGCTTTGAACAGTTACCAATGCCTAGAACATACCCCAGACCAAATAAATCAGAATATTTAGAGAATGGATACAGGTATTGGTGTTTTTTAAAAGTTCTTTAGAGATGCTAATACACTGACAAATACTCATATAAATAATTATTTTCTAAGCCTGGTAGCTATTAAATACATTGGCAAAATAAAAAGCCATAAAAGCTGAAGAACAGGACCCAGACTCACGATGACTTCACTAGTCTATGGATAACTCATGGGACCACAAGACCACCAATTATTGGCTGCATGCCCATATTTCCCTCAAAATGTTATCTGCAGAGTAATTGGAGGTATAGTTTTTATTGCCACCATTATTGCAAGATTACAATGTGTTCAACATATTTATTCTCTGTTAACTTCCCAGATTTGTTCAGTACTTTGTCTAGATTTGTTCAGTACTTTTAGATTTTCTCAGTACTTTGCTGTTCAAACTTTTCTTCATTGTGTTCTTTTTTTTTTTTTTTTTTTTTTTTTCCACATCATTTTCCCACCAGTTTTCCCTGGATGATACTGACAGTTTATTCTTTGGGTTCATGTAATCCTCCAAAATCTTGACTCTCTCCTATTTGCCAACTTGCCTATTTCATTCTGCCAGGGGAAATCTTTTTTCCTGCTCTGTTGTCAGCAGTCAGTATCCCTTAAATAGCATAATCTCTTCTGTTGTGCACCTGAGTGATGCAATCTGGCTCTTCTGGTAGGATTATCAGAAGCTAAACTACCTCATTGTTTTCCACTCCATTTATTAATATCTGTTAGCATCAGCTTCCCTTCTTGTCCTAACCATACTTCTAGAGAGAGAAGCTTATAAACAAATTACAACTGAAAGATATTCCCAAACAGCATGACCATTTCATTCACCAACATTTTGTGGAATATCCTTCCTTTTCTTTCATTTCTCTTCGGGGCAGGAGGAAGATGCCTGGGTTTATAAGTGGCATAGCACCATCTTCCAACAGATGGAAAAGCCGTAGACTCTCTTTGTAGATGGCTGGTATCTGTGCACAGACACAGAGTTAGCAGGTGCACATGAATGGAAGGACACAGAAAGAAGTTTTCAACTTCAGGGGTACCTGGGTGGCTCAGTCGGTTAAGGGGCCGACTCTTGGTTTCAGCTCAGGTCATGATCTCACGGTTCATGAGTTTGAGCCCCACATTGGTCTCTGTGCTGACAGTATGGAACCTGCTTAGGATTCTCTCTCTCTTTCTGTCTTCCCCTCCCCCACTTGCACTGTGTCTCGTCTCTTTCAAAATAAATAAACTTAAATTTTTTTTTTTAATTTAAAAATAAAAATAAATAAAAATAATGTTTTAAACTTCAAACATTATTCCCCTTGACACGTGCACTTGCTATTAATATACCAAAATTGTTCGGTCTCAGGTGCCATGATCACGGAAAGATGGGCAAATGAGGTACGTTGGTTTCCTTTTGGTGCTGTAACAAATTTTTACAAATGTAGTGGCTTAAAACAACATGAATTTATTGACTTATAGTTGTGGAGGTCACAAGTGTAAAGTCAATATGACTTTACAAGTTGACAAGGCTGCATTCCTTTTGAAGGCTTTGTGGGGGGATCCAATTCCTTGCCTTTTCTAGCTGCTAAAAGCTGTCCTCATTCCTTGGCTTATGGCCCCACATCTATTGCCTTCCCCCCCCCCCCCCCCCCGGCTTTCATTTCCACATCACCTTGTCTGCCTTCTGACCTTCTGCTTCCATCTTATAAGGACCCTGGTGATTATATTGGGCCCACCTGGATAAGGCAGAGTAATCCCCCCAGAGTCACCCCCCCAAAATTAAAATCCTTAAATTAATCGTGATGGCAAAATCCTTTTACTCTATGTATAGTAACATATTAACAGATTCTAGAAATTAGGATATGGACATTTTTATGGGGTCATTATTTAGCCTACTCCAAAGGAGTGGGGATCCAATGCTACGTTCTATGCATTCCACTGTTGCCTTTGTATAGATTATGATCATTTAATCTGGCATGAGTATCTTTTTTTTAAAAAAAGCAATAAAGACTGATCTCAAGGCCTACTTATACCTAAATTGTTCTACTGAAGGTCAACATTAAAAAGTGCGTTGTTGAAGAAGCAACTTCTCCAAAGACAGTGTAGATGCAGCCTAAAGTATGACACTTGGTAGGTGAGAAAGCACTATACCCTAGCACTCAAACATTTTTCTAAAAATCACTGCTCTGAAACTTGATATCATTCAATGGATTTCCTGAAGATTATTCTTACACTGAAATAACTTACTTCTATCTTGTGGTAAAACCATTATTTTAGCCACATTGCATGTCATACATTTGGAAGTTGTTCACTTGAAATTATTGACTAAAAACCTAGTCTGATGATTGAGAATTTATCCTGATATTGAGAAGGCTATAAAAGCAGCAATACACTTCAGGTTAGTCAATATAAACTTCGAAGACACCTATTTTTCAATGAAAAGAAGCAGTAATAAAAACCCTTATAAATATTACAGGAATACCTCAAAATCACATAGGAGCACTCCAGGTTTCATTTTAAGTTTCTGCTACTATGATAGCAGTGTTATGCCAATTATTTGTGACATATGGCTTGCCCTTAGCAATGGATGCTGAGAATTTGTAGAGAATTTTTTGTTACTGCCTCTATAGCACTGCATTGCCTTCTAGAAAGTGATCAGGCTCAAATAGGGTGCAGACTTCTGGAGATACCAGGAAATGTTATCAGAAGACTTCTACCCAGAGACTTTCCAGGTATCTCATAGGCCAACTGTGTCACTAAACACAGGAGTTAGAGCCCACAAGCTGTCTTGGTTATCTTCCTCGATACTTGAATGAGGGCTCTTCAGACAAACTAAAATGTGATCTTTGTGCAGCTTGGGTTGCATTTGATAACCCATCTAATTCCAAGAGATAGTCTTTGCTGAGAATAGAAAAGGAAAGTCAATGCTACTGTGAACAAGGTCATAAGTGTCCTATTGTAAAAATTCCAGAGAGTGGATGGGCGGAGGTGAGGCCACCATTGTTAATGAGCAGTAACTGCCCCAGGGTATTTTGATAATGGTGGGACCATTAGAATTGTCCTTTTGAGAGTCAACTGTCAATGAGTTCTTTTCTATCTTCATGATTCATTTTAACTACCAAAGGAAAAAAAAAAAACAGTAATTATTGTCTAGCCACTGAAACAACAGAATAGTATGTGGCATTTCCATGATATCCTAATCCAGAGAATCTCTTCAAATAGGTATCAGCCACCCTTCCTCTTGCTGGTTTAAGGATTATGTTTTCTAGGTAGCATGGAATATCGAATGTATTCAGAGTATCAAGATTTTTAGTCTTTTGGTAGTCTTCTCTGTATTAGGGTTCTCCAGAGAAACCGAACCAATGAGAGAGATATGAAGAGACTTATTGGGGAATTGGTTCACATGACTCTGGAGGCTGAGAAGGCCTATAATCTACCATCCACAAGGTGGAGAGCCAGGAAAGCCATGGTGTTAAGTCCTGTTTGAGTCTGAAGGCCTGAGAACCAGAAAGGCTGGTGGTGAAAATCTTAGTCCAAGGCCAGGAGAAAACCAAAGTTCCAGCTCAGGTAGTCAGGCAGGAGGTAAAAGGACATATTCTCCTCCTTCTGCAGTTCTGTTCCATCCAGGTTCTCATGGACTGGATGATGCCCACCATATTGTGGGGAGGGGAACATCTGCTTTACTGAGTCACCATTTCAACAGCTTATCTCATCTGGAAACACCTTCACAGACACTCCCAGAGATAATGTTTAATCTGGGCATCCACTGGCCCAGTCAGGTTGACACATAAAATTAACCATCATAGTCTCTCTTGAGCTCTTATAATTGAGCTCTTATTATTAACAACAAATAGTACTTTGGGGGGCCTTTTTTGCTACTCTAACCCAACTCAGCTACCTCAGACCCAAACAGTTCATCCCTCTTCGTGAGAAAAAAATCTTTTAGCTTCTCCCAACCATGATTATTTATTATGCACTATAGTTCTATTACACAAGGAATTAAAGCAGCCTAGAAAGTACATTTGAAACAAAGTGATAAATACATTTTAAAGGGGAGAGGAGTTGGAACAAAGAGGAATATTAGATAAGAAAAACAAAGCTGAATGGCATGAGCACACATAGAATATATACTTTGTGTTCCTACTAGTTGCTAATGAAGAACCCACAGTTTTCACCCTAAACTCCCCAGCAGTCAAAACAAAGTCATGAAAAAAGAACACCTCCATGCTTTGCAAAACTCATGCAACAGAAAATTGTTTTTATTCAGAAGAAAAACAGCTTGCTATGGCCCTGATAACCATGGTAATCACCTATCCAGGGTGAGTCTCTGGAGGGTGACGTGTCAGGATCTTCCCCACCTCTTTGGCCAAAACCGGCACATGGCTCCCCCCAAGTACAAGAGAACAAGAAATGCAATCCTGCCATTTGCGTTTCAAGATGGGAAATTGGCAATGGCATCAATGGTGTCTAAACTATGGGTCTTCTAAAATCAAGAAGAGTAGTAGATTCTCAGTATTGCCCCTATTACAGATAGATAATGTTATTGAAAGGGCTGGAGTTTTTACTGTCTATCAATCGAGGTCAATGATATGATGTCAAGGGTTGTTAAATAAGAATAATCCTGTTAAGAAACAAACACTATCAAAAGAATATATTAGTGGAAGAATGAAGGGTAATATGAACAGTATTGACAGCCACATTCATTTCATATTAATGTGTGCGATGTGGTGTGTTTAGTGCTGTAAAAAATGATTTAGAGATAGCCAGAACTAGTTTCTAGCAATATTGCTTTGGTAAGGTACACACTGCCTAGGTCAGCACCACTCAGTTAGTCGGGCAGATAAGTACACTATCAAAATTCAAAGAGGGTAACATTTCTTAGGAAAAAGTCAGTTTTGCAAAGATTAGAAAACTCCCCATATCATGATTATACTTTTTTATTTGAAAAACTGACATTTATCTTGATGTGACATTTTCTTAATCCCTTAATGACTTTTAGTGGAAATACCAATGTGCAGAGAGAAAATCATCATGTGAATGCAATACTTTTATTTATAAAGTATACTATTATTAGATGACAAACTGCTGGCCCCAACCAGTCTACAGACTCTTACATGGATGATTGCTTAAAAAGCACCACTTTTGATGCTACTGGCTTTATTCTTATCTAGAAGCTTCCCAATCACCTGTGTCCTAGTGAGTACACAAAGGTAGCAGGTGAATGATCCATGACTATACTCGTTTCTTATTTTCCATTTATAGGAAATTCAAAGGAAGAACTAGGAGAAACTCACCCAGGCACTAAGTAGGAAAGTCAAGAATGGAGATTTTTCTAGCATGCCAAATAAAAAGTATACCCGGATGACCCAAGGGTTCTATCTGCAATAAAAGTAGACCTGTTAGACGAATATTCACTGTGTCTTCATAACTTTTTTCTGACATTAAATACAAGGCATATCGAATGAATATTTGCATCCAATAAAAAAATGTTTAAAAAAAAAAAAAGCCTATGCCCTCAATTGGCAACCAAACGTCTCCAAATCACGTATTATTCTTATTTTTTAAATTCACTTATTTATTTTTAAGAAAGAGAAAGAGAGAATGAGCAAGGGGAGGAGCAGAGAGGGAGAGAGAGTCCTAAGCAGGGTCTGCACTGCCAAGCGTAGAGCCCAATGTGGGGCTTGAACTCACGAACCACGAGATAATAACCTGAGCCAAAACCAAAAGTGAGATGCTTAACAGATTGAGCCACCCAGGAGCCCCTCCGAAATCACATTTTAGAAGAAAAGTCAGCCCAGTGAAAGGCTGAAAACTCAGGTGCCTTTTTGTTGCTTTTTCAGTGTTAGAAACGATATTTTAAACCTCAGTGTCCAGCTCTATATCTTGACATAAAACTTGCCCAGTCCTCTTTCAAGAGGTAGGCTTGGCTGCAATTACACTATCTAACAACCAAAGTGAAAAATTGGATTCCTGACTGACCGTGGCAGGTTAGCTCTTTATGCTCCAATGATATAAGAGACCAGCTAACAAGACCTCACCATGCATGGCTTTAAACGTTATTGATGGCCCTAAAGCAATTCTACCCTTTTTAAAATTCTTTTGTGAGCTCAGTCTTGTTATCACCATAGGAGTGACTTACACACGGTGGGGCTCAGGATTCAGAGAGAGTTTCCTGTCATTTGTCTTACCTTCATGACATTACAATTTCACTAAATATTCCTCTGGTCTCCACATTAGCAGAAGAGGGCAAAAAAAGTGTCTGACTGGTGTGTTCAGTGCTGTCATTGAATACTCTCTTCATTCTTTATACCTTTTCACATGAAATCACTCTAGTTTACATATCTTAGGCACTTTCTAGGACCTCTGATAACATATGTTGCCTTTCCTGAGATCTTTGCAATCCATTTCTTCAATTGCAGTTATAAAAGTCTGTACTTTGTTGTGAATGGACATGTTTTCCATATATTGGTGATTCTCAACCACTGCTGTGAAATACAGAAATCCAAACTCTGCTCTGAGGAATTCCAATTCAGGATGGCTCTATAATGGAGTCTAAGAATATCCGATTTTAAAATTTCCAGAGGGTGTTCTCATTTGCATTCAGAATTTATCAGAGTTGTGGGGAGAACCGACTTGGAAATTTTATTTCCTAGGCTTCTGCATTCATTTCTATACAAATACCGAGAAACAGCACCCAAATAGTCCTTTGCTGACCTGCCCCCAAGGAAGGCGATGCCCTTGATTTGGGAGATTTAGAAACTGTTGCTTATCTCCAAGTCATTTGCAACTATTTCTCCTCAGTGGACACCATTTCCAGGAATCCAAAATAAGATCACAGTTTAATAAACTACCTCTACCCAGAAACCTTGTCCTTTCTGCTCACCTTCTTTCCCCCTCCCCTTCTAGGTAAAAACAATACACACAGAATGTCTGGAACTGTCAAGATCCCAAGTAGGTAACTGGGGATCAGAATTAAGAGGTGGTGTGGCATTTGTACAAGAATGGTCCCCATCCTTCTATCTATAAACAAATCCTCTTTTCCCCTCCTCACACTGTGGGGTAAGATGGGAGAGCAGTAGAGAGAGAGGCTTCAGAGATATGCATATGTATAAATCCTCATTTAAATACATCTACATACCAGTATTGCAATTCAACATTTAATGAGTTCTACTCTGAGGCATTACGGTAAGTATTAAAGCTAAGGAGATCAATAAAATATCTATCTAAGCATGGTGTTACTCAGAAACCTAGGCAATAAAGAAAGTAAAACACTGCATTATTAAGAACAATTCCAAATATTAACTTTGGTGAGCATAAACTATTTTTAAATTTGATCGTTAGACCTGCCACTTCAATGAAGATCGAACATAGTCTAATGAAAGAATATTGGATGGAGGTTAATGGCCTGGGTCCGCATCAGCCCACATCAGCCACTGATCTGTCTCAGGTTTCTGATCTGCTGAATCCATGGGTTTCCAAAGCCTCTTCCTGTTCTATGTCCTCAAGCTATTGCAATTGCCCTACTCATGATCTATTTCTTATTATAATTCTTTTTCTGATTCTTTCCCCGTATTTCTCTTTTGCAGATTCTGTTCATGGGCATGATGACTGAGTACTATCACTACTTTTTCACAACCTTGGTAAGCACATCTGGTAGAAACGTATTCCATGCTATAGGAAACATTTCCAGTTATTTCAGAGTCATCCCCACCAGTGTCAGAGGCAGGATATTGTCATGGAGATTTGTATTACTTTCCTAAGAAACCTATAAATCCAGAAATGCTGAACAGCAGGGTTTTTTTTTTCTTTTTTAAACTAGCATCTATGTATATGCATCTGGAAAGGGATTAAAATGATACTTCCATTAAATAGAAACTGTCAAAGTGCATATGCATAAAGAAGAATCATCTACATTTTCTATATACATTAGAAGGCACACTAAAGTATATCTTGGCTTTTTTGATCCATGTGATTTACCTGCCCAAGTCCAGTAGATAGCTGGCTTAGCCAGGGGTCACCTGTCAGGTGTTTTGAAGACCATTAAGAAAAGGAGCATCAGGGATGCTTTGCACAGAGAATATTCTTCACCATAAAAAAAAAAAAAAAAATGGCACTGAGCCTAAGAAATTAAAAAACAGCACCCTAAATTTTGAGAGTATCAGATCAAGGGAGAATGACTTAGGGCATTTAACACATGAGAATGATGAGATAGCTCTCATTCAATTTCAAAAATCAGTGCCCCCCCACTACACCCCTCCCAACACACACACACACACACACACACACACACACACACACACACACACATTCCACTTTCTTACATGAAAAGAAAACGTAAAACCAACCTTCTTTACTACTCGGTTAAGGTGTGTCCACTGAAATCCACCCAGATTCTGGGAAATGTATTAAGTACCATTTTACCAAATAAAACTTGCAAGGGAGGCTGATGAGTAGGGGAAATATAAGAATTTGGAACAAGGACCAGCTGTCCTTGAATGCATACTACTGATAGAAACAGTTCATTCTATTCCTCACTCAAGTATCTCCGAGAGCATGAAGAGGTACAGAGGACATCATGAGACCAATGTTCTGGGGCAAGTGCCAAAATCATCACTCCTCCAGAGCTTTTGGGACAAGGGAGGGGGATGCAGGGCAGAAGATCTTGAACTAAAGTTTCCATGATCTTCCCTCCCTCATGGACATCCTAATCAGATCTTCTGTCAGAACAGTCAAGGGAAACCTTGAGACCTGGAAAGCATCTTAGGTCACAAGTACAACCATCTCCCCATCACCATGAATACCTGGGTTCTACTCAAGGTGGCGTGGCCACCTGCCACAGAAATTTCTATCATCCCTGGCTGTGCACCCTCCTAAGGCTAGTTTTGTTGAAATTTGGGAAAGAATATGAACAAAGAAAAAGGCTGGTCTTCACAGAGACCTTTCAGGAACAAACAACTTACTCTCATAGTCTTGCTTTTCTCATCCTTCCCTGACAAGCAGGTGTTGCAAATCGGACCCTAGACTTTCCGTATTCTATATTGCATAGAAACCTCAACTTTTAAGCCCACCTAATTTTGCACCTGTGTAATGTATTCATTTTAGCACACTGTGTTATGTACTATGGAATCTGTGAGGGATTCCATATGCATTCTGGAATTTTCTGTCTGACCTCTTGTAGTTTGAGTAACTTTTCTTCCATTCATTGGGTGGAAATCTTTCTAGGTCTTCTTTAAATTTGCTTCTTTAAGCATTTTCCTTTGGTTTTATCTGCATTCTTCCATGCTTTGCTTTTATATATTCTTACCCTTCTTGCCCATGAGTATTAATAAAACTTAAAAGGAGAAAGAGAGTTACATAGTATAAAGGGAAAAATATATATATAACACTTTAGAAGGCAGTACTCTTTTTCTGATACTGAGCCAGGAGCACAGAGCTGCCCTCTTAAAGTTCTGCAGTCTAATCCAACATTATCTTGGGAAAGGGTGGCAGTGTAGAGAAGAATTCTTCAAAAGAACAAATCTGGATGCATCTTCTGCAAATACAAATCATGAGGTATTTCTGAAGCTACTTCTTTCTCCTTAGAACTGCGGTCGTCACTGGTAATACACTATCTTGCATTACACTTCCATAAAGCATCTACACCGTTAGGAAATTTCTATGGAAGTTTTTCTCTTTTTTTTTTCCTGTTAAATGTTATTTTGGAAGTCTGGTTTATTCTTCAATGTGAGACATTTTTAATGGCATTTTAGCGTCAAACCTTTCTTCATAAGAAAAAAGTTGCAATTATCGCATAGATCTGTTTTAAATATGAATCAACATAAACCCCTGGTTTACACTCAGCCTCCTCTGTCATGGAAGACACGAGTGGATTAAATGTTTTTTTTCTGGAAACGCTGTCTGACAGGGAACTAGTTCTACTGTTGTGATACCCAGGTTCACACAACTCTATGCTCCAATGTATTCTCTGAAGAGAACCCTTCGCTTCCTATTCAGAGCTTGTGTCCGGTGAACATTCTTCATGCACTCAATGTATGGGACATGGGTGATTTTCAATGAGCCAGGAAATGATAATTTTTCCTCCTGGAAATGATCTTCCTGTCAAGTGCATATGCAAGTTCCAAATTCCACCACCTTTATAAGATCTGAGGCAGCCAGATGTGAGGGAGAAGGGAGGAACTGACAAGCGGGTCATTCTTGAACCCATCACATCACCACTCAGATTTTCAGTGTCCTCATGTATAAAATAAAAGCATCGGAACAAGTGGACACAAAGATACCTTCCAACACCCCAAACACTATACCCTGGACAGAATTCTCCAACTTCTCAGAATACCCAAGGGCATACTAATTATTGACAGCCAAATTCCTCTTCTCGATTTGCCCAAACTCTAACAGTGTTGCAAAAAAATAGATGCAAACGAAAACTGTCCACTGCCTTAGAGCTTCTCAGGCGACACACAAAGGAAGAACCATAGGAAATGTTCTTTCATGAAGTGGCATGAGGATGTTTGCCATTTTAGTTTTAATCTGTTGCTTCTGCGATCGTTATTCTCTTTTGCATAGAGAGCATTGAAGATGTTAACCCTTTCTACTTTTATCATTTTTAATACTGCGCAGGACTTATTTGCTTTAGATCTGGAACTCTATAGGTACAGTGGTGTAAACATGACCGGGTTTCGGCTGCTTAATATTGACAACCCTCGCGTGTCATCCATCATTGAGAAGTGGTCCATGGAGAGACTGCAGGCCCCCCCCAGGCCAGAGACTGGCCTTTTGGATGGCATGATGACAGTAAGTAGTCTTAAAATAGAATCACTTGGGACGATGTTTGAATTCCTCGGGGGTTGGGTTAAGAATCTCGCATGCCTTCTCTAGTGTGAGTAAACGTATCACAACCTGTGCCTTGACTTGAATGAAAGAAGAAGGAGTAAATTTTCAGGTATTTTCAATGCCTCGGCATGGCTACTCTCAAAAACTGCTATTTTCAGCCTTCTGGCTATACACGCCTCAGATCAAGTTAATAAGAGTAGCCACCATTGTCAGCCAGATGGAGCCAAGGCAGAAACCAAAGCGAGGGTAAGTGGAGAGAGTTTTGCCCCCCTGGGGATGTGGCCTTGGGAAGAAGGGAGAGAAAGAAGAGGAACAAGCTGCCTACAAAAATTAGACAGAACCTCATTTCTGCCTTCCTCGTTTCTGCCACATCTCAGCAAGCGGCAGCACACATGGAAAAGTGCCAGATTTACATACAGTTGGCGTGTTCACGTTCTTCCTGCCTGGATATGTACAGGAACACCTTTGCAGACATTGACGCTGATTCACACCAGCCATATGTTGCTCTTGAAGCAGTTGCCAGACCCACCCCCTGACAAAGGAGAGGTACTCTGCTGAACAGATAAATTGCAAACTGCCTCATCAGAGCGCTTCTTGCTAACATCATTTGTCTTCTGTTGTCAAAGGCACCTACCCTAGTTTTATTTCTCTAATGAAGCTCCCTGTGTGATGAAGAAAATAGCAGGAGATAAAAAAAAAAAAAAAAAAAAAAAAAAAAAAAGAGCTTTCTATGTAGGAACAGTGTCATCTAAAGGGAAAGACACTGGGAATGCAGGCAGGTAATAGCATTTGAAATTGGCCTAGTATTTCATTTCTCTCTTGCCATCATCGGGAGAAGCACTCTTGCTTTAAAGATGCAATTTACTGATAACTGAAAGGTATCATCTTGCAGAGAAATGAACTTGGGATTTCTTTTTTCATGAGAAACAAGTGAGTAGAAAAAATAAATGAATGAATGAAGTGGTTCTGGATGATTCCACGTTCAAGCTCCCTGTCTGTTTTTCAAACCTGAAATAACTCTTAAAATACACAAAGTGATCTGAGAGATAATGATGGGAAGCATTTTGGTACAAATGAGCCTTGGGCGATTTAAAATGTTGCTTTGAATAAGAACAAGTAGAGAATATCTGAGGAAATACTAGGCTTTCTGAAAGGGGAGGAGCAAGCCAGAGAGAGAGAAAGAGTCAGAGACAGAGAGAGACAGAGAGGTATGCTAATACACTGGTTTTTCTCATTTTCCTCTTGGATTTGTAGTTCCAGTGAGTTCAAATATGGCTCAAAACCCTCTGACCATCCTCCCTGCCCCCAGTGAGATTTCTATCATAGGATAAGATCTCAAATAATTGTTACCTCTGCTTGGTATATACCACTAAAAAAGTTAGTTTGGAGCTATGTTAACACAGATTGTGGATTCATGCCAAACAGTAAATATTCATCACAAGGATGGCTTAATTTATTAAAAAAAAAAAAAGCATCTGTTGTATTCAATTATACTGAGCTGACAGGACAGTTTGTACATATTGACTGAGATGAGGAAAATCATTAATAAGGAGGCAAGAGCCTCACAACTCACACTGACTCAGGCCAGGCACGGGGTACTGCTATTTCCCCAGCACAGCTCTTGGTGACCTGGGCAAATGACAGTCCCGTGGGCAAGAGGCATGACAGAGCCAAGTTCCAATGGATGGAAGAGGTCCTGTTTTGCCTGAAGTTTATGACTGTCATCTCCCCTAAGAAAGAGATCTCTAGGCTCTGTTATTGCTTATTGTTATTATTATACACTATAAAAAAGAAAATAGGGGTTTATCAGAACAGAAGAGAAGGGCTCACCAGGGCACTAAAAGTGGGGAGTATACAGCTATATCAGATCATGTCTAGACTAGTCAAAAATGTGGTAGAACACCACACCCACTAGAAGTTGGATCCCATGGTCATGCAGAATTGTTTGCCCCCAATTTTACTGAGATACAATTGTACACATTGTAGAATGTGTACAGCCTAACGGGTTGACTTACATATATTGTAAAACGATTATTGCAGTAAGTTCAGTTAGTATCCGCCCATCTCATGTAGATACCATAGAAAGAAAAAAAAATAGGTATAGTTTTGCAATTTATCCCATGAAGCATGATATTGACCTTTATTTACCCAAAGAGTCCATTTACCAGTTCACTGTTTCCTTTCTGCTTCTAGTAAAGGGGACCCGTTTGGGGATGTAGAAACTGAGTCACAGCAAATTTAAAGAGCAGCTTTAAAGGCACTCAGTGGACTAATCTGAGTCAAGAGAGCACACCCCATGTCTCCAAGCTGGGGCCCAGATCTAACAAATCTTTGTTCGCGTGTCGCCTCTGTACTCAGACTCTTTTCTTCTCGACCTTACTGATGAAACGTCCCCTGGTTTCAGTTCCACAGGGTCTGTAGTCCTCAGATCTCATGTTTTATTCCTTCGTGTATCTGTATCATTTGTGGCTCTCACTACCTAAAACCCTCCCTGATTCCGGTTTGCCACTTCATTAGAGAAGCCTGCTATGAATCCGCTATCTAAATAATCTAAATAGTAGCCCCCTGCTGTTATTCTCTCTCTCATAGTCTGTTTTCCCTTGCTTTGTAGCCCTGTGACTTAATACACTACACTTTGATTTGTTTGTTCTATGCTTTCCCTTACAAGAATATAAGCTCCATGAGGACAGAGACTTTGTCGTTTTGTGATCTGCCTCATCCCCAGCACTGGGAAAGGCCTGGTACAAAGCAGGCCTTCAATAACTATGTATTTAATAAAGGAACTAATACTAAATAAATAAGAATTGAGCATCTGCTAAGACCAAGATGTTAAATGAAAAATATTCATATAGTCCCGAAATAATTCTGTAAAAGTCCAAAGAGAGTTCCTATAAATAAGAAATAGGCCTGAGTAGTGCAGATAGAGATTATTCTAAACTATTAATATTATTTTAAAAATTAACCTAGACTAACCACTGTTAATATTTAAGTTACGCCATTACTCTAATAGAATTGCATTCTCTGAAATTGTATGCATTATACCACCACTCTCCGATGTGAATTTCCCTGTTGCCCTATATAGTTATATTTTTGTGTGCACTACATACATATACAGATGTCTTATAAATATATAATGTAGAAAAATTTTAAATATGTTTAAAAATACCCATGTGTTTTTACTTCCCACCTATTTGTCTAATGTCCTCTTTAATGTTTTTTTGAAATTTATTTCTTTTGAGAGAGCAAGAGTGGGGAAGGGGCAGGGAAAGTGGAGGGAGAGAGAATCTTAAGCAGACTCTGTGCTGTCACAACAGAGTCTGACACGGGGCTCGAACTCACAAACTGTGAAATCACTAACTGAACTAAAATCAAAAGTCAGAGACTTAACCAACTGAGCCACCCAGGTGCCCCTTTAATATGTTTAACTATTAAAAATTTCTTAGAACGTCATACACTAAAATATCATCAAATAATATTATGATACATATCAAAACACATCCAAACATGAAAAACATGTCCAAGATGAAAAATATTGACTCCAGACTTAAGAGCCATAGATGTAATTAAAGGGAACAAATGTTGACTTGAAAAATATGGTTAAAATTAAGTTAAGAAAACTGTTACTGAGTCAGTAGAGTTCAAAAATAGTGAAACTCGTTATTTAAAACATCTTGAGATTAAAAAAAGAAGGTGTTTTATCAACCGAAGTGTTAATTAACTCAATAGAGGTTGGAGTGATTTTATAAAATCTACTTCATTTCTTTTCACTACGTTTAAATTTCCCTTAACATTTGGGCTGATTTGATCTATTGGCTTTTAGATAGACTGGGATAATGGAGTGGTTCATTTTAGGATAGATTCCTCTCTGACTGTGAACCAAAACTATATATGATTCAACACTACATAGGGATCATAGAAACACAATGCCGGTCTATCATTGGCCTTCCCGGTCCTTTAAATGCATTCACAATATCAAGTTAGGTCAGTAGTTTTATGTCACATGTGAGTATTTCCTAGCATGACCCAAAAGGGAGGCACTTTTGAGTGTCCACCTAAATGTTCACTCACTCCAGTGATGAAAGACAATGGGCTGTGGGATTCAGTGGGAAAGCAAGACCTTTCCAGATAAGCAAAGCCTACGTTAAGTACTGGCTATGTCCTCTAAATAACTGAACGACCTGACTAGGTTATTTAGCCTCTAGGAGCCTGCTAGCTCATCTGTAAATCTGTAAAATAATACTGTGCAGTGTTTTATAGATTAAATTAGATAATGTCTACAAAGCCTCCAGGACATAGAATTGAATTTACTTGATGGTACCTGCTGTGAAGCCAGTGTGTACTCAATCAAAGAACAAAAGACATTCTGAAATGCAGAGGCAGAATCCTTTTTGTTTACAAGAGACAAATTTCTTGGCTTGCCCATGGAGCCCAGGATGGCTCCTTCCCTGGTACCTGTGTGACCTTCTGTGATCAGTGGAATCACCTGGGTATGTTTTCCAACTCCACATAAGGTCCTCTTTTTCCAACTCCTCCCTGTCTCTCTCAAAAGCTAAAAATGCTTCTTCACGTTACAATATGTCAACCTCTGTGCCGGGTCTCACTGGACCTGCTGGAGTTGCTGCCTTAATTACCAAATTTCTAGATTGTGAGTACGTGATTATATCTTTACTACCTCTACAGCCCATTTCCAAACCCTGGTTTGCTTGCGGCTCGCTCTTTGCAGCATCATTCCCAACTCGGGATGTTCACTGCCTCTCCCGCTACTTTGGCTCCTCAACAGCATCCACCCCCACAAGGGAAACTAGCTAATTCGTACTAAGAGACAAATTCTGCTAGCTGTATGCTGTGGGTGAGATATTTTAATAGAGGACCCAAGTAAGAGAGTAAATTCAGGAAATGAAGGGAAAGGGTGTTATTTGGGAGAACTTCTCTTTTAGAAGAGAAGATATTTGATATTCATTAACCATACCAGGTTAGTGAATATTTCTAAATTTGCAGAGAAGATGGGAAATCCATACTTTTTGCCCGTTCACTCCACAAGGACTAAGTCTTCCTTCAGCACCCCGATCTTGTCCAGCTTTTCCCAACAGTGTTATATACCAGGAAGAGAGCAAAATGCAAGGACTCTGTAAAGCCACATCCTGTCACTAATCCTCATTCCTAAGGTGTAGCATCTCACTGGATTGTGTTGGGGTCCCCAGGACCATGTTCAGGTTTGACGATTTGGTAGAAGGACTCACAGAAATCAGCAGACCTGTTAGACCCATAGTTTCAGTTTATTGCAGCAAAAGGATATAGATTAAAACCATCAGAGGAAAAAGTTACAAAGGGCACACAGTCCAGGAGAAACTATGCAGAAACTACTAGTGTTCCCCTCCCGGAAAAGTTGTGTTGACAGTATTTCATTCTCTACAGCAATGATGTGGGACATGTGTGAAGTGTTACTAAGCTGGGAAGCTCACCCAAGCCTCGGTGTGAGGGTTTTTTATCGGGAGTCAGTCACGTAGGCACAGAGCAGCCCCATATCTGACCTTAGTTACTTAGTCTTAGTCTTAGTTACTCAGCAGTTAGTTACTCAGCTCAGTTACTCAGTTACTGAGTACTTAGTTACTCAGCTCAGAAATAGCACGGCCCGGGGCCCCAGATGAACAAATATAGGCATTCGTCATAAATCACACTGTTGGCTGACACTGTTTAGCAATGCCCAAGACCCCAAAGATACAGAATCACTATGATCAGCCAAGGTTTGGGGTGTTTTTTCCCAGTAACCAAAGGTCAGTCTTTTCTTTGAATACGTAGAGTGTGAGCACCCCAGACCTGCTGAGTTAACCCATGCTGTTAAGTTAACCCATTGCATGCTGTTGTGATAACTAAAACATTGTGTGAGACTGCTTTTCATATGCTTGTTTCGTGATCCATGTTGCGGTTAAAAGATTTTCTTAGGGGCACTGAGTAATGGGGTTTCGTTCAGGCTTCCGATATGAATAAAATGTGCACAGAAACGCATTTGGAAAAACAAACTCTGAAACACGGGCCAATTTTTTTTTAAATTTACTTAAAATGACTTGAGGGTTGCTGCTCTGTCACTGGCCTCCAGCACAGAACTAAAGAGGAAAGGAAATTCAGGGATAGTTTATTAGTGCTATAAAATAGGTAGAGGACATGTCTCTTCCATCTGAGAAGACACTGCACTTCAAGAGGAAGCATGGTTTTAGAATAAATGGTTTTCTTCTTCGAATTTGAAAAGCCAGATCAGGCCCATGGTTGTGAACCATGTTATATCCCAGCCCAGTGCAGAGGCAGCCTTGACAAAGAAAGTCAGAATCCTTTCTAAGCCCAGCTTATGAAAACATTAGATCATTGGAACGTTACTCCTCACACTTCTGTACCAAATCATTCCATTTGTCAACTAGTGATTACACATACAAATTTATGAAAAGCATATCCCACTGCTAAAAAGGTCCAGGACCTCATAGCATAGCAGTTAAGCGGTTTTTCAGAGCATGAGCTCTGAAATCTAAGTTTACATCTTGAGGTGAAATTCTCGCTTGCCTAATAAGTTAGGGAGTTATCAAAGTTATTTCCTAAAGTTACTTCTCCAAGTTTCCATTTCCCTATCTGTATAATGGGGACTTTGCCTATTTCAAAGGTATCATTTCAACAATTTAAGGACACGGCATGTGGAAAATGCTTATAGTGCCTGGTGTGTAGTAAGTTGTCAGTGAATATTCACCATAATTGAGCTATTATTGTACTTATTAAATCATCAGACAAAAACTTGCTTTAGAAGCAGTTAGTTTGGTTTCGTGGTTGTGAAGACAAACCCGAGCACCAACCTCCTTGTTCTGAATCTTGGTTTTCCCTCCACTAGGTTGGGGATGCTATTTAACCTGGTCACTTCTTTAACCGCAAAAGAATAACAGTTATGGTGAGGATTTCATGTCAGGGTAGCACCTGACTTATAATAAGAACTTGACAAAAGGCGGCTATTGTTACTGAGTTTCAAAAGGTCTCATTCTACCAATAGATTACTCTCCTTCAATTCCACCAAATTGATAAAGGAGAATGGTGAAGAACATGGATGCTTGATGAAACAATTTATCTTAGAAGGACGTCTTAAAACCTTGGCATTATACAGGTCTCACAAAAATGTAGCCCATTTTAAGGCAAGAGATACCATGACTTCCTTCCGCAAACATTTATTAAGGATCTTTTATATGCCAGGAACTCTGCTAGCCACTACAGAATAAAGTCGAGGAGTGCTGGGTGGCTCAGTAGGTTAAGCATCAGACTCGTGATTTTGGCTCAGGTCGTGATCTAACAGTTCGTGAGATGAAGCCTGACATTGGGCTCTGTGATAACAATGAGGAGCCTGCTTGGGATTCTCTCTCTCTCTGCCCCCCCCCCCCACCTGTATGCACACGTGCACACACACTCTCTCTCAACATAAATAAGCATTAAATATATATTATATATAAATATTAAATTAAATTTATATATGTATATATAGGGAGGTGAGAGAGAGAGAGAGAGAATGAAGTTGAACCATTTCTGCATTCGCAAAACCCACATTCTTATTGAGAAACAGATGTCACTATAAATACATATGGAAAATGCCATGATAGCGATTGCACAGGAAACAGATTTAAAGTGGGGATACTCTGGCCTCATAGACGGATAAAGTGCAAGATGTTAGTAACCCTTACCCTCTCTTTCCACCTCCATTAAGACATGCTCAGTAAGTGCATAATAAATGTTGAATCAACAGATTTCTGAAAAAAAAAAAATATATGATAATCTTTGATCTATGACCTGAATTCTAGGTTTAACTCTACCAATTGTTGGCTATATGTATGTTTCTACACAAGTCAATATCCTGTCTAAAGGTCAGTTTTCCTACATCAGTAGTTTCATCTATCTGTTCTGTTGATTTGGGGAGCTTGTTGAGAATTTCAAATAAATTTGTGATGAAAACCCTCAACTAAAATGTGAAGGTATTATATGATTTTATCCTTAAGAAAACATGACAATATTTTTATAAAAATTCTACCAGTTTTGTGTGAAATTTTGCAAGTGAGAGAAATATCATGAGGAAGGGAAGAATGAGATGCCCAACCCCCAAAAGCAATAACCACTGACACTTTCTATCAAAAAAAGCAAATGCTGATAAAAGAAGGTGTATTCTGAGCTAGTTACACAGGTCTGTTTTTCAGAAGGTCTCTTACAACCTGCTGTTTGATTTGATTCCATATCTCAGACCTTCTTGGCTCTAGTAAATAGAAGCAAAGAACACAAGTATCTCTATTTGGAAATTACCTATTAGTTTTGCTTGAATCTGTTTCTTTCTACCAAATAGAAACAAGCAAATAAACATATAAATGGGTATAAGTCCTAAAAAACAAAATCTCATATTAAAATGTTGAGGCTTAGTAACTTCTAACTCAATGTAGTTGATCTTAACACCATGCTTAACACGGAAGATGCTCCAAATATTTGTTCCCCGAATCAAGACTTATGTGGCTGACATCAGTGAGGTGGGCTTTTTATTTTTTGAATTTTTTTTTTAAATTTTTTTAAGAACTCAAAACAAAGCAGAGCTTTGTTTTACTGTGCTCTGTTTACTGTTTACTGTGGAGTAGGAGGTATTATGTTAGAGAAAAATAGCTACTGGAGAGTGAAGACTATTCAGCTGGAGAATGAATGGTTGTTGAGATCAGACAAATAGGAGATAAAGGAAGCAGGCAGAATGATTTTGCAGGTAAAGGAAGGTAAACAAAGGTGGAACTGAAGATGTGATGCGTGTTTTCCTTCACAGACTGAAGCGGCTCTGATGTATGATGCCGTGTACATGGTGGCCATTGCCTCCCACCGGGCTTCCCAGCTGACCGTCAGCTCCTTACAGTGTCATCGACACAAGCCATGGCGCCTTGGACCCAGATTTATGAACCTAATTAAAGAGGCAAGTGCTACTCGTTCACAGCCCAGTTCTTCCCTACGCAGAGTGCTGTTTGACTTGTTGATTTAGGGTGGTCTTCCCACATGGCTTTGGTGGTATGATATCTATAAAGGAGGAGAAACCATCATCATCCAATCTGCTGGGATTTCACTGGTAACTGTTTATCTAGAAGGACTACCAGAACTTTTCTAGCATGATGTTGAGAAGTTCAAAGAAGCTACCAGATCATAATACTCACTCTCCTTCATCTCCACTATGCTCATCTCATTTGCTGCTGGCTCTCCTCCACATATGTGATTAGGAGCTCATAGGTGCTTATTCCAGGCCGCATTGAGTCAAAGAATGGGTTTGCCCATCACTGAGAGATACCAGGGATAGTTCCCACCTGGTATCCCATAATTCCAGTGGTTTCCTAAATTCATAATTCATCCCATAATTCCAGTGGTTTCCTAAATATCAAGTTGTGCATGACTGAACAGAGGGATGTTTGTCCTAATGAAATAGCAATTATTTTGCCATTTGTCAGCACACCAGGAAAGTCCAGTCCTATTCAAAACTGACCAAGTGCACTAAAAGATTTTCAAGGACTTCTCTGAGTTCTTCATGATTGCCCTGAGATCCTGGACTAATCCCCCTACACTTTCCTTTTCTCCAGTGCAATTTGACTTCTCCTCAGCAGACCCTATTCTAAGATTCTGAGATTTCTCTCATAGATATGTGTCCTTGGATTAGCTTTGACATCAACATATACCTCAGGGTGTGTCTGGACTTGACAAGATGAAATAAGGTCTGAGTACACACCCTCCTCTGTGATGCTGCTCTAATGTTTTCTCTATGGGATGCAGAAATTTACCTCTCAAGTGAAGAGCATCTTTATTGCCCTCTGTATTGGAGATGGTTGAGGTGAGACAAAGTCAGAAAAGAAAAGAGTGGGAGGGCACATATACAAGAGAAGAATGCCCAGCCAAGAGCAAGGGAGAAATCCTACTTTGGGTTCCATCCCTGCTTGTCTCTACAAACCCTCTCCTGGGCTGTTCAATCTACTTCCCTGTTAACAGATGACTCTGATCCAGAAGGATGAGAACCAGAGAGGCAGTATGCCATGAGGTTTAACACTACTCAGCCTCCAAAGCAAGGCTGAGTCTAGGGTATGGCAAGCAGCAAAGAAGTTCCCTGGGAATGTGATTCAAGGAGGCACTCACTCTCAGGTTTGAGCCCCACACCTACACGAGACTTCAAGGGAGTGCTGCCTTAAATTTTGTGCCCTAGGGAAACTCTCTTACTTCACCCTAATCCTGGTGTGGTTGCTTGGGTTTAAATCCCAGCTCTACTAACATTTGTGAGCAGTATAACCCACACAATGAAGTTGAGTTACTTAACTTCATTAACTACCTGAATTTAAGAGTTACTTAAACTCTTGTGTCTCAATATTCTCTTCTGTAAAATGGGAATGACACCTTCTATCTCATAGCATTATTGTGAGGATAAAAAGTGAGGTTGTTAAGAACAGCACAGAAACATAGTAAGAATCTGAGATATTAGCTCTTCTCTTACCATTCGGATAGACTACTAATAATAGCCTCATTCAGTTTACTGAGTATGATGCCAGGAATTGAAACCCAGCAACAACAACAACAACAACAAAGAAATCACAAATAGGCATGAAATGAAATACTCTTTCTGACAGCCACAGAAATCTGACATACTGTGCCTAAAGGAATAACATCACCCAGCCTCTGCTCTCCCTGCAGCAATCATCGCTAGGTCTTGAATCACTATCCTGATCACCTTGATCTTTAACAAGAAAACAGCTGGTTTCCTTTCATCTCGTACCAGTGCAAGGAAAGGCATGAGGCCTCATGAAAGCTCAGGATCAAACACTCAGAGCACCCCAAGCATCTTTTTGCTTGTATAAGAAAGTAAAATTTCCAAGCTACAGTTAGGCATGTTTAAAGAAATAATGAACTCCAAGATGAGGGACCACAATGAAAGCAAGAAAGCATTTTATGATCTTTTACTCCAAAGAGCAAATTCCCCATTCTCAGGCTACACAGTTGGGGGTTAAAGGGAGAGGTGCATCATGGGTTGAAAACTTTTGTCACCATTGTGCTCATCTTTTTTGTCTCCTGAGTCACAACGCCATATGCCGCCCTTGGCAGGACACACGTACCTGCAGAGATGGGATAGGGAGCGACCAGGAGCCGTGTCACAGCCTGTTGAAAGATTGCACGGAAGGAATTCTGAGACAGCCCAAAACATGCAAACGTGATAGAACGCAGGTGTTTCTTTCAAAGAGTGCCTAACTCAACGAAATTTTGCAGGCATCGGTTTTTAGTAAAGCACGTGGTCCTAAAACTTCCCTGGGTCCTTTCGTTTAGTAACTATCACTTTTTAAAGGATTTCCAAACTATAATCAGAAACCATGTAAAGGAGCAAGTCAGCAGGTTGAATTTATGGGGTGAAGATGAAATTTGTCACAGGAGGTAAACTTTCCAAGCAGAGAGGTGGTTGTGTGTGCACTAATCCCTGATAACTTCACACATCATTTAGAATCAGTAAGCCTTGCAGACAAGTTATTCAGGCTAACCACCCTTCGGTGTTTCAGGCCGACTGGAGAGAGGAAGAATTAAAGGGCATTTTAAACCTGGGAGAGTGTGTCACAGTGTCACCTCTGGAGGCATTTGCTAAGCAAATATATTAGGAGATTATAAATCCCCACCCAGCAAGAGGTACTGAGACTCCATCATACAAGTAAAATTAACTGGGCACTACAGGGAACTGTCTCCCCCCAAACTGGAAGATATGGATTTTACTATTTACTATACAAATTCGACACAGTGGAGAAACGACAGACTTCCTTTGAAGCTTTCGCGTGTCTGGCATAAAACCTACACTCATCGGCAGAATCTTCAGGGTCTCCAGTGCTCTGGTTGCTGATCTCCTATGCCATCCCTCTCATCTCCTGCCCCAATCCCAGCACCTGCTGAACCTACTGGGGCTCCCTGAACTTGGCAATATGCTCCCACCAAATTCTCTTGCCTCTGATTGAAAGGTCTCCTCTGGGCCACCCTTTATGTCTCAACTCAAGCACTAGCTTCTCTATGCTGACCTTGACTCATAAATTTTGGCTCTTTGGCTCCATCACAGTCGTTAGATCATCACATTTATTTACATGTCTATCTCCAAGCTGTGCTTTTGCAGTCTTGTTTCCCTAGTTCTTGCATAAGACGGGGCATAGAATGAACACCCAATAAGTAGATGCCAGACAAGTGAGTGAGCTAATAAATGAATGAATGAACAGGCAAAGGAACTGAATGCACAAGACCTATAAGCAGGTACTGTAGGACAGACACGGGATATGAATATCATATCCAGAAACAATTCATTGAGGCAAAAAACAGGGTCATCTAGACTTGTCTACCAGGACCATAGGTTCTGGTGAAGAAGTGAGGCAGGGGTCTGAGGAATAGGCCAGCCTATTTAACTCTGGCACTGGGGACACAGACCCTGAGATTTAATTGCAATTTGCTGTCTATGTGAACTTAGTCATTGAGACTCTTTATTCTCGGTTTCTCTTCTATAAAATGCAGATAAAAATTCTATGTGTTTGTGGGGATTACATATATGTACAGCCTAGCAAAATGTGTGGCATGTAATGGTTGCTCAATAAAGGGTAGCTACCATAAATGGAAGGTTCCCTTAAAAATGTCTATCAGGTAAGGCAGTTGTCAGGAAGAAATGAGGCATTGCACATAAAACATTAAATATTTTGCCTGGCTTATGTAAGCACTGAATGCTTACACGTTGTAATGCTTACATGTAATGTAACATGCTTACATGTAATCAGTATTGTTCTTATTGGTGTCAACATTATTATTATTGGAGTCCAAGATGAAGTAGCAGCATTTGCAAAACGGAGGACAGGACCTAGCAGTGGAAAATCAAGAGTCCCATGGAAAGAGACATGGCACAGGGAGCCAACTGCAATGATGCCAGGGAATGAGGGAAACTTTCGATGATAGAGCATGTAAATGATTGTTCAAGAGGGACCCAAAACATTAGGTAATCATCACCCAGGTTGAGCTACCAAAAAACCCTAGCAAACCACATCTCAGGTCAGTCATTGAAATGGTAGCTGAATGTGGGGGCTGAGGAAGCCAAAGGACTTCCTGTCTGTGGTCAGGAGTTACTCTGGACCCAGAGTAAGTTCCAGCTGGCCGTGGGGCAATCAGTGAGAGCAGGTGCAGCAGAAGCAAGCACACTGAGGCATCTTGGAAGAAGAGGGTCTGTAATTGCAGGTGCTGGGAGGGGCATTGAAATATGGGCACAGTGAAGTGAATTATATATTTTAGGTTATGTCAGTGGTACTTAACTATTTTCTGGGTTACAGACCCTATATGAAAACTGACTTAAACCATGGCTGCATTGTTCCCACAAAAGGCATAAATATTCATCTGCAGTCTCAGAGGCCTTACAACTACCCTAGTTGGCCTGAAACCCATGTTAAGAGTACCTGAATTGGGTACTGAAAATAGAATTTGGTTGAAAGTGGGTTCCAACATGGTGAACAGCAAAAGTATAAATGAAGCATAAAGAGTTGACCTTCTGTTGGGGTCAGAAGGAGCGGTCCCATGTAAAAGTGGTGAGAAATGAGGTTAAGTAAATATGGAAAGACGATCGATTAAAATTGCCTGCTGAGCTAAGAAAACCCAATCTGATTGATAATTGATGAGAAGTCACTGTTCTTGAGGCACAAAAATGTGATATTTCAAACAGTTTATCTCGGTAGCCTTGTGTAAGTTTGATTAAAGCAGATAAACCCACAAAGATTATTGAAGAATTACAGATATCTTGGTTTGGAAGTGGTCCACACTCATAGAGAGCTAAAAGGGGAAAAAAAATGCACAAGGGAGATATCTAAGTATTTCTTGAGTACAACCCTGACTTCTCCCTTCGGTCTAAATTCATGTAGCTACTTCTCTACTGGAAAACATCCATCTGCATATCCTACTGACACCCCCACATCAACAAATTCCCAAATAGAATCTGTCATGTTATCTATTAAAGCTATTATTGCTACAAAAGCCCAATGTCAATAAATGACAATGTTAACTGGGATGTCAAACAAACACAACTAGTGGGACAGCAAAACCAATTTAGTGTTGCTCCTATCATCCACTTAAAATTATTCAGTGAAAATAGGATGTTCCGTGATTTTTGTGTTTTCTTAAGGCAGTGACAATCCGAGGGTCCCTTTAAGTCGATCTTCAACTTAGGAACTCGAATTCGAATTTCTATTCTAATATTACTCAGAAGTCCAATGTGATTTAACATCAAATTTCTCCTCCCTTTGAGCTCAAGTCTTCTGGGAGACTAGGGGAGAGGAGACGTGTGGTTGGTTTCTCCTCTTTCTCCTTTCCTCACTTACTTCCTTGCCATACCCTTAGCTGTTGCACGTCCTACCAGGCTCAAAAAGAGTGAGAACACTTTTGCTTGACAGGACTGTTCTGTACTCTCTGGATCCAGCCAATAGTCTAAGCTCATGTCCCCAGGTGCGCCTGGGGAATTTTTAAGCCTAACTCTTTTCCTTGAAGAATTTTCTTCGACTGTTTATGATTTCCAGGTGGGCAGTCTCTCCTGATGTTTCTTTGACCCAAATAATGGGTCTTTTTCAGATGGAAGCATATCATGCTTCTTCAGCCCTCTGATACACAGTGGTACACCTCTTGCTTTTTTCTCTTGAAACCTCTTCACCCCTCTCAACAGTCTTATTGACTATACTCCCACCAAGGCACTCTGGATTCAAATCTAGCACCCAGGAAACACCCAATCACCCTTCCTTGGGTATCCTGGGAGTACCTCTGATCATGATGCAGTATTTCCTGACCACCTCAATTGGTCAGATATTCTGTAGTCCTCTTTTGTCACCTAGGAGCCACACCACTGCCCATAGTCTACCTTGACTTCCTCATGTTTGAGTCAGCCATTGGTCTTCTGCTTCTCCAATTGCATCCAACTTGTTTCCGACTTCCCTGAATGGCCCCTTGAAATCCTACTTACCAGGATCCAAAAATGGCATCCTGAAGGCAGAAGAGCACAACTCACAGAGAAACAGCAGCTCTTTCTGGATAAATCTCTCCAGCAACTGCCTCTTTCATGCATGTGACCCCTTTTATAAATCCTTGACCTCATGGTCAGGTCCAAAACTTCTAGGACAATCTCTGAGGGACACTTCCTTTGTACATATGCATAGGGAACTTGGTAGTGCTTATCTACGCACTCTGGCATCCTGATAGCTATCACATTGGTAACTGGGCTGAAACATTATAGTAAAATAGAGCTTGTCACTCAAACCAGAATTCTGCAGGTTGTCTAAACTTCTCCATCCACCTCAGCACACTTATCTAATTAAGTCCTGTTAACTTTCTATCTTAAATGTTTAGCAACATTCCTTGCCCTCTGCCCTCATCATTTTTCACCTGGTTTATTAAAATGACCTCTCACTGAGCCTCATTTCTTGATACTCAACGCTTTTATAAGTGTTGTCATGTATAGAGTGACATAATGTGTAGTAGGTATTCTACCCTCTACAAACATAAACTTGATTCTAGTTTCCTGCATTTACCATGCTTTTCTCACACAGTGAGACAGATGAACCTCTCTTTTCCTGACCAAAACCTGCCTTATAACACCCCTTTTGTCATATGCCTTTCAGCCTAGAAAGCACTGCCTCCCATTGTTTATTTGGACTAACTCTTATTGAGAACCCATTTTCTCCAGTGAGCCTCTCCCGAACCTCTATTTAGGGATGGTCCTCAACTCGACTCCATAGCTGCTTTACATCTCTACGTGAGTGCTTAACGTGCTTCATTCAGACACTGTAAGATCTTTCCCTTGGACGAGGGCAAAGTCAATTTATCTTTGTGTCCTCAGAGCACTGTGCCTGCACATGGCAGGCATTTAAAAGATGCTTATTGAATTGAACTCAGGAAGTTAAAATCCACCAAACTCTTAATAAATTTTGCTGAGCTAATACTTAATTTTAAACTATATAAATAGTCCCCCATTGATCTGGTCCAAAATAAATTTACTATACAGGAGTGAAAATTATTTCCAAATGCCAACCTAAATGGGCTATCACTGAAAATATGGGCAGCTTTCTGCCCCTGTTTTGCTATGAAGTTGTAATTTATTTGTTCTATTTTGACTAAATGAAGATTATTAATTTAAATATATAAATGAGATAATTAAATTTAAGCTCTTAAAAATCCAACAGTAGAAGATAAAATTCTCCACTGAGTCACCTATATTTGTCTTGATATTTATTCAGACTTCTACTTAATAGGTCAGTATTGAGTGTTTGTTTTTTTACATGGGATCCAGGTGAAAAATTACAGAATTAAAAAAAAATCAAAGCCCCTCGAGAAGCAAAGCTCTGACATGTTTAATCCTGCTGTGTTTCCACTGAGTAACACTCCCCAATATTGCATGCCATTTGACTTTGATTGCCAGGAAAAGCTGTCCCTTGGATTAATTAGATGACATCGGATCTGGCAGTCAACTCACTCAAATCTCTAGACTTTGGAAAAGGTTGCATATATAGTTGTCATTCTACACCTATTGAAAAGCTCCTGCAATCCAACCTATTCTTCAGCACCACCACCTAGTTTCGCACTGTGTAAATAAAAACCATTTACCCCAATACCCCTTCACATTGAAGACATTTAGAGATAAAGAAAGAGTGGATTTTTCAGGTCTGTCCCTCAATCCCTGTACAACTCTAGACAGAGAAATGAGATCAGTTCCCAGATGTTCATAGTTTACAGTTTTTATCAATTATATATACTTATATAGAACTAAGTTGCTAAGATACCTATCTTTGAAATTGGCAGTGTCCAGATGAATAATCACCTGTTGGAAATGAAGAAAGGGGTGTTCGAATAGAATGGAAGGTTTTGCCAAATTCTCCTTAGTTTATGTGATTCTAAATAACGTTGGTATTTGTAAGATAGCTTTCAGAGACTCATGTCAATTACCTGGCTTCTCCCATTTGGCCTCTAATGTCCTCGTTCTGCATCACAGGGACTGAAGAATTTGCTTTCTATACCACAGTTTGTATGTATGTGTACATGTGTATGTGCTCACATGCATATGGATGTGTTTAACTTACTTAAGTGAATGTCATATGTGTGGTGGTGTGTGTGTGTGTATGTGTTTCGTGGGTGTGTGTCTATATATCTCATTCAGCAATTTCCTTTTCTAATCAATGTTGTGTTGAAATATATCTAATTTGATTCATATTTATTACTTTTCCAGTTTATTCCTTTTCATTGAAATCTACTATTCTATCATTCATTCATTCAACAAATATCTACTGAATACCTAGCATGTGGCAGACATTATTCTAGCACCAAGAATGCAATAGTGGGGAAATCAGACATATATAAAAGGAAATATAGTACTTAAAATGACAAGGAGTATCAGAAAAGCGAGATTCAGTAGTGGGTACAGTGTGCAGGGGTCTTTGAAGGAAAAAAAATGGGTATTGCTATATTACACAGGGTAGTTAGAAAGCATCTCAGAGTTCATGTGAAACTTGAATAAAGCCTTGAAAGAAAAGAGGTAATATGACGTGCAAATATTAAGAGACTAAAGAATCCAAGTAGAGGAACAGATCATTTACTGAATGTACAGTTGACTTTTGAACAGCATGGATTTGATCTGTGAGGGTCCATTTATATATGGATTTTTTAAAATATGAATACAGTACTGTGAATATATTTTCTCCTCCTTATGATTTTCTTAAAAACATTTTCCCTTCTTTTGCTTCCTTTATATAAGAATATGCTACATAAACATATAACATACAAAATCTGTGTTACTCTGTTTATGTTACTGGTAAGGCTTCAGGTCAACACTAGGCTATTAATAGTTAAGTTTTGGGGGAGTCAAAAGTTAGATGCATTGTTCAAGGGTCACCTGTACTTTAGGGCACTTATCCATTCCTTTATGAATGGATATTTTGAATACCTCTCTTTTCTTTTATTTTTGGCATATAGAAACAATGCTATGATGAACACCTAATAGTCTTTTATGAACAAATGCACAATTTGCTCTAAAGCAGCACTGTCCAGTAGAAATATAATGTGAGTCACATAGAAACTCCCCTGCTCAACAGCATTCAATGGCTCCCCATTGCTCGTTAAGTATATACTCATCAACCTGAGCCCAGACTCTCTTTCTAGCCTCATCTTCTATTGCCACCATATCAACCAGCCAGATTGAGCTACTTAGTATTCTTTTTTTTTTTATTTTTTTTTTAACGTTTATTTATTTTTGAGACAGAGAGAGACAGAGCATGAACGGGGGAGGGGCAGAGAGAGAGGGAGACACAGAATCGGAAGCAGGCTCCAGGCTCTGAGCCATCAGCCCAGAGCCCGACGCGGGGCTTGAACTCACGGACTCACAGACCGTGAGATCATGACCTGAGCTGAAGTTGGATGCTTAACCGACTGAGCCACCCAGGCGCCCCTAATTAAAAAATTAAAAGCAAACAGCTGAAATTAGCTTTAATAAGGTATTTAATTTAATGTGGTATATCCAAAATATTATCACTTCAACATGTACTCAATATAAAATTATTAATTTATATTATTATTACTATTAAGTCTTTTAAATCCAGTCTCTATTTTAAACTTACAGCACTCAGTTTGGGCTACCCACATTTCAAGTGCTCAATAAATCTTGGTGACCATATATATATATATATATATATATATATATATACATATATATATATATATATATAATGTTTCCTTAGTATCGCACCCAACCAGGTTAACTAGGGAACAATATGAAATCAACGTATGTGGGATCCATGTTTTTATCTTGATAGTCACAGAACATATTGGTTAACTATAATAATAAGTATCTACCCAACAAAGACAATGATAAAATTCATGTGACCAGGGTAATTTGAGTAAATCAAGACCAAATGACTTGATTTCCAGGTTTTCTTGATCACATTATCTAGACAGTTAAACAAGTGCCCTATTCCCACCCACTTTACAGCCACTGGGTCTCAGATTTGTGTTCCTGCCCGTTTAGTTGATTTGCGAGTACAGAGCCAATTTATTCTATGTCAGAAAATGAGCCACCACATGAACCAGTGCCAAAGGAAAGCAGTTTATGAAAAAAGAAACTCCAGGTGCATATTCTAAGATAAATCTTTAGGAAATAAAAACTCGTTTCCCCAAAGTGCATGGAGCAGATATAGTTAAAGTCAGCAGATTTAGAGTTGGAAATCAAATATTGGCAAGAAAAGCCATTATATTTTTAAATTATGCAGTGATCCATGCAAGCTGTTATTGCAAGATAATGGGTTATAAACAACACACATAATAGTTAAAATAATTATATATTGAACAGATGAGAATATGATAAATGCATCATTTCAGTTCCTGAAATAGCTGACATCCAAGGAAGTTATGTGGTCTAAAGGTTATGTTTATCATTTCTTCTTTTGCTTAATGTTTATTTTCTTCACCATCATTATGTATACTTCAGATTTGTTTTTAAATAGCTTTTCTGAGAACTGGCTTACAATTGTGGGTGACTAGGTGAAGCTCACATTGCTTAAATGGGAGATGAATTTCAGAAGTTTGTCATTGTATCGTATTCTGGGGACCTGAGTAAGATAGTAATTGTATAGTTAGCCCATCGGGGCTGCCTTTATACAATAAATACAGAGTAAGCCTCCTTTAATTAAAAACAAGTGAAATAACACCGCAATGAATTGTCCTCATTAACTCTTCTATTCAGGAGACATGTAGATGAATTTTTGAAATCCACACAATGCTTTCTCTGTTCTCTTGTCTCAATACTATCCATGCCCCTCCCACCAACTTACCTTTTTCTCTTGATCTTACTGTTAGTAATTCCACGAGAAAACGTTAGCAAAATGAAAGTTTGCTAAATGAATGAACGACCGTAATTAAGGAATCAAATACTTAAAGGAATAATTCCTTTCCTACACATTCACAGGCCAATAAGGAACTTCTAAATCTGAAAAGCCTTCAAAATTCGAAGAAAAATCTCTTAGACTGGATTGAGGTGCAAGCTCTGATTTGGGGGGTGTAAATAAACTAAATCTGTCTGCCTTGCAATCCAATCACCATAGGTACCCTAGCCTTAAGGAGGTCAAATGTCACTTCTTTGATAGGCACTTTGTGCAGTATGTCTATCCACATCTTCCGAGGAGAAGAGGGATGGGGACAGGAGGATGGGGTGGGGCACAGATATTCGTTTCTCCTCATTAAAATCCTACAGACTTTCCTAGCTATCATGGCCAGTAGGAAGAAGATCCTAATTCCCAGGTCTTGCCACTTCCCCTCTACCTTTCCCCCAATACTTAAAAGTGTGCAACTTTTGGAATTGATCCTTACATCAACCGTTCAATCACAAATATTTTGGATGCCTATCAAATACAAGTGGTAAATTCAAAGAGAAGTAAAACGTTTCCTGCCATCAAGGAATTAACAATCGATTGAAGAAGGTAGCTAACATAATTAATACAATATACAATTACTATGTATAAATGCATAATAAATACATAGTTGATATAATATAAATAGTTAAGATAATAGTTATCATTGTTACCATAACACAAGACCTGATAAGGAGGTATTCCAGAGAGTTAACAAGGATCCCCCTATAAGAACACAGAGCATGTCTTTCCCTCTTAAAATATTTGCCTCCCATCACTCTGATTTTTCCCCCTTTCAATTTGAGCAGTAAGTTTTGGAACAACCCCTCTTCTAGTTGTAAAACTTCTGTAATGTGACTCAATAGCCATTTCAATATATGGCATTTATTTTTTACATACTACATTGCTAATGGAACCCAATCTTTGGGTGCTCAGGGCAAAAAGGGAGACTCTTTGCCAAAGGTTCATATTGGAAATGTGCTTGGTGATTCATTTAGCATATCTGATTATTCTTCAGGATTACCAGACTAGAAAGAGTGTGCTTATCAATGCATAAAAAAATTGATGGTGCTAAATACTGATATAAATCAATAAAATTATGACCAGAGTGTATGAATCAATTAACAAAACTACAGAAAGAATTGCCAAACATTGCCCTACTAATAATTCTATTTGAAATACAAATAAAAGGAGAGGTGACAATTTCCAGTTGTGTTCAGGCCTGCTGAGTATTGACACCTATTACTCAGCAATCAGTCTAACACAACCATAGTTTAAAGCTAGAAGGTTCTGTCAATAAAATATAAATTCAGATTTTTTTTTTAACACAGATAATCAAAAGTCAGGAGTACTATTTTCCTTTGTTAGATTTGTGTGTTTGGCTCAGCAAGTAAATTACTTTCCATGACTTGGGGGCAAACCAATCCATATAAAGAAGGAAAGCATAATATTGCATATGAGTACATATATATATAACAACTTTCCATTAACTATTTCTCATAATGTGTTAAGGTGATATGCTTTTAATACACGTATGTGTGCACACACACCCATCTACACTTGAGTCTTGAATTCAAGAAAAAGACCAGTGTCATCTTGGTCCTATTACTTATGAGCTATGAGTCTCATAAGATGGGCAAGTCACATCCACTCTGTCTCGATGACCTCAAAATTCCATGAGTCTGTGTCCTTATAGAAAGTGCTCTAAAAAGCGGAAGGAAGGTTGATCAACTACTTTTCCACTTGACCTTCACAACACCCCTCGGGGTCTTACCTCCATTTTACATAAGAAAACCAAGGCTTCGCAAGGTTGGATAACCGGCCCAAGGTTATGAGATAGAACACAAGCTACACTCTTGCACTGCTAAGCTGAATGTTTCTATCTCTGTACTCAACTGCATCTCTAAGATTCCAGAATTTTAAGATGGCTAGATAAAGCTTTAATCTCTACCTAGTGGTATCACATGCCCCAAAACACTGGACTATACTTCTTTATGTATATGCTTTTATTTAATAAATATATCAATAACTTTGTGGAGTTCAAAACATTCAGCAAGATTCCTCAGATTCCTCTGTTGTATAGCTCTGCTTCCTACCCCATGACAACCTGAAAATCACAGATGCCAGTGGCCCAGAGTTCTCTCTGCCCTGACAAATGAAGTGATCAGGATTATTATTGCATCTGACTTACTTTGGCCAGTGATGTAAAATGTGTCTATGTCCACCCTAGTTCCAATTCCTCTCATCTGCACTGACAAGATACTAAAGAATTGAAACTTCTAGATTGTAAATATAGTAACACATAACTTTTCTGAAGTTCAGTCTTTAACAGCTTCACCTATCTGGCAGAATGACTTTTTACTCCTGAAATGGCATCGTAGAAGGCATGTTAAAATTTAATGCAAATATGGCAAATTTCCCAATTCCCTCCTATTTCAGTTGGGAAAACTGAGATTAAGGAGTAGGCAGTTGGTCCTCTTCTGTGCCAAGTGTTTCTTCAGAATCAGAAAATATGGATAGGAATTCTTGCCTTGTTCCTTACCAGCTCTGTGTACCTCACACCCTCATGTCATTAAATGAGGCTAATAGTTCCTAATTCACACAAGAGGAAGAATGAAAAAAAAAAATAGCATTTGTGAAAATGTCCAGTATATCTGGCATGGGATGGAGAGAGTATTTTCCAGAGTGAGGTATTTTGTAGCACATCCATATGCTGATTGGAATGATCAGAGAGTGACAAATCAATAACATTAGAAAGGGAAATGACAGAAGCAATGTCCTTGTGTAGATCAGAGAGTCTGGGGCATCCATTGGGCATGAGCACGGATAGTTCATCCTACTAGCAGGAGAACACAGGCAGACATGCTGGTAATGAATTGGGTGGATGTGGTGGTGGGAACTTGTTGCTTCTGCTTTCTCAGTAAGATAGAAAGCAAGGCCATCAGGTGAGAGTTTGGATGACGAGTCAGAATTTCTCTTGACAAGGAAAAAAATGGCGTCAGCCACACCCCCTATATTTGAAAATTCTTCAAGACTAGAACCATTTAATTAACAAGTCCTCATACATACCATTTACCAAGGTTACTCTAAAACAGTTGTTCTGCAATCATTATTGGGCGAGATATACCTGTGCTGAATCACGCAGGGGAGACATAGTCCCTGACTTCAAAGAAAATAGATTCAAATACGAAGATAGACATGAAGGCAAATAGGTGCCTTCCCCTGCGCTGAGTTGTATTCTAGAGGTATCTTTAAAGGCACAGAGGGGGACCCAAGGGCAATAGTGTTCTTCATCTGAGGTGCTTTAAAAGCCTTCTGAGAGAAAAGGAGGGGCGGTCTATACTTTAAAAAGTGAGTTGGAGTGTGGGAAGCAGCATGGTGGGGAAAGACATTCCATTATTTGGAGACTACTTGATGGCTGAGAATGAATTATGGTAGGAGACAAAATGGCTGGTGATGAGCAGAGACCAGTTCATAAAGGACTTTTTTTTTTTCATTTTTTTCACGTTTATTTATTTTTGAGACAGAGAGAGACAGAGCATGAACAGGGGAGGGTCAGAGAGAGAGGAAGACACAGAATCTGAAATAGGCTCGAGGCTCTGAGCTGTCAGCACAGAGCCCAACGCGGGGCTCGAACTCATGGACCGCGAGATCATGACCTGAGCTGAAGTCGGACGCTTAATCGACTGAGCCACCCAGGCACTCCTATAAAGGACTTTTATAGGGTGCTAATGATTAGGAAGAATTCTGTAGGCCAGATATTCTCAAAATGTGCAGCAAATTCTCAAAGTGTGCAGCAAAATCATCTGAAGAAATTGCTGAAAACAAACAAAACCAGCAATTATTTCCCACATTCAACCTCCAGAAACTTAGGTGATTCCTACTTCAGTTTGAGAATGATTGCATGTTAGGTAACAAGATGGAGTTATATTATGTTGGCCATCCTCTATCCTCTGGGTATTGCATCATCCATCACTAACCAAGGATATGAGGTATCTATCTACATGCTTTATATTGTACCATTATTCCTAAGTAAACTTTCATCAGTGTTCGCAATATGGAAGACACTAAAAGAGACATTAGCCAAAATAAGTGTGGCCTCTTGCCCTCAAGATGTCAGATCTAAGTGAAGATATAACAGAGCAACACAGAGCAACAATGAACTCATGCTGAGGAATAGGAAGGAGTAGGAAGAAAAGAAGAAAGGCCTGGATCAAGCCTTTCTTTTTCTCTAATTTTCAGAGCTGCAGGGGAGTTGGGCCTATGAGGGAAGAATGTGGGGTTGCAGAGGAGTAGGGCAACCCTCTTCTTTATCCTTCCACCTTTTCTTCTTGGTCCTACGTGGGCCAACAAGCAAGTTCAGCCCACGGCCAGGGCTTTCGTTGTCTACGTGATTGAAAGTACAAACCAGTCATTTGAACATCAAGCTAATTACTACTTGAAAATAATATGTGAATGCTGACTCCCTTTGTGAGCAGCCTAGGAAGAAACACTCAAAGAAAAGGATGAAAATGTTCATTGGCTTTTATGTAAATTTGTGATCCTAAGATTTGCCTTGGAAAGTCAGGTTTTGACACTAATGACTTGAGCTGACCTTTTGGGTATAAATGTTAGAGATTTTTTACTCATTCCTTTTTTTTTTTTATCGATTCCATGATAAATACAACTTTGAAGTTTATGGTGCATGATAAATAACAGTAAAGGCAATGTCTTTTAAGGGAGCCACGTTCTTTTTCCTTTCTAAATATCCTGTCCTCTTTTAAAGTAAATATTCTGAACCAACAGAAAACAGGCTGTTAACAACATTATCTAATTACTCAAATGATGTAAGCTTACTCAAATAATAGAGTCAAGATTTATGACCCAAAAAAAGGATCTAATCAGAAAGTGACGGTGTGATTAAAATTCTTCTGAGAAAGGAATCGAAAAAGAAATATTTTTCTGAATCATTGTAGGCAATGAGTGTGGGAGTGTGGTCTCTGACAAATATTTTAAAAGACAATTCCAACCACGGCATGGGATTTAGTTTTAAAGAAACAATGAAGATTTGTGAATGTGACAAACTGTTGACCTAATTTCAAACCTCAACCAAGTTTGCCCCATTCAACAAGCTAACACATTTTCTTTTCATCTTGCTATTATCAGAAATGGAACCAGAGCATCTTTATACAAAGAAACACATCTAGCCAAGAATTGCAATTACCCTCACAGCCCTCACATTTTATCAACAAGATTTGCTAGCAAAACATTTTGAAAATAAAGACAATAAATGAAAGTCTCTCCGTGAAAGGTTACCTAAGCATTAAACAATTATTCATATGCAGAATATGTTAGTAGCAGCATATGTTTAGCTTGATAAAATTCATATTGCAAACTCCAGTGCATAATCTGTTGACTTACATAGGATCAAATTTATTAACAAAAACATGCATATGCTTTTTATTCATTCTATTTTTTATTGTTTTAGATATGAACTTCTAAGATTAATTATAACTTATGAAAGCTCAAATTCAATAATTTTCACTTTGACTATGGATGAGATTATTGGGTATTGGTGAAATCAAGGTATTTTCATCATTTTTGGATTGAGATGAAAAAAATTGAGGAATTGAAGATGAAAAAGCAGTAAAAGAAGATAGGAAGAGTCAAATAACAAAAACAAAAAAATATGGGGCACTTGTGTGGCTCAGTCGGTTAAGCATCCAACTTTGGCTCAGGTAATGGTCTCATAATTTGTGAGCTCGAGCCCTGCATCAGGCTCTGTGCAGACAGCAGAGCCTGAAGACTGCTTCAGATTCTGTGTCTCTTTCTCCTCTACTCATCCCTCACTCATGCTCTCTCTTTTTCTCAGAAATAAATGAACATTAAATTTAAAAAAAAAATAGCAAAATCTTTAGAATGGGACAGCCAAGTTAAGTTTGGCTTCCCCATTAACTAATGATCTTACCTTGACCTCTCTGAGACTCATTTTCCTATCAATAAAGAAAGGAGACTGGGGCACCTGGGTGGCTCAGTCGGTTGAGTATCTGACTTCAGCTCAGGTCATGATCTTGCGGTCTGTGAGTTCAAGCGGTCTGACAGCTCAGAGAGGAGATAAAAAACACCTGCCTTGAAGGCTTTTAATTATGATTAAATGAGATGATATGTAATGTGATACACAGTCAGTATTCTGGGTCCCATCTTTCTATCTTCTATGACATTATGGGAAGTTTCCATGTTGTCTTGAAGATATTATCATTGTTAACATGAAAGTCAAATAAATAGTAGCAAACATGCCAATTTGAAATAAAGTTTTAGTAAATTCTGTATTCATATATCATAATATATAATACAGGTCAGGATCCACAGATGTATAGCCTAGTATGCAGACTTCTGTGCAAGTTTATTTACTGAGAGAACACCCAGGAGAAGCCAGTCATGGAATGAGGGAAGTTCAGTAGGACAGAGAAAGTCACTAGGAGAGATCTAGCCTCAGCCTTACCCCATCAGGGGACTTTGGAACATGTATTTTATCCCAACATGCATGGGCCCCCTACGAAGCTAACATAGCCCCAAATTACTCATTCATTGGCTACTCCCCCCTAGGAGTTTGGGGCATAGCCCCCGGGCATCTCAAAGCTAGCAGGCTCCTGTAGGCCAACGGAAGCCAACCCTCCCTGTAGCAAGTCACTAGTCTGGTAAATCGAAATCGGGTGTGGCACCAACCAAAACTGTCGCAGGTAGAGGAGGAAGACCAATTTCAGTCACACAGATTTTATTCTAAATGATGCACTCCAGCACAGGGCGTTCCCAGCTTAAACAAGACCGCGACGACAATTCAGTCATTCAAGACCAAATATGAGAACCATTACTCACTTTTAAGAAAGGTTTACTATAGGAATCTTTGAACAGGAAGTATTCTTAGAACACCCCACATCGAATTTGACTTAGATGTATTTGATTGATCTAACTTTAGGAATTGGTCTTCCGAAGATCTGCTCCAGAGCTAGATTCTTGTGAACCCATCAAGTGCCTAGAGTGACTATTGTAGTGATACTATGGGACACTGTATTTTACTAATTCAGAAATTAGGACACCTTATGTTACCTATATCAAATCATCAAGTTGTACACCTTAAATACAGACAATTCTTAATTGTCATTATGGTTCAAAAAAGCTTTCAAAATAAACAAAATATATTGAAAATATGACCTGGAAACACCTTTCTTAGTTATGTATGCAACTTTCAAGAAAAGTAAAGAAATTAGGATGGTTTGACTGATACCATGAAGCTATTTATTTGGGGGGGGGAGTTCATCGCTGGAATTATCCCGGAATTAGGATGACCACCCCTCAGTTTGCCTGAGGCAAAGAGTATCCCCAGGATAAGAGATTTTCAGTTGTAAAACTGAGACAATCCCAACCCAGGGCAAATCCAGACTGAATGGCCAGCGTACCTGGCTATAGCAAGAAGGTTCCTTATTCCCATGAATTGAGAAATTAGTGTCCTTAGCTCTCTAGTTTCAGATTATGTAAATACATAATTTGCCCCTTCCACATTTTGAATTGGGAATGAGACAAACAGTAGGTTTTATATTCTCTTCACTGCCCTCCCACCCATTCCCAGTGCTTGAAAAGTTGTTTTTGTATGAAATTCCTCATGCATGACAGGATTTCTGTCAGATGTCATGCTTGATTGTTCTTAGGAAGAAACTAAAAATTCATAGGTCATCCCTGATTTCTATCAGCAGGTACTGAGCAAAGCTTTCTCTTAAGAAATGATTTTTTATTTATTCTTACTAATTTCTGTTTGGGGCCATTGGGAAATGAGAATTTTATCCCCCTCTCACCTTGATAGCTGGCTTTCTACTTTTTAAAATTTTAGGAAGCCGCACTGTTTACAATTAGATTTTCTTGGGGTACATAAAGCTTATAGTCATGTAGTGCTAGAATTTTAAATGATGTGCTAACTTTCATACCACGTACATAACTTATGCTTAGACCAAAGAAGGAAGTGAATATGTCCTGGTTTTATGTCAACTTCAGTGTCTTTCCCTAGAATATTGCCATTTTCTAGCCCCAGCTTAGGGCCTGGATCACACAGTGAGGTTCTTGTTTCACAGATTTTTCTGATCCAAGCAACTGCCAGCAACCCTTTAACCTCAGAGTAAAGCACAAGTAAAATTTAAGTTCAGAAAAGGCTAGACAGACTATTCCCAAGAGAATAAGAATAGGTGGTGATCCCTCTGGAACAAGTCTAACAAAGTGCTTGCCCTCAAAGGCTAGAGCATGTCCTCTATTTCAAAGGAGTTTAAAGAAGGGCCATGGTGGAAGCAAGCCATCTCTTTCAACAAATTGCTTGATTGAGTTCCAATTCTGTGCCTTGTAACACTTTCACATGTGATGCCCTCATCCCGTTAAAAAAAAAAAAAAAAACTGCTGTAAACCTTGCGTGAGATCACCTAGAGATTTACTACAAGGAAAAGTCCACTCAGAGCAAAAGTTCCTGCTACCTCTAGATAATACCGAACACTCAGAAGCTACAGGGGTGATGCTTGCTTTTACCCAGTGGCGCACTCAATATTGTTGGGGTCTCTATCCACATCCAAGCCAGTATGTTTGCAGGTAAACACACCCTGAATTAATTGGCAAGTGACTTCTTAACATCAAATGCTTTACTCATGCTTCATACACAAGTCTTTACAAGGACATTGACTTACTGACAACATGGTATCTCTAAGGACACAGATTCAATCTCTGCATTTACTGGAAATCTCTGAGGAGTAAAGACCCTCTCTGGCCAATCCTTTGATGCTTAGATATGAAGAGTATTTTAGCTCTCATCCTCCTAACGTTCCTGCAAGGTAGAGTTTTGTATTCCCATTTGACAAGTGAGGAGAATGGAACTCAGTTGCTTTGATCAAGTTGTCCAACTGGTGAAGTTCAGAGTGGATTTGACTCTGGGACTCAATGATGCCAAAGTCCATGCTGCTTTGTTATACCAAAACTACCTCCATGGAAGAAGTTTCTGTTCAGTATGTCTAACTGATAGCCTCATAAGAGGTACAGTGAGAACATCTTTTACAAGTTATTCAAACCACTAATACCCTGCCCTCAATGAATCAATAGTTACATAGGAGAGGCAGACCAGTAAGCATCAATCCCATACAGAGTATTGCATACATTCATGGGGAAAAATTATAGAACACTATGGGAAACTTAGGAAGAATACCTAACCTGGTCTTTAAGATTTAGGACTTCTTAGAGGAAGGAACATCAAAGATGAAATCTGAAGGGCAACTCAAGATATTCAAGACAACACTGGGATACTAGGTTACCCCAAACCTTCCAGAGAGGGTAAACGTGATAAACTGGAACTGAGGGATTAATGAATGAATACAGAGGAGTCAAGCCAAAAGCCATAGTTCAATAAAAAAGAATTGTAAATTCCAATGATCATGAAGCAACAGAGAAGAAACAGATTTTGAATAAACATATTCCAAAATAAGTAAGTTGCTGTAAATTCTCAAACACCAGTCTATCTAATCCCAGCCCCAAAGACTCCTCTGAAGGCTCTTTGTCTTAAAGACATTAAGGATCCAGGGGGAAATACGTGAATCTGCTGCCACATTCAAGCTTTTGTCTGTCTGTAATTTTTTTGTTCTAAGCAAACTATTGATGGCAGATGTAAGACGACGATCTTTTAGTCCCCATGCTCAGTAAATTTACATCGAATGGAAATAAGCAACCTGTCTTTAAGTAATTAGAGTGTGACCCCTTTGCAAGCAGCTTCTGACAATGAGCCTGTCCAGGAGTGCCTGTAAGTTCCTTGCCCCAGGGTAACTGCACGATGGAAGGTGGGTGGGTGGAAGCTAGAAGCGCCCCCCCTCCCCCCCTCCCCCCTCCCCCCTCTCCCCTGCTCCCCGCAGAGGTGAGAGCATCAGTCCTGGGCACATGCCTTTTAAGAGTATCTTTTTATTAACTATTTGTGTAATGCCTTTTACACCTCTTCCAAAATCAGTCAGATTCCATAGCAGTTGCCCAAACTTGCCTGGGGGTACAATCCGGCAAGAGCTTAAACAGTTCCTATATTGGTGTCGCAAATGTCAGATGATAAAGAAACGGACTTTCTGCAGCCATATGATTGTCAGAGGAGACTTCACACTGCACAAGAACCAAGTTCACTGGCTGCAGCCTCACTGCTAAGGAACAGCAACACCTTCCATCACTGCTGTGTCGCTGTGTTCCCTTCTCAGAAAGGTGTTTTATGTATTTTTAATGCAGCAGTAATAAGATTATTAAAAATTAAACCAGAGGTGTACTTTCATTAATATACTTTCGGTGTAGTTTGATAATTAGAGATCTGGAAAGCCCATCTTTTATAATTGGTTTTTCTTATTTTAAAACGTTTTATTCAGCGATGGCTGACAGTAAATTTTGCACCATACCAAGGGAGAGAGAACGGAAGCTCATCTAAATGAGAACAAGCCCAACCTATTCTAATTAACATGATTCAACTGAACTGTAATGATATCAAAACAATTGACTTTTACCATTCCAACTTAATTATTCTACAATAGGCAGACTAATGTATGCGGCTTCCTCCTTAAAGCAATTTTGAAGGCGACATCTTTGAAGTATGGCACCAAGCGATTTTTTTTCTCACCCACAATTTGTGAATATTGTTTTAAAACACCATTAAGTCAAATAACCATAGTCTAATTAAGTCTTTTGTGGTTTTGAGGCAGTTTCATGAAATGCCATTGGATTTATTTGACTCTTTTCTTCACTTGACTGAAAGTTCTTGAGACGCTGAGTGAATCTAAACCCCAGAATCCTGGTCCTGAGGAAATAAATGCTGCAAAGTAGTTGGGTTGAAAAAGTCTTGCTTAATGTGATGTTAGGAAAACAAAACTGAAGGACTTACTCAGCAGTTCTGCCAAAATATCATGATATTGCTTTAGGCTAGTCCTATTTGCTTCTCTGTGCTCTGGTGGGTACGGCTGTAAAAGGGTTAGTTAAGAAGTGGCAGAAAGTTGAGCGCTTGGGATTTATAGCATAAGAACCTGCCACAGTGAACGATAAAAGACCACTAGAGCTAAAATACAAGGTAATTTTTTAAGCTAAAGTTTATTTGCTTGATGGACATGTGAGAGTGGTATGAATCTCAAGAAATGAGTTCAGCAAGTATCCCGAGGCTGAAAGACAGGGCAATGATAGAGACAAAGGAAAGGACATTAAGTATTAGGATTTCTAAGCATTACATTCTAATGGATTCATTAGAGAAGTGGACTGGATAGTCCTCCTTAGATCCGCCATTTATCTGGTTTAACTTTCAGAAGTGTGGTTTTAGCTTGCAGAAAGGTCCAGAATGGGTTCCTAGCCCTGTCGGTCTCTGCACTCAGGCAGCAGATGCTTGTGTAAGCACATGCTGGGAATTTGAGCACATTTCCAAACCACATAGAGGAAGGAACAGAATAGTGGACTCTCAGAGACTGTTCCATTGAACATCTTCATGTGCAGAAGAAGACATGGAAGCCTGTGAGATGAAGTGATTTTCCCAGAATGAGAGAAGTCTTGCTGCTTGCAGGGAATCCAAAGTTATAGGGGGCTGAGGTGGAGAAAAATAGGGCTGTCCTATTGGGATCCAGACAGGACCACAAAAGTCTCTGACATTGGAAAGTTTAACAGAATAGGGTTCATTTTATCTCAAAATAATTTCTGATTAAAGTATGTCATTTTTTGCATCTTCTAAAGTTGTAACAGTGGATAATTTTTAATAAAATATTTAGCCAGAAATTCAATTTATTGGCATGAACTAGGTATATTCCATGCATGTAGCACTGTCAGGTGCAAGAGGAGAGGTGAGCAGCAAAAGTAAATGATGAATACGACACTGGCCTTGACTTTAAGGATGCCTTAATCTGGAGGGAAATGCATGAATTGTAATACAATACTGCTATGATGTGGGCTATAATAAGATACAAATGCAATAGTATTTAAATTTCATAGGAAAAAGCTATATGTTCTAACTGAAGGGATTGGGAATGGCTTCATAGAGGAGACAATTTTGGAACTGACCTTGATTTTTTTTATTCATTCAATAAGCATTTAGTGAGCACTTACTAGATGCAGACACTATTCTTGGCAATTAGGATATATCAGTGAACAAAAGAGATAATCATCCTTGCCCTTGGGAAGCTTACCTTTTATCAATGAGCAGAATATCTAAGAACACATCAGGGGAGAGACTTCCAGGAATAGGGAATAGCAGGAACACATTCACGAGTTATGAATACACATAGAGTCTGAGGAGGCATGCACATAGTTGAAAGACAAGGTTCATGTACAGCCATCGGGGGGAAAAATAATTTCCCTCTACCCCTCTAGGTTCTTGATTTGGGACGCCCCTACAGTAAAAAACAGGGGTTAACAGGAGAAAAACAAACAAAAGTTTAATAACATGTATACCTCTTGTATACATGGGAAATGCCCAGAAAAGCTGAGAAACCGTGGGGCAGAGGAAGGAGCCAGCTTTTCCAACAAAGCATAGTAAACAAGGGCATGGTTGTTATGCAGATTTAAAAGCATGTCTGCTTCATTGTTAAGTTTCTATAGATTTAGAAAATTCTATAGATTTTCTCTTCTTCCTGGTACAGAGAAGGAGACACCCTTACAATTTGGAGATTTCCCTTGTAAATTGTTCTCACAAAAGGATAACTTCTTTTTGGTTTTCAGAGCTGCTCTGTAACTGTCGTTTTTAAAAAAAATAATCAGCCTAAAATCCTTATGCCCGAGAGACATATTTTGGGGTGACAAATGCTGCTCCTCTTCAAGGGCCAGATGGGGCGGAAAGGTCAGTAGGGAACAGCCATAAATAGTATGTTTAGAAAGGTGGATTTTTATTCTCTAGGTGATTGGAAATAGTATTCCAAGGAAGTGCTCTAACGAGGAATCTGAAACACCACAGTACATGTTATAACTGTTCTGATTGTTGCTGTGGAGGAGTAGTGGAAAATACCTGAAGATCAGTGTAAATGTTTCCAGGACTGTCAGCAAGAAGGGGTCCCCAGACTCTGAGTATATCTCTGAAATTTCCAGGCCTCATTCAGATCCACACTGCTGTGTGAGCTTTGGACTATTATGGTCATGCCATGAAATCTCATCTATCACCAGAATAATGTTCCACTGAGGAAACACTAGCAAAAAACAAAACAACAAACAAACAAACAAACAAACCCCCCCCCCCCCGAAACTTGGTTTAGGACCATGCTAGGGATATATCCCAAAAGAGGACCTCTGAGGTCAGTGTGACCCCAAGAATAATTCTAGCAACCAGGATCTTTGGGAACAAATCCATTTTTTCAGGGCAAGAACAGACTTTGAAGAGATTCAGTAGATCTCTTTTGCTCACAAGATACCAAAAAGCATTCTCTCAGAGGGGTCTGTATTATTTCTAAAAATTTCCTAGAATGTAGGAGTATAACATCCAATCACTATATGCCTAATCATATGATGACAGTGTTTCACTGGACCAGTGCTACACTGAGAGCCATAAGAGTACACAGTTTTTCAAACCCTGCTTACCTTCTATGACTTCAATCTCCATTTTCTCCTAAAGACTACACTAATCATACATCCATGGCTCACTTTTCCCAATTATGTGAAACTATTATCATTTACTCATTTAATTTTTTTAAATGTTATTTTAGAGAGACAGAGAGAGAGTACAAGTGGGGGAGGGGCAGAAGGAGAGAGAGAGAATCTTAAGCAGGCTCTGTGCGCAGTGCAGAGCCTCATCCAGGGCTCGATCCCATGACCTTGGGATCATGACCTGAGCCAAAGTCAAGAGTTGGACGCTCAACTGATTGAGCCACCCAGCCACCCCGTCATTAACTTTTAAATTATATACTCCATGAAAAAAGAGACAGAGAGACCTTAATCATCCAAGTTTGAACTCCTTCAGAACTGGAATCAGACTCCATGCTTGAAAGCTTGGTAAGGTTGTTCAGCAAACATAGGCAATATAGAGTCTATGGAGTGGACAAGCTTTGAGCCCTATTTGAATAATTCTGAAATTATAGTTTGAGGACCATCTTCATCAAAAGCAAGTGCAGTGCTTGTAAAAAAAATGTAGATCCCTGGTTCCCACCTCAAACATGTAACCAGATGATTCTGTGCTCATTACAATTTGAGAGCCACTACATTAATATAATTGATGATGTAGGGAGGCAGTTTGTTTTTTTTTCTGACAAGCAGCATAAAGTGTTAAAATACAACATTCAACAGAGTAAATTTAAAGATTTACTTGGTTTTATTAAATGATTTGTGAATCAGGCCGCATCACATCCAGGAAGTAGAGAGGTGCTCTAAAGAGTTACATAAAATGGAAATTTTTATAGGAAGGAGGTGGGGGGGGGGGTGGTTTGGAGAAAGTTTTAAACAAAAGAAAAGAAAGAACTGTTCCAGGCAAGGTCACTTTCTATTTGGTGGGGGGTGGCGGGGGAGGGATTACCTCATCTTTCTTTGTGGGGATGGAGAGAGCTCCTTTTACAAACTCATTGGCACCCATCAGAAAACTCCTGACTGCCAGTTTCAGGTTTATATTCCTAGGCAAGGTTGAAACTACAATTAGGTAAGATATGAAGGACTGGTTTGGTGACTCGGCCTGGCCCAAGTCACAGAATTTTGGGCCTGTGGTTTTCTTTTGAACAAAAGAAAGCCTCTGAGATGGAGTGAGGTTCATTGCAAAATGGTCTATACGCAATCATGTATCTGTGAGGACAGTTAAGGAATTCCTAACTAGGTCAAGATAATAGAAGAACTGGATGTTTATTGACCTTCCACCTGACAGTAGATGCTCTGAAGTGTTATCTCTTTTAATCTTTACAACAACTAGGTAAAGACAGTATTGATTTTTGCAAATGGAGTTTGAAGAACTTAAGTAACTTGCCCAGAGTCACCCGGCTAATCAAAGATAGAGCCAGGATTCAAACCTATGTCATTTGATTCCAAAGTCAAGAGCTTCCTAGTACACCAAGTTAAAACTTGGCAACAAGCAAAACTACCGTTATGTCAGAAAGCATCTTGTCTACGATGCTGGGTTTATGGCTAAAATTTGTTTGTGAACAGTATGTGAAAACGAATTAAGAGTTTATTAGCAGTATTATCATTTTGTTGTTTTTAAATGCAATTTGTGATGTTTTTCAGCTAAGCTCATAAAAGTACATCAATTTATGATTTGATTAAAGGATCTTGAAAACTGTGCATTGTCCATACAGCCTTCTGGACTACAAACTGCTTCTGTCACATTGCCATGTGATGTGCCATATAAAAGTCAAGGCATTGGTGACCTCTCAGAATAACAGAAAAGGAGGTACTGTTAGCTTGATGAAAAATGAGAAAAACAATGTATTGAAGGAAAGGTTTCTGGGGGGAATCCAGGAGGAAGGCTCCAAGGGAGGAGACTTGTTGTGATTGGAGATAAAAGACTTTAAACATGCTCCTCAGTCTTACAGTTAAATTTTAAGTCAGCAAAATCATCAACATTTATGGTAAAAAGTCAATGAATAGCCACACACAAGTAAATCCAAAATGAAAACCCTAGAAAGTAGGACCATCCTGGGACCCATTTAATCAGCTGATCAGCAGGTAGAATAGGGTTCTGTAGGGCAATAAAGGGAAGTGATGGTGGGAAAATTAAAGGCATTTCAACCAAACTAGCATAATACCAAGAGTTCAACACTTTCTAGATGGTTCCCTTGCTCTGCATGCTGACAGCCATTGGAATACTGTGTGTAGATTCCAGTTGCCTGGGGACCTCTAATCAGGTAACTGCACATAAATGGCGACAGCTTCTTCTGTTTTTCGTCATGATAACGGCACTTTCCAGCCACGTGATATTGATCTTCAGGAGAGGCTGTTCTGTGCTACATGAGGAAACCGACAGGCAGCGTACTAAAGGCCAAGTTGCAGGGTTTTGGCTTTCTAACTGAACCCAGCAGATCTGAGTTGGGTCGATTTGGGCAACCCAGGCTTCACACATGCCACTGAGTTAGTGGCAAGTCAAGATTTTAATGCCGATTTTAAATGTTCATTTATCTTTCCTTTTTATTTTTTTATGTCTTGGCTTGAGAATGTGCATTCCTCATGACTCATGCAAAGTCCAGTGTCAGGATTTAAATTAGGAGAAATTGGCCCACACCTCTTCATTTTCTTTCCCATGACCTTATCCATGGGAATGCAGTGTGGCGAAGGAGAGAGAATATGAGGCAGAATCAGTTATGGATCTTTCCAGTACGTTTTACTAACTGTAGGGCCTCTTCTCTTCATTAAAGTGGGGACAATTCTTCTTACCTTATGTAGCTGCTGTAAGACTCAAATGAGATAATCTATCAGTAGCACTTAGCATTTGTCAATGTGTAACTTTATAAAGTTATCAACATGACTCTCGTGCAAATACAAAGTAAGGATGTGCCAAAAATATACTTACCATCCCAATGGAACTGGCAGGATGGTAAAGCTTGGTAGAAGAATTGGCTGGGAGAGACTGGCTCAGACAAGACTATAGCCCTACAGAGCAGTAAAACCGTAACCTTTAAGCTTATCCTTTGTAGCAGACATGAATTATTTGCATCTCTATTGGACAAACATCTACAAGTTAACATATAATTTCATAGTCTTGACCCTAAACAATAGAACATAGTAAAACAAGCAGAAGTACAATTGTCTGGAGAATTAAATCATCCGTGGGTGGGCCTGTTAGACAATGTTCCATAGGACCTTAAGGGACATGGAGTCATCCTTTTGCTTTTTTTCAAAGTTTCAGATCATTTGTTTAGAAGTCCCCTCTTGTATAATAAATTATCTCCAGAGATGGTTCATATTACAAAAAGTCTGTGTCATTGTGTTTGGACCTGATTAGTTTTCATGGGTGTAATAAGTTGTTAATCAACCACACAAGCCCCTTAAACATGGCCAACAGATTCAGAGCTACTGTTTTAAAGCAACTACTGAGGCCAGAAAATTAACTTCTGTATGGGAATGTCTAAAGGAATCTCTGATTGCATTTTCAAAAGCTTGTTTTTGTTCCAGACACGTTTTCGTTGCTCTTATGGGCTCCCTTATTGTAAGGTATATTCGTTTCCGATTGCCGCTTAAATAAACCACCACAAATTTGGTGGTTTAAAACAACACAAATCTATTCTCTTACCATTCTGAAGTCATAAGCCTGACATGATCTCAGTGGGCTAAAGTCAAGGTGTTGAAAGGACTGGTTCCTTCTGGAATCTCTATAGGAAAATCAGAAACCGTTTTTTCCAGTTTCTGGAGGCCTCCAATAATCCTTGCCTTGTGGACCCTTGGCTCTATTTTCAAAACCAGCAAGGGCTTTGCATCTTTAAGTCTCTTTCTCTCTGCTCCTCTGCATCTGCCTGTCTGACTTCTACTGGGATCCTCTTATGAAGACCTTTGTGATTACATTGGGCTCACCCACATAATTTAGTATGATCTCCCATTTTAAGAACTATAACTCGATCACATCTACAAAATAAATTCCCCTTTGTATATTTTAAACTATGAGGATTGGGACATTGACCCTTGGAGGTAGTGGGATGTTATTCACCCTACCACACATGGGTAAGAAAGTAAAGCCAAGAAATTCATCTGCACAGCATTCCTGTAATACATTTGTGTATTTTGGTGAATTTCTCTTTGAGGTGCCCCACATCTGGTAGATTTCCTGATCTATCAGGAAATGACTTTCCTTATCACCTATAAGTCTGAGATTCCATAAGCCACAGAACAAATAACAAATCAGTTTCCTGAGAGAGTTTTCTGGATCTTGGGTCTACAGATGAAGGATAGCATTTGTTCCGTAACGGTGGGTTTGCTACACCTGACTAAATGAGGTTTATTGTCAAATATAATAATTCTGGCATGACCTCATTTAAACAACCAATCTGTCAAACTCTATCCTGATAAAGCAGAAGATATATATTTGTTGGTTTTATGCAAATTACCACATTGCCATAACATCTAGTGAGTTGTTACTGAATTCTAGGGCTTCAGAGAGAATAATATATCATATAAAGAATGCATCATTTATTGGGGTGCCTGGGTGGCTCAGTCAGTTGAGAGTCCAACTTTTAATTTTGGCTCAGGTCACAATCCCAGTGTCATGGGATGGAGCCCCACGTCGGGCTTTGAGCTGCACGTGGAGACTACTTAAGATTCTCTCTCTTTCCCTCTGCGCCTCCCACCCCTGCTCACGTACACTCTCTCTTTCTTCTACAATAAAAAGAAAAAGAAAAAGAATGTATCGTTTTTAGGCTACTATTTTGAGGTTTGAAGATAAAGAAAGGATATCTTCATTCCCTTAACAGAACATTTAAAACCACATTAGCAGGGCACCTAGGTGGCTCAGTAGTTTAAGCATCTGACTCTTGATGTGGGCTAAGATCATGATCTCACAGTTCATGGGACTGAGCCCCGCATCCAGCTCTGCACATAGCAAACCAGCTCTGGTATGGTTACAGTTGTCTAAGTGATGTCACTTTAAACTCCAAAGTCTGTACCCATGACTCTGTTTCTTAAAGTACCGATAGGTACGTATATCTAGCACCATTTTTCTGTGAGGCTCTGAGACTGTCATTCTTTGACAAAGGCCCATTTTCCAATCCATAGCTTAGAGCAAAAACTTCAGATAATTAGGAGGAGAAAGTAGACATCACTTGTTGATGTTGACAATGAAAGTCTATTTTATCATATTACATAGAAGGAAAATTATAAACTTTACATCTTCTTAAGAGAAGACTAAATACTCCAAGACCAACTGTCATGTTTTGTAAAAACAAAACCCACCAGTTTTATATTCGTATAGCATTTGACATAAAAGGATTCACAAACTTAAAATATATATCTTATTAATAAAGCCACCAAAGCTGAGCAAATTTTGCCAAAATTTTAACACACATCTTTGCTTTTATTCAGACTTATCATGTCTGCATCAAGGCGAACAGAAGTCTGTTCCCTCAAATACTATACACACACACGTTTTTTTGTTCGCTATACTTTTTCATAATGTAGTATATTTTTTTCTCTTTACCTCGTAAACAAATATGCAGCCCCGGAGAGCCGCATACAGCCTTCGAACACCTTTTTCAAAGTAACAAAAATAAGCATGTTCATTACCATGACCCAAAGGACAGTTTCTCCACAACATGTAAAAATAATAAGATATATAGAGATATACATGTATGTATATACACACACATATACAGTGACCAATGCATCTGTACTATCTCTTATTGAGAAACCATCTCAAGAATTCAAGTATCATTAAGATTATTATTAGTTCAATAATAATTCAAAGATTATCCATAAATTAACTTGATTTATCACTAGCTTAAGGTCTTAAACTCAATAAGGAACTTGGAAATTATGTTTAAACTGATACATTACACAGCATAATTACTGTTGTAAAAATTTTTTCAGAATCTTATTCAATAATTACATACATAATTTTACATCTTCTTTATTTATTTATTTTTTTTTTTAAATTTTTTTTTCAACGTTTTTTATTTATTTTTGGCACAGAGAGAGACAGAGCATGAACGGGGGAGGGGCAGAGAGAGAGGGAGACACAGAATCGGAAACAGGCTCCAGGCTCTGAGCCATCAGCCCAGAGCCTGACGCGGGGCTCGAACTCACGGACCGCGAGATCGTGACCTGGCTGAAGTCGGACGCTTAGCCGACTGCGCCACCCAGGCGCCCCTACATCTTCTTTATTTTAAGCATTATGTAGCAGTCCTAGCTTATCTAATTAGCCAACCAGTTTAGTTAAAGAACTTCAGATTAACTAGCCTCTTCTTTTGTCAAGAAAGAAAAAATAAATTGGTAAAAAGAGGTGGGCTTAAACTATAACTCAATACTGATAAAATTGGGGAAAAAATATTGAGGTCAAAGATGCACTTTGATTATATGAACTTGAGTTTCTATCTAAGAATGCTTCTAAGCCAGCATTTTTTTAAAGGTAGCACAGAAAATATAGTAAAACTTTAGTTTCTCTATATAACTGAAATCCTGGATATATTAACATAAGCAATCAAAGAGGTAACCAAAGAAAGAGATCCTTTTATTTGGAAGGTTTATAATCTAATTTATTAATATTTTCTGAAAGTGAAAATAAATTTCATACTCACACAATGAGGTAAAGAGGCTTTTCTCATTTTCAGACATAAGAGATAGTCACTGAGAGTTGTAGCCTCACTTCCACAATCTCAGCCATGAGTTGAAAGTAAAGGTAAAATACAAAATATGTTGGGCACGGAACTGAAGGAGTATTTCTTCTTTCCAGTGGACCTGAGATATATTCTTGCTCAGACAAAAGTAAAAGGCTAACAAATCAGATTTGTATTCATCTTTCACACTACAGACAGAATTAGATTCTTTTCCTTTTTATATCAGGCCACCATGTATTCAGAACAAAATGTCAGATTCCCATTCAATGTTGCCACCAGTGGAAAATGACTTAGTGGCCATGTTCAAATCAGATTCACATGTTCTTGAGACTAGTCTAGTATTCAAATAACCACAGGTCCTTAGACTTGGTCATGGCCAAAACCAAGGTCTTCTGAGACACAAAATGTTCCTTTGACTATTGCCAAGTGGTCAGAGACCAGACACAGATCTATTCGTCCTTGCACCCAGTTTAAAAAGAGAAATACCCCAAACTAGGAGTTAAGCAAGATACTCACAGACTGAGAGACTTGGGCGAAAATCAGTATCAAAATATAAAATCAAAGGAAGAGAGAAGAACAACAAAAACAAAGATTCAGCAAAGGTAAATTCCATTAGTCCTTGGAATTTGCTCCAGGACTGGGAAAAAATAGGAATTTTCTGAGATTAAATGATTCATAAGGTTGGTTCCGGCAGGTGAGTTTATTTGAGCATCTTGGTAGGACCATCTCCAAAATGTCAAACTACAATTTTAAAATAGTTACAGACGTGACTATACAAATATAAGGTGAGTATGTGTTGAAGACACATTTCACTTTGAGGGAGTTGGCAAGATGGCAAAGCTCATTTCAAGGAGATGTAGAGGAAAATTAATTGTGGGGGCCACCTGGAAATCAAAAATGGTTAATGTACCAGGGCAATAAAATTATAATTTGGAGGTTGTCTTTTCTATTAGACAGAAATCATTTACATTTTATAGAGTCTAGGGCCTAAACAACTGACAATTTAAGACACATTTTTCTAGAGAATCAGGCTATCTGTGGATGAAACTCTTAGATGATGGCCACTATCACAAACACCGGCCATACAGTATTTTTGCACCGGTGACATACTTGTCACCGGCCATGACAAGTAAGATGTTAATGACTTTTTCCTTTATTTTTAAATTTTGACAAGTTTTAACAATATATAGAATAGTCATTTAACAATTTCTTTCTCTCATCTTAATCTAATTCCAAAGGAAGCTAACCTTTGGGTTCGCCATGAACCTTTATTTACAATATTCTTACAAGAAAGCATAATTCCTAATACATAAATGAAAATGCTAGAAACTATTGCCCTTAAAAGATCACATCTACTAGAAAAGCACATTCTCTCCTGCTCTCAAAAAGGAAGTCTCTTTCAATAAGAAAGAATTTATTCCCTATGGCAAGCAAGAAGGGCTGTGTCAGGGAAAATTCTAAGAAAGGAGGTTTTATGTGCTTTTATATATTTAAGTCCCCTTTAGGAAAAAAAAAAAGGAATACAAGCAATCATTTTACCAGAATGAAGTTAAAAGTTGACTATTACAAGAGCCTAGAGTTAGATACTTGTCACTTCCTTCCTCAAAACTAAAATATATATATTTTATTTGGACAAAAAATATCATCTTGAGAAAAAGCATACAGTAAGACGTTAATGACAACTTTTGTTTTTCTTCTCTCAGCTTTTGATTTCTGTCTCTTGGCCATCAGATAATGTGTCTGATAAGAGAAAAGAAAGTCACACCATTTGATTCACTTGCTATTAGACAATTGTTGTCAAGAGGTCTAATGCAAGGTGGAAATTAAAGCTATTTCCTAAAATAGGGACAATAGTTTAAGTAGTGTTTTCAGTTAAGCATACGATAATTGTTCCTTGTGCAAATGCTTCTCCATAAGGCAAGCAAATTGTAATTATGACTAATATAATTATATATCATTATCCAAATTGTATATGCTTCAGCCTTGCTCCAGAAAATGGATTCCTTATGGATCTTATTCCTCGTATCCAGGAGTTAGTCATTGTCTATTCACCCTAATCAATAATGCATTGGTGATTAACAAATGCTTATCAACAATTACTTTGAAAAACAAAACAAAGAACTTGTACAGAAATGCTCATCTAGGGATGGGAGGCAGGAAGACACAGGCAACTATGTCAAGAATGAGAAGCTTGACTTTGAAGGTCAAAAGATATTTCAGTTTAGTAAAGAACCCAGGCAGGGAGTCTTTGTAGATATTTGAGGCAGGGAAGGAAGCATTGTTAGAGCATGAAAAATGAACTTTTTTGCCACTTGGATGAGCAGGGAGGAGAAGCGAGAAGCGGGAATTACACCGCACCAGCGACTGGAACACTAAATTCAAGAATAAAACTAACACAACAGAATCCAAACAAAGGGACACAATAGACACACTTAGTGGAAATGAAATTGGATTTCTGAACTGGATTTTAAGACCCTGCTATGAGCTGTATGCTACATCAAGAGATAAATGCTACCAATTCTGCACATTTTCAGAGAGCTCGGTAAACTCTGGACAATGTATCGAATTGACTCACAGCATGACCCCCAAGAAGGAAAAGTTGCCTGTAGGAAAAAGCTTTCGGAAAATTCTGTAGAACTTTAATGAAGAAAACTACCTCCTTTCACACAGATCAGGAAGAGGTTAAAACTGCACATTTTGAGAAGCATGAAGAAGGGGCCCGCACACTGATTGAGTCCAACCACAGTAGTAGAGATTTCTACCCAACTAAAGTTTCCAACAAATTGTCTTCCACTCGCAGGCAGATGCTAGGACTCTAATGCTGTAGCTTCTTTAGTGACTCTCATTTAACACACCAGTCCACGGAAGCAGCCTTTGACGTGCGAAATAGAAAGTGACCAGAGTACAAAAAGTAGGATTGGAATATGGTGGGGAGGACAACGAGATTACAGTGCCAGGAGGTGTACCTAAACGTACACAGAACGATGCTCCACACTTGCATTCGATACCAATTTTTCTTGTCCCAGGGCAGAGAAGGTGACTACCAGTATCTCAGCAAGTATAACAACAGGCATTACTATCAACTGTAAAAATACGCTATTTATTTATCTATCTATCTGTCTATCTATCTAAATTCAAGCTACTAAACATATATGTAGTATTAGTCTCAGGAGTAGAATTTAGTGATTCATCACTTACACATAACACCCAATGCTCATCCCAAAAAGTGCCCTTCTTAATGCCCACCACCCATTTAGCCCATCCCCCTATTCACCTCCCCTCCAGCGACCCTCAATGTGCTCTCTGTATTTAAGAGACTCTTAAGGCTTGCCTCCCTCTTAGTTTTTATCTTAGTTTTCCTTCCCTTCCCCTATGTTCATCTGTTTTGTTTCTTAAATTCCACATATGAGTGAAATCATATGATATTTGTCTTTCTCTGACTGACTTATGTCACTTACCATAATACACTCCAGTTCCATCCACATTGTTGCAAATGGCAAGATTTCATCCTTTTGGGGATACTGAAGTAATATTCCACTATGTGTGTGTGTGTGTATACATGTACATATACATATATGTATACACACATATACACATACATACACACATACATACTACATCTTCTTTATCCATTCATCAGTCAACCCAGTAATTTTACTACTAGGTATTTATCCAAAGGATACAAAAATGCTGATTCAAAGGGGCAGAAGCACCCTAGTGTTTATAGAAACACTGTCAACAATAGTCAAAGTATGGAAAATGCCATCTCTTTTCTAAAGCTGGTGCCAGTGTTTGGCATTATAGCCTTCCTTAGCAATAAACTCTTGAGGCGAAGTTCAAGAATCTCAAGAATTTCTTCTGTGTTACGGCACTTGAGTAACTCACATCTAGCTTGGCCATATAGTAGGCTTAGATGAGAGCTGAAGGCTTCTTGTGTCCACATATCATTTCCTGACATGAATTTGATTCAACTGCCAGCATTATCATGTGAAAAAATGTTTACTTCTGTCATGACTAACATGCCATCTGCATGGTAGCCAGAAAGTATGTTTCGGTTTATTGTGTTAGTTCCTGATAATTAAATTGATTCCATTCACTATTCTTTCTATAAGAACTTTGATGGTAGTGTTTTATTCCTGAAACTGGCCACCCTGCTGTGGAACTATTTCCATTAACACTTCATGGTGTGCAAGTTGGTGGGACAGGGAGATGAAGGGATTGTGCTGTCCCTAGGTTCACAGGTGGGCATGTGAATATGTTTCATTTTGTTCTGTGAGAACGACCTTCTAACCAATCCCCTGCTTACAGTCTTGATCTTTGAGTCTTTCTTCCCTAGTTCTGCTAAAACGATCTCTCTGGAGTGCACATCTGCCCATGACACTCCTAGACTTAGAACACTCCGATGATTGGGGTGCCTAGGTAGCTTAGCTGGTTAAGCATCCAACTTTGGTTCAGGTCATGATCCCATGGTTCGTAGGTTCAAGGCCTGCATCAGGCTCTGTGCTGACAGCTCAGAGCCTGGAGCCTGCTTCAGATTCTGTCTCCCTCTCTCTCTGCCCCTCCCCTTCTCGTTCTCTCTCTCTCTCTCTCAAAAATAAACAATGAAAAGAAAAAGTTTAATAAAAAATCCACTCTGATGATTCCCATGTGTCTACAGAGCAAAGTCCAAGCAAACTAATATGATCCATAACACCTTTATGATCAAGTGTCTACCTGCCTTCCTAGACCCATCTCTTATCATTCCTTACCTTGCGTTATGGATCCATAGCAGACAGGATTTACCCTGTATATGCTTTTTACTCAGACTGTGAATCTTTGCCTGGCCAGCTTCTCATCCTTTGAGAGCTTAGGCATTCTTCCTGCCAGAGTCCTTTTCTGAGTCTTTCTTTCCAGGCATTTGGGACAAGTACTTCTGCCCCATACTCCTTTCTTCAAATACTGCGTGCAAACCTTTATCCTCACCACTCATGGTGCCTCACTGACATCCATCCATGTTCTTTTTCCTACTAAACCATAAACTGGTAAGTGCTATATTCTCAGATAGCTTCTGGCACAGAGAAGATGAGAACCAGCAGTGCCCATAGTGTTAAATCCTTGTCTGAGGGCAGAAGACCAACGTCTCAGCTCAGTCAAACAAAGACAGCACATTTTCCCTTCCTCTGCCTCTTTGTTCTATCCAGGTCCTCAATGGATTAGGTAATGCCCACTCGCATTAGGGAGGGCATTTGCTTTATTCAGTAAATGGAAACACCCTCATGGACATATCCAGAGGTAATGTTTAACCAGATAACTGAACATCTTATAAAGTCAAGATTTAGACTAATTTGTAGGTGGCAAGAAGTACATGGTTATGTGTTTTATGTGCTGGGGGAAATTGAGAATGAAAGTTGTATTTTGGGGTAATGAATCTACCGTTGATTTGGAAAATGAAAAACAGAAGATCCCAGAAAAGACTACAGATGTGAGTCCTGACATGTGAGGCAATAAAGGCCAAACTTCAGAGCTTGTGGGGAATGTGAGAAGGAAAATGAGAGATAGTTGTAAAAAAGAATCATTGTTTAACTTTTCAGTGCTCTCAGTGAGTTAAGATTGTGTGAAGTGCCATTTAAATCTCGCAGAAACCCTGCACGGACCAGATGCTGAAATCTGAGACAACCCAGATTCAGGTTAAGTGAAGTCACACTTCAGAGATTCAAACCCAGCTCTGTGATAAACTCATACTCTTCCCACTGCATTGGCCACATGGGTAAATACAGTCAACAGGTACACATGGTGTGAACACAGTAACTTTCAGGATTTTCTGCACATTTCACAAATGTCCAGTGAATTTGGTAAAGTCAGGAGAAAGCAGAACCAGCTAGGGAGATACAAAGGACTGAGGTTCCTCGTATCCTCATTTATAAGTCAACTCAAATTAGGCAAGATTGCCAAAAATCATCTAAAGATTGAGGCTGAAGCTAGGGCCACTATTTTCTGTTTAATGAAAAAACCACCAAAGATGTCCAGGGCGAGTTCTATGAAAGCAGGCTGCTGTGATTTCTAGTTCCTAAAATGATGTGGATACACGTGGCAGGCTGAATAATGGCTCCCCTTTCAAGGTACCCATGTCCTAATCCATAGAATGTGTAAATGTTGTCTTTTGTGGCAGAAAAAAAAGGACTTTGCATATACAATTAAGTTAGGGATTTTTGAGATGGGGCAAGTATCCCGGTTTATCTACATGGGCCTTAAATGCCATCAGAAGTACCCCTATGAGAGAAAGAGTAGAGAGAGATTGCACACAAGAAAGGAAGGCAATGTGACCACAGAGGCAGAGATTGGAGAAATACAGCCACAGGGCAAAGGTTGCTGGCAGCCACCAGAAACACGAAGAGTCAAGGAGCAGAGTCTCCCATGAGTGTCCTTGAGGGAGCATGGCCCTGTTGAACGCTTTGATTTTGCTCAGAGTTACTGACTTTGGATGTCTGCTCCTGGCCTCCAGAACAATGAGAGAACAAATTTCTGTTGTTTTAAGCCACCCGGTTTGTGATAATTTGCTACAGCAGCTACAGGAAACTAATGTCATGGCCAAATGACAGTGGAAGGCCTAAATCTCAAACACCCTAAAAATCTGATAACACATCACTGGATTATATCCTTTTCACAGAGAAAATTAGTGGGGGTGGGGATACTTCCCCATACACAAGCACCTTAAAAGGGATTTGGTTTGACCTTGAAAGACAATATTACGGCTGCCCAGACTTTGTTTACTCCATGTGCAGACTATTTTACAGCCATTCCTTCCATACTGCCCATTTAGATTGTCACTATCACAGATTTGACTGATGTTAGGTGTTTGAACTGCCAGAATAAATGAGTGCTAATAAAACAGGGAAGCGTTCTGCCATTGAGCCACTGAAGCAACGCAATGCTTTCTAACAGCATGATGAAACCAAATCATTGGATACTGTGATGAATTTGAGGTATTACAGTTTTGATGGTGTTAGGATTATGATAAGTGTGAAATAGTAATGCCACGTTCCTTTCGTCCATAGGCTCGGTGGGATGGCCTGACTGGGCGTATCACCTTCAATAAAACCGACGGCTTGAGGAAGGATTTTGATCTGGATATTATTAGTCTCAAAGAGGAAGGAACTGAAAAGGTAACCTTCTCAATAAGAAATTTAAGAATAAAATAAAGACAACTGTTCAAGCATGTTAATTGCACATACAAGTAGGGAATGATAAAATGATTCTCTTAACATGTTCATGTATGTCCAGTTTTCTGGAACTCTCTCTCCCTGCTCTGCTGATAGATGTTGACATGCTACATTCTGAAATTGTATGTTATTAATAGCAATGCTAACATTCATATACTTCTCTGCTTATGCAGCAGGCATGATCACAGTATTAAATACCTATGGTCCTGTGGGTGGGGTGTCATTAGCCCCACTTCTGAAAGGTTTCAGGAAACTGAGTTTAGACTTGGAAAATAAGGAGTTTGTCAACGATTCATCTATGGAATGGCATCCAAGTTTTACTCAGAAATGAATTTGAATTGCGCTCCATTTTGAGATTGGTTGACAGAAGGACAGACTAAAGTAGGATAGAAAGGGCTTACTGGATTCTTAATTTTAGGAGGAAATATGCCCCCCAAAATGCATTTTAATGCTGGGTTCTGATCTTAGAATTAGTTGATCTTATTTTTAAATATCGTTTTTATTTTTAAGTAATCTGTATACCCAATGTGGGCCTCGAACTCACAATACCAAGATCAAGAGTTGCACACTCCTCCAACTGAGCCAGGCAGGTGCCCCTTGATTTTCGGATCACTTTAGTTGTAATTCTTAATCTCTCAAGGTTTCAAGCTCCATATTTGCTAATTTCAAGTAATGCAAATATGAACTATTTCGTTAAATAATAATTAAAAAATAGAATTCGACTCTGTATTTTATTATACCAATATTATTATCCACAATTATGTGCTAGAATTAAATAACATTTATATTGTGAAGATTTTGCCCTTTGGGATGCTAGACAAAAAAATGTTTTGAAACCCCCAAAACAATCATCTGGAAATCAAAACTCTGTAATCCAACATTTTTTTTTTACTGTAGTGCACAAGATATGTCTCCTATAAAAGACTGGCTTTGGGAACCATCAGTTACTAACTTAACTGAAATGTTTGGGATGATTTTTAAAATGAGATGAGATTTCCATTTCTGTTCTGTTGCTTTTGTGAAATGACACATATTTTTTTTAAGGTCCTGACTATGCCCCGTCCCCAAATAGCTTAATTAAAACAAACAAAGATTAATCAGGCTGAATGTAATAGATGGACCACTGGTGTGGAAATGTTTGAGGGAAATAATTACTTTGCAGCTTTGAGGGTACACATTATCTACACAGATTCCCATTTCAAAAATGCCCTCTCTCTTCCTGTCTCTACCTCTCTCTGACTCTCTCTCTCTCTGGATCTCTGGCTCTCTGTTTCTCTCTTTCTCTCTCAGGCCCTCCCCCCTCCCCACCTCTCTCTCTCTCTCTCTCTCTCTCTCTCTCTCTCTTTCTGGGGTCTCTTCACTCAGATTTGCTGGTCTGTTCGTTAAACCTGCTCTGACAGAGCCATCTCACCTCCATCATGGACTGTGGGAAAAGGAAAGACAATACTTTTAGGGACTGAACGCGTCTAATGGCTGCTCCTCTGTGCATGCCTCTCTCCCCGCTCCTTCTGTTAATGCATAGAACTGAGAGGGAAAGAAAAGCTGTTCAGGAAACATCGTTCTGGCTCTGATGTGTGATGAACGAGATGGAGCCATCCTCACGCCTTCATAGCTATTTATACGCTGCAATATTATACACACTCCACTGGTGTTTTTCCATCAAAGGCAAAATCAAATTAGATGAAAGTGTTTTCTCCATTTGTTTCTTATCTCTTCATTGTTTGCAATAACTTTTCTTTCTTCAGGTGACTTGGGCTCCATTCCTGAGAAGGCTGACTGGGCCTTAAGGCAATGGGGAAGCCAGCCCATCTCTCTCAGGAGCCATGGGAGGAGATGCCCAATCTTTTCATGTCGGCCTCTCGCAGGGTCCACAGAGAAAATTGTTAGAAAAAGCTCACTTTTTCACTTCCACTCAAGTTTCTGCTGCCTGGAGGCCCATAATCAAAGAACATGTCATCAAGCTTAGAGTGCTTTCTTCTTGCTTAGGAATAGCGTGTGTGTGTGTGTGTGTGTGTGTGTGTGCGTGCGTGCGTGTGTGTGTGGATTGATTCTGCCTAAAGGCTTTCTTGAACAGGCTTTCTTAAAGAATGAGGAAGACCCTTTCACTCCACAGAGCTGTGCATATTCACAAGAACTTTAAGTCATTTTGGGGGTGTGTGACAGGTAAAGTGAACAGTAGGCTGCATTACCAAAAGGAAGTAACTTCTGTGGGACCCAAGTACTTAGTTCGTCTCTTGACTGTACCTGTGTTCAGGCTTTATGTTGAATTAACGTGCAAGATTCCAAACAGTGGGTGGGGAATGGGACGCTCCGAGCATTCGCACACCGTGCTACCATCTGGGTTCCATGCTCCATTTTAATAAGTGCTATTTTTATTTTTCCCTCTGAAAACCAAGGCTGCTGGCGAAGTGTCTAAACACTTATATAAAGTGTGGAAGAAGGTTTGTACTCGGACAAAAATGGCAGGAAATCTGGAGGGAGGGAGTGGGGAGTGTCAGAGGAAAACCTCACCTTTCCAGTTTTGCCAGACCAGTAGATCTCTAAATGCAGTTTAGAGGCGATAGTCTGTCTGTATATAAAGGGAGAACGGGCTGATTAAATATGTTGTCTCTCAACAACGTGACCCATGAATTGAAGGCAGGCTTGAGATGGATTAAATAATGATGGATTAAATATTTCCCCTTAGATTATTTGTCGTTTCTCCCAGGCAGGATCAGCCCCATTTAGGACTGAAAGCAGGTTATTGCCACAAAGGTAGACACTGGTCCATTTATATTCCTTCTCGAATCACAAAATATTTTCCCAAAGGGGCATGAAAACAACAATAGATTTGATCCATCGGACTCATCAGATAGGCTAAGGCTCAGAAGGCTAAGACATGTCCTTCAATGTCACCATCACAAAATATAAGCCATTTTCAGAAATTCCCTTTTCTTATGAACTTTGTTTTGCATAGGATCTTTGTCAGTGCATATTGCCTGGCAATTTGTTTCAGAACCACGGTTTTCAGAGGACAAAAACATTAGCGATGTTGGAAGGGAAATGAGATTATCTTGTAAATTCTAACACCTCCTATTTCATAGTTTATTGTACAGGATCATATTGTCAATGAATGTGCACAGATTTATTATATAAGCAAATGTGAGACATTAAAAACATTTGGATCAGGAAAATGTCCCAGAGATAGGCAGACACTGTCTTCCATTCTCTCTCTCTCAGTCTAATTGCTAAACTCTCTAGCGATTGACGGATGCAACTGAAATTACTTCAGGTTGTTCAACTTGCTGGTTTTGTCAGGTTCCCTTTTATCTTTCAAATTATCAGTTAAGTCATGGAAAGTGTAAACAGTTTCTCCCGGTGGTCCAAAAGCTAGTCTCTCTCCCGGTCGCATTCCATAGATGAGTTCAAAAATGTCCTTTTAAGTTTAAAAAAAACGTAGGTTTAATAACCTTGTTTTAATCTTCAGTGAATCAGGCAACCAAAGCCATAGAGAAGGCAATCTCGTTTCCTCCCTGCTAATAAACAGATGAACCTAACTGGTGCCCAGAAAGAAGCTTATTCCACTAATCCAGCTTGAGACTCCAGGCACTTTATGCAGTGTTGAATTAATTCAAACCAAATATCCTCGGGAATGGAATCCAAGCTCTGAAATTCCCTGCAGGGGAGAGGAATGTCCTTCATTTGTCACTAAACTGCCACAATCACCCCCCCCCCAACACATTTCCTGGGGATGCACCTCCATGCCTTGGTGTCTCTTCCTTCCTGTTGACCTATCACTGCTCACATTGTAAGTTGCAGATGCTGTGGTGTGCTGTTGTGTGTTATGACTGCTCATCAACGATTTATAGTAGCCTGAGCACTAGTCTGTAAGACCTACTGTCCCATCCCAATAAGACTCACATTCAAATTCCAAAAACTCTTTGCACACTGACCCTATTGAGTATAGAATTGTCAGCCTGGATTTTTTTCCAAGAGAGGTTGTAGCAACCTTTACAAAGTCTGTCACAAAAATGTGTGTTCATGAGTCTCATGATATAAGAAACAGACAAGTCTTTTATTTTCTTTCCTAAGTACTTGATATTTCACTCCTCACTGTTGGATTTTGACTTTACGTGAATCACTCTCTGTATTTGGAAAATGGATGCTTGTCACTCTCCGAACACTTTTTTGTCGTGTGGTGGTTTTTTTTAAGTGTTTTTTTTAATGTTTATTTTTGAGAGAGAGACAGAGCACAAGTGGGGAACTTGCAGAGAGAGGGAGACACAGAATCGGAGGCAGGCTCCAGACTCTGAGCTGTCAGCACAGAGCCCGATGTGGGGCTCAAACACACAAACCGCGAGCTCATGACCTGAGCCGAAGTCGGTCACTTAAGCAACTGAGCCACCCAGGTGCCCTTGTTGTGTCGTTTTTTCAAAGAAGGTCTGCTTAATGTCATCTGGATACTCATTCTTAGAAGCTTCCCTTGGTTGTCCGAGATAATAAATGGCTGCTCCCGCATGCCCGTTTACAAAGTGAGAGAAGGCAGGACCAGACAATTTAGCTCTTGAGTGTTCCTCCCCACGAATAATTGATCCAACCCTCTGCTGCTTCTCACTGCTGAATTACTGCTGTCGGCTTTTGCTCTACAGTTTGAAAATTGAGGTTCTGCTTCCTAGAGGCACTCCTCCAAGGTCAGAGAACAAGACTGAAATGCAAAATGTCTAGGCATCTGGTTAACTGTATCCCTCCCTCCAATACGCATGACTCATGAGGTCTTGCTTCTTCAGAAAGAGACATTCATTTGCTGATCTGTCCACTTAATTAACAGATAAAGCCAGTTGACTATTTGGGTTTAAAACACACACACACACACACACACACACACACACACACTTCTGTTTTGCTGATGAAACAATTTGAAAACAGAAGGCTGTAGTCATTCAAACTATACACTGTCCACCTCCCAGGAATAACCTGACCTTGACCATAATTTGATACTCTTTTAGTCTAGATTTGAAAGAACTTCTGTTACACAGACAGTAGAAAAATATATTCTCCCATTTCTCATTTTGTAGAAGAAAGTTCACATTGAATGGGACTCTGGGATTCAGCTGATCGGAAATGCTGTAGCAATGATACCTGACCTCACTTATGGTAGGGCTGGTAAAAGAAATCAGAGCTGGACGTTAAGCTGTGGTGTGCATTTGTCTAGAGTTTCAAGTTCGTAGGTTAAAAGAGAGTGATATTATAAGGCTGTTCAATGCTGCCAATTTCAAATATTAGTATAGTTCCTATAAACACACACTTGATGTTAATAGAAATTAAAGAGGACACATCCCATTACTTAACATATTGGCTACAAACAGTTATTTTCTCCACTTTCCAATACTTAATTAAAAGTTAGGTTTCATTCTCCCCAGTGCCTAAGTCAAGTTTTAATTAGAAGTATATAGCCAGAGCCCAATTTACACACTGCCTTCATTGAGTTAGAAGTCAATTGGTCACAACCTAAAACATAGCTTTGGATAAAAACCAACAGACTCCAGGTATATTTAGCATGAGTTATGTTTCCTAGAAACAAGGGTCTTTCCCCCCAAAAAAGTGGGAGGATGAATACAAGTTGCAAAAAGGGTAAAGAAAAAGTTGTCTCCCTTTCCTGGCTTTAGAGCCAACCAAAGAAATCTGAAGATTCCATGACTTACAGATGTTGTGTGCATTGTATGCATTCTGTGACAGGCATTGGCCTTGATGGTGGAAAGACTGAATGGTTATTAAAGGTGCTGTCCTATATCCCATTCCTACTTCTAGGAACTTCATTACAGATAGGCTTAAAATACTTCCAAATGCAAACACTACCCCACACTCCCACTTACCTAGACCTGTCTCCTTATTTCACCAGTCAACTAACTCTTAGTAAGTATAGAAAGAAAACAGTGACATTGAAATAGTTCACACTGGTGTGTGAATGTGGGATAGTCCTTGAAACTTCCTCAAAAATTTACGTTTCTAAAAAGAGTATTTGTCAAACTAAATGAATTTCCAGCTGCTGTATTTAGGCAATAAATCAAAGTAAAGAAATAGAAAAGGAAAGAAGAGGCCTAACATTCCCACTGGTGATATTTTATTTAACTATCAGAAAAGCCCTTATATCTCCATTTTGCTGGTGAGGCATTGAGGCACAGCAGGGTTAATGAACTTACCCAAAGTCGCACTGCTGGCACATTGCAAAGCTAGGATCTGGACAAAAATCTGTCTGTAAAACTCATATTCTGCCCAGGTAGGCAATGTCCTCCCACTGGGAGAATATATTTAGGGATCAAGCATAGGACCACCCAGCCAATCCCAGAGTCTTTCCAAGTGTTAGTGTTCCACAACTGCCCCTCTCTTTCATGGATATACTTTACCTGCCTCTAAATTAAATAAATAAATATTTCACTCACCATCCAAATTCTTTCACAACCGAGCAAGCTTGAAGAAATTACTGGGGCGGTCCTTTCAATGTCCTTTGTTACTAATGTTCGTGTAGCTCTGAAAATGATCAAGATTTTCATGTGCATCTTATTTGATTGTGTCAATATTCAGATGACGTACTTTACAGTTAGAGAACCAAAGCTCAGAAAGGTTATCAGCCTGTCCAAGGTCACACAGCAGCTAGATTGCCCAGCTCTGAAACACACCTGCATTACGTCTGTCTCACCAGGCGAGCAATAAATGCCTACAGAAGGCTTCAGATAAATAGTTCAGTTCCCTGAGGCTTTTCTCCTGGTTTTCTCCAGAAGCTAAACAAATCAATGTACTTCTCCAGGGCCTACTAATGCAGGAGTGACTTGGCCACTGGAGAAAATTGTGGGTCATTATTTTTTAAAAGAGCAATGGGTTTCACTGACTAGTAATCGCCATGGGTGGTTCTGTGATAGGAAGAACAATGATCAATAAGAATGAATACCCTCACTGAAGGAGTTCACAGTCAAGTGCACAGACATAACAACAGAAGAATAACAGAGGATGAGCCTACAGCAGAGGTATGAGCAGTCCTAGTATAGTCCATGACAGGCACCCTCAACCAGCACTGGCTCCTCAATGAAGCCAGGCTCAGAACTTAGTCTACTGTTCATCCACACTTTTTTCTTCCATTTATTTTTTCCCTTTTAGATACCCCATCTCTCCATCATCCACTTTGTTCCTTTCATCCCATTCCTTATAAATTTTAAAGGCACTGATGGTACCACTTTGGCAATGGAAGGTTTGTATCACTAGAATGTAAGCTCCACGAGGGAAGAAATTCTTGTCTGTTTTGTTCACTGCTATGTCCTTCAATGCCCACAACAATACATGGCATACAATAGGTGTTCAACAAATACATATTGGAAGAAAAATCTGATACTCATCTAAGAATTCTTAAATTAACAAAGAACAATGAGTTTAATAAATTCACAAACGAAAAGACCTCTCTCCACTCTATCCCAAATGGCACTAATTTTCCCTGTTCTATGTACACACTCATTCCTTCATTGTTTCATTTTCCCACAGTTAGTAGCTTCAATGTGATGCCCTGGTGTCTTCTCCCCAGACTCTAAGCTTTTGTGTCCATTCCTGGTTTAGAAGGGGCCTCTCTTTGATGTAAATGGGGTCACTGACAAGCCAGCAGCCTCTGATGTATTGTGTTCTGTGTAGATTGGGATTTGGAACTCCAACAGTGGCCTTAACATGACCGATGGCAACAAAGACAGGTCCAACAATATCACCGATTCACTGGCCAACCGAACACTCATAGTCACCACCATTTTGGTAAGTTGACTGGAAGTCAGGGTGTCTTATCTGGACTCCTACCCTAGACTTTAAACACCTTTTTCTGCAAATGTCTATTTTTAATTAGGACACTAAAAATTTATATTTGCATATACCTATAATTGCATTGAATTAGAAGCTTCCAACAATGTTCTGAATATCTCCCACCTTGGATCCGTTCTCAACTCAGCCCCACTCCACTCTCTAACCCAATCCAATTAGTCTCCCTTGCTCTCTGGCTGGTGGTTGTTTTCAACCAAGAAGACAAGAGACCAAGGAAGTAGGGAAAAGAGAAGTAAGAACATCCAATGGTTTTCCCAGAACTTCTGTCCTTCACAAACACAGCTCTTATTCTGTCAATGACCCTGCTTCTAGACTTCTGCTGTCCTGGACTCCAGGAGTACTCTTTTTTCCTGCCTGCCTGAGCCCTAAGTGCTACCAGCTTCCTGATTATGTTGGTCTTGGAATGTCAATACCCCACCCTTCCTCTCACCTGCATTCCTATTGGCTTCTTTGACCTGCTCACTCTTCCGTAAATAACCCATTTACTAAGGGGTTTTTCAAAAGCTCAGGTAAGGATACTTCCTGCTTCCTATTAGAATCCTGATTATACTCCTATCCAGTCATTGTACATCCACAGGTTGTCCATTTTTCTTCTTTTCCAACCCTAACCCAAGAATAAAGGACAGGAGTTTCCACCTCTAAAATCTTCACTTTCAGATATTCTTGCTTTATTTGATTCAGTCCATAGTGTTGGACAAATTTATTTCTAAACCTGTTAACTTCTAAGAATTGTTCATCCATGATAAAAACAGTTTTGCTTTTCTGTGACTCCTTTCTCAGGAACTATCACATGGAAATGTAGATTTCTATTTCTATCAGTTTGTTTGAGGATAAGCCTAAATGGGTCTTAAATGTCGGGAGTAAAAAATGTATAATGAGGAGTAAAAGGGCCTAACGGTAATGTAATTATTACAATGTTATAAAATAAAATAAATTTTCATTTAGCCAAATGAGAATAAGGTTAAAGATATGTGATAGTGAGGAAATGTCCATTATGCATAGAATAAGGGATTTATTATGTAAGTGTATAAGCAAAGAATTACCAGATATAAGATTTGAGGTGAGTTCAAATAAGAAATGGAACTGATAATATAAGAAGACTTAGAAATCGTCTTTGAACAAGACACCCGGAAGGAAACGAACCAAAATATGTAGATAAAAGTGAATATTGAAACTGAGATGAAATTTAACTGAGAGATGAGGAAATGAGACTATTTAGTAGATAGGATGTCTGAAAAGCAAGAGGTTATATTTGCTGATTTAGATTTCCTTTTTGTTAGTAGGTAAAGCTCTTATGTAAAAGCCAGGAGGGAGGGTCAGACATGCAAAGGAAGTTCGGGTGTGGGTACAGATGAAGACCAGAGGGGCAGACATCTGGTCTTCCAGTCCCCTCACTGCTGGACCTCAGGTCCAAATGTGACTGTGTCTCTATCACACGTTTCACTCACAGCCCTGCCCTCAACAGTGGAGGAAAACATTCTCATTCACACACTGAGGAGAGAGAGGTAAGAGGGTATAGGGAAGATGAGTTTAGGGAAGGCAGCATGGTGAGTGACTAACTTCCTTACTCTGATATCCTAATCATCATTTTCAAATATTTTATATCTTCCGACTGCGGATGGAGCTTGTGTAAGTAAATTCTGCCTTCCGTTATAACAGGGCTTTCATATTTGGTTTGTTTCATATAGGAAGAACCCTATGTGATGTACAGGAAATCTGATAAGCCTTTGTATGGAAATGACAGATTTGAAGGGTATTGTCTGGATCTGTTGAAAGAATTGTCAAACATCTTGGGCTTCATTTATGATGTCAAACTCGTCCCTGATGGCAAATATGGAGCCCAGAATGACAAAGGAGAGTGGAATGGAATGGTCAAAGAACTTATAGATCATGTAAGCAAAAATGCATGTCTTATAGTTGAGTTTTAAGTGTCTGACAAAATGCATAGCTAGAAGTCAAAGAAAAAAAATGATTCTAATTCAGCATCGGAAGGAATGTTACACTTATTTGAATCCTAAAAATGGTTTAAAAAGTAGGGGGAAACAATGTAGAAATAGAGTTTGCTTACGTAGAAGGGCAAGTAAGGACACAAATTGGGGACAAAAATGTATGGATCCATCCATCATACGGAAGAGTAAACCTGAGTGATTCTTAAATTTGATAAAGAATTCTACAGTTTGTGGCTCAAGTCTCATCTTGTCAGCTGATTTTATGACCAAGTGGCTCCTTTCTTGCTTTATTTACATGCCCTTTTTAAAGACATACCCCTGCAGATTTTTCTTCCATTTACTTCCAGAATGTGTGTATGTCTGTGTGTGTGTGTGTGTGTGTGTGTATTTTATACCTTCTGGCTTCTCTTTGCTAGTAATTACCATTTCACAAACCTAACTGTGTAAATCAACTGCTTTTATACTAAAGCCAATCATTACGGAAGCTTCTTGCATGAAAAACATTTGAAATTAAGAAGTATAGATCAGGAGTACCCAGAAACGTCCAGACATTTGCTGGGAAGTGATACAAATAAGACAATGATTTCAAACTTGCTTTTGCAGAAGGCTGATCTGGCAGTGGCTCCTCTAACCATTACCTACGTTCGGGAGAAAGTCATTGACTTTTCCAAGCCCTTCATGACCCTGGGTATCAGCATTCTCTACCGGAAGCCCAATGGTACCAATCCAGGAGTGTTCTCCTTCCTCAACCCCCTGTCTCCTGACATTTGGATGTATGTGCTCTTAGCCTGCTTGGGAGTCAGTTGTGTACTCTTTGTGATTGCAAGGTGAGTTCGAGAACTACTGAGTTTACCGGCGATCTAGGTGTGCCTCAGACTGACATGTATGTTCTAGAGGTAAATATAGGTTAAGAACATTAAAGTGTTATTTTAGTTTTGCCTACTGCTCCATTCTGTCAAGTTTGCCCTCACAAAGGCCATGCTGTAAATGAGTATCTTCTAATTTTTTATAAAGGTACTTTTAAAAGACAAGAAGATATTTTTTATATGAATTTAACTTTCTCAGTATTTCAAGCAACATAAAATGTTCATTTGCCCATTTTCCCTGAATTATATTATAACGAAAGCAACAGCTCACCTAATAAATCTAAAACATTTCAACAGGAAGAGTAACATGCTGTCCAGACACTTGACCCCTGGAATATTCGGTTAAGCAAAACAGGAGAAAGTTATCTAGTAATTGTTGTAGCAGATGAGAAATACTGGGATGAAACAAGGTTATGAATCCTCAGGAACAAAGCAAAATACTTTGAAGATTTTATAAAATTTATTTTTTAAAACTATAGAGAGTTAAAGAGAATTCTAGAAATAACTATGAAAAGAAAAATTACTATCATGTAGAGTCTAGAGGCATGAAATATTTATGCTACCATTGATGATTCAGTTTAGGTTTTTTTCCTGAGATAACTCTATATTTAACCATTCCACTTTCCACCATTCTTCAAAGGATTTTTATACCTTTCAGTAGATGATATTTTCTAAATACCTTTGATGGTGAATTTGAAAGAAACACAGCTATTTTCTCTTTCTGTTGGCTTAAACATTTGATATCCCTAGATGGACCGTGTAAAAAAATAATTGCTTTTGGATGTCCCCCACTCATTTTCAATCTTTTTAATCTTTCAACAAAACTCAGTGAACTTTCTTCCCTGATCAATTTTTGTTTTCCCTCCAGGAATTTCTATGAGAAAAATTTCTTCAGGCTAGCTCTCTGTCATTGTCCACTCTCTGGTTTTGATGAATGCCAAGGAACTCTTTCCCTGGCATAATTATAAGGAATGTTTGGGAAAATAACCCAGGATAGAAAAGTCTTAGAGATCCATGAGGCACATATGGTCAAATTGAATGAATGTGTGCTCTCACATGTGGGTATTTATATATTCAACAGGAAATAAATGTTTTCTCCATACCCCATATCTTATCATTACCAGACCCCAGATCATCTTCCAGATTTTGCCCAACTATTAACTACATTTAAGTAATGATCAAAGCTCTCTTCCATATGTCGTACCACAAAAAAATAATATGTTAAAAGTAGTATAGTGATACTATCCTCTGGTACTTTAGTGCTCTAAATCAGTGGTTCTCAACTAGGAGAGATTTTGTCTTTCAGCTAACATTTGGCCATGTTCTAAAAACATATTTTTGGTTATCACAACCAAGAGTGCAAAACGGTACTGGTATAAAGTGGGTACAGTTCATAGATGCCACTGAACATCCTACAGTAGGCACATAGCTCCCCACAATAAAGAATTACCCCTAAATGTCAACAGCACCAAGATTGAGAGACAATGTTTTAAATAATTAAAGAAGATGTTGCTTTGGGTATCAAATTTTCAGAGACAAGTTGCTGAGCTTTGGGGGTGCATTTCTCATTACTGTCTACTAAGTGAAATTAATACAGCCCTAGAATGGCTATTTCAAACATGACTACTTGATGTACATTGTAACGATGGATAAGACATTTTACTTTGGCTCGTTGTTCCATTCCTCTGCTCTGGGGCCCGCGTCTGTTGGGTGATATTGGAGACAGTGGAGCAAACCAAACAGCAGAGGGAAGTGGGTTTCCATATCCCCCAGTCTGTGGTTCTGTCTAGGCAGTGATGTTGATGAGTAGAAGAGGCAAGACAATGTTGATGACCAAATATTTAGCATACTGATTTGATCATGGCCAGTGGGAAACAAAACATGTCAGCAGCATCCAGAAGTTCTTATAAGCATACGGGCTGAATATACCCTTACACTTGACCCCAACTGTGCCTTTCACTTGCCTTATTTTTGCCATCAGAATATGTCCGAATAATGTAACATTCGGTCGTTTTCCCCTCCTTACTTTGGTTGTTTCTCTATCAGCTGTTAGTGACCCAGAGCCCTATATTTTCTGACTTCATTCTATTTCTATTAAGAACACACCCCGCAATCAATACTATCCACTCAATGTTCCTACTCACCGACAGCACCATTTATAAACCAGCTCTTCATTTAGCTTATTCTCCTCATTGCCCCCTACTCGCTACCTCTCCTCTCACTCTGGGTTTTGGAAAAGTGGAATTGCTATGCATCCAATGCACACTTGCAAACAGCATGGTGGTGCAACATGGGAAGTAACTCCCTGAGGTACACGGGTGTACTGCCGTGGGGATCATCCTCTCAACTATATTCATCTCTACACCCTTGAAATCCATTTCTACTTCTACTTCATAAAGCCACTAAATATATTTTGGAGGTGATGCCCAAAGACAAAATCCTTGGTGAATATATGTGCCACTTCACTTTTACTTCCCACCATCATAGCTAGAGACCATGAACTTGGTCACCCTGCACCAGGAAGCTAAGATGTGAAACAGCTTTCTGTTACCACCTTAGTGGTTTGCATTCAAAATAGTGAAGTAGAAGTAAAAAAGTTAATCTCATAATCATCTTTAGCTCTAGAGAGGCTTTTGAATTTGCGTTTTGAAGTGTATCCTTTTATGTCCTTTTAAAGGGGAAAAAATAAAGCCCATCACCGCATTTGGACTAATGTTCTCACTAGACAGATGCTTAAAAATCATTTGCTAAACTGAATTGAATTCATAAAGTTAGACAAATTAAGGAAAACTATAAAAATTTAAGTTACTACGACTTGTTTAGTTTATGATTCTATAAATGTGCATCTCAGTGTTTTTGTTTTGTGGTTAACATTTTTTAATTGCTTTTTGCAAAATATTCAACCCCAAAGAATTATGTCCATCATGAATACACAATTTAAATAAACCAAATATCCAGACATAATGTCTGCTTACATTTTATGATTTATGTTTGCCTTCTTTTTTTTTTTTAATTTTTTTTTTAACGTTTATTTATTTTTGAGACAGAGAGAGACAGAGTGTGAACAGGGGAGGGGCAGAGAGAGAGGGAGACACAGAATCTGAAACAGGCTCCAGGCTCTGAGCTGTCAGCACAGAGCCCGGCCCGACGCGGGGCTCGAACTCACGGACCGCGAGATCGTGACCTGAGCCGAAGTCGGCCGCTCAACCGACTGAGCCACCTAGGTGCCCCATGTTTGCCTTCTTAAACCTGAACATTTTCTCAGTTGGCTTTGGCAAAAAACAAACTGACTGTAACTCAAAGGTTGTAATACAAACCCAGTGGTTTTATCACAAACTCAAATAGAGCTCTCCCCTTTAAAAGATGAACATATTTCCCTTTCTTCATGAGGTCCAATATTCATTCTCAGCCATAAAAAGAATCCCTTAATTAGAGATCTTCAGTCTGAAGATTGTTTTATATCTTTCATTCAAGTAAAAGCTTGGCATATATAAACATAAACCCAAGATGAACCTTTATATTTCAACATAATGCTACTCCTTTATATGCAAATTTTGACACAGATTCTAAGCACATTTGTACCTTTCTCTGTTATTTTACTAAAGATCAGTATCAATTGGGAATAGCAACTTCAGAATATCATTGTGCGGGTCCTATATTAATTTTCCCCCAGCCTTCCTGATGCTGACATTGCTGTCACGTTGGCTACCTTTAAGCAGGCATTGGGCATTTCAAACTGAAATATCTACATCCAGGCAACAGGTGGGTCTATTGCATTACGAAAAACCAGCGTCTTATAGTCCAGGATCCTACTGATAGCTAATAGTCCTCAGTCCAACCCCAAATCACTCCGAGTCCTAGAGAGAAAGAACCTCAAATATCTCTGCAGACCAGGCAGAGTCATACTGCTGCTTAGGCAGTTTTCTTTTTTTCCATAGAAAATTAGCCTAAGTGTTCACTTAGAACTGCAAAGTATGAAACACTGACACAAGTTAAAAGCAGAATTTCAAAGAGGAAGTGGTGAGGTCATTGATCAGAACATACATGAGGAAGAAACACCTATCAGGGGGTTAGTGGTTGCCAGGTTTTATGGTCTGTTTAGAAAACTCCTCCTTTTGAGTGCATGAGCCTCCTAATTTATTGCAATTAGTATTTTAAAATTATTGTACAAGTGACAATGATATTGTTGAAGTAACAGCATCTTTACTGTGCATACTGTTTCAATTAGTGGGTTCATTAATATCGGTATTCATTTCTTCAGCTCAGTAAACTACTATGGTTAGAAGAGTGTATAAATTCAAAACTTAATTATATTGTTGAAACAGTAATTAAAATGTATTGGCATGGCATTATCAATTGCAGTTATATTCACAAGCTTCACAGGAACCTGCGCTGTGAACCCTGCAGCTTTGGAGAAGGTTCAGTAATGAGTTGGATACCATTATTGTGGCGTAAACTATAAGGCTGTTATCCTGGTACCCCTAATTCCGATGAGGAGACCCTGTACACTTTCCAGAAGGTGTCCAGGGTTTTAGAGAATGGTTTTGCATTCAGAGGGTCTGCCCAGTTCCTTGTGCATGATTCATAGTGTGCCCTGCTTTTCGCTCTAGATAATGTATTCACCTTAATCCCAGTTCTCCCCATTGTGTCAGCAATCTGCTATTGTTTACTGCTGAAACCTTATGGCTGGAGAGCATTCCGTATGTTCTCATCGGTTTTATGGGGTTTTAACATTACTCTAACGCTCCTGCTTGCATTCAAAGGACCCAATGGCAAATGGCAAAGCTTCCAGCCTAAGGACTCCTGCATTTTAAATCATTTCCAGATCACTTTGCCGAGCATCTGCTAACGTCTCTTTGGAAAAATAAGTGCCCCTTGGCAAGATAGCCCTACAAAATAACCACAGAGCAGGCAACTCCTTGGGCTACAAAGGTCAGACAGATTTTTTGAAAACAGAGAAAGAACCAAAAATCTCTTCCCCAGATTTTTATTATCACACATCGCAGAGATATCTGGATTCCATCTTGTTTACAAATAAGGAAACTGAGGCCAGAGAGGTTAAGTGACCTGTTGAAGATAGACTTCCTAACCTTCTAGGACTGCTGATCAAGTGACTACAATCCGTCATTCTATCAACACAATAAAAACAAATCAAAAGGGAAATTTGAATGTAAAGCTCTCCAGGGAGACAAGCTATAGAGTTAACACTCATGAACCCTATCCCTATTCCCTGGTCCAGGATACTTCTAAGTTTAAACTTTGTCTCTTCATTGAAAGATTATGATTTTCCTTTCCATATATGAACTGAACAAAATCGAATATACCCCAAATCCACACCTTTTTGTTCACTAATTTTTTCACGATTGCAGGTCTTTTGATGCGTTATGAAATCATTAAACCACATACTTCTTTTAAGCATCTGTCCACAGATGCCCCTCGCAGGCAAGACACCCCTTCACTTTGCGTCCCCCAGCCTCTAGCAACATAGTATCTTGACACTTGGTATGAAACCAGTGTATGTAGCAGTCATTGCTGCTTGGTGGGGTAAACACTTGGGATGAGTGAACCTTTCTTTACAGCCCAACTAGTTGTTCAGTAAAATGGAAATGAATGAAACCTCAGAAGAATTCAGTAAATGTAGGTCGGAGACGTACAATTCCAGCCAACCAAAGCACTTGGCCTAGAAATAAGAAGTTTGGTAAATATAATGTCTCAAGTCTCCTTTGAACCTTGCCCACCAAAGCTGTAAGTTGATGAATACTGCCTTTACTGTTTGGGTTTGATTACTTTCACCATTGATTGTTGGGTTTTCTGTATTGCTCAGCAAGTTTTGCTGGTGCCACGTGCATTTATCTGATGTTTACAGACTGTTTCTGTTAACTATGCAGGTTTACACCCTACGAGTGGTATAACCCCCACCCATGCAACCCTGACTCAGATGTGGTGGAAAACAATTTTACTTTACTAAATAGTTTCTGGTTTGGAGTTGGCGCTCTCATGCAGCAAGGTACATCGGTTGCCCATCTTTGTCACAGGCATCCCAGAGTCTGCTGACAGGCTTTGTTGCTGGTAAACTCCACCCTAAAGCGAGAGGGTAGGCTGAAAAACCATCTCAGGAATCAAAAAAAAAAAAAAAAAAAAAAAATAGAACCTGACCTTCCCAGCCAGTTCTAAAAATAGCAAAGATAAAAATGTGAACTAAATGGAACCTCTTGCTATATTTCTAAAATAAGACTTCTACCAAGCAGTGAATACAAATGTTCCTAGAAGGAAGTAAAGGTTAAAGTACCTTAGAAATGGTTTACAAATTTGCACAGGTGGAGGTATCAGATCTTTCCTTTTCAGCCATAACTGTGCAAGCCAAGGGTTCGAAAGGAGTGGAATTTGAATCCTTTGAAAATTAAGTTGGCTGACATTTTTCCAATAGCTGACACTAACTAAACTGTTACCACTCTGGCAACCCTACTGGGATCCATCTTAGCTTGGAACTTTTCACAGTCTTCCTTGATCAGTAAGCACAGCAACAGTAAACTCTCAAGGTTGAGGACATGAAATTCAATCCACAGAGTTGTAATATATTTTCTATAGTTTCTATGATGTGGGGATTTTGATTTTGGTGGGGAAGGAGGAGGGAGTTTTTAAACTTTGGAAGAAATCCAACGCTTTCGTGGATTTTCCTCAGCTTTGATTCTAGGCGTATGGTCTAGAAAAGACTTCCCAAGATTAAATGCATTAATTTAAGAAAATCATAAGTCACAGATGCTGTCGTTTTAGAATAATCTGCTCATTTGACAATAAGCTGCTAAATAAATTGGCAAAGAAAATTCAACAAGAATATATATTAAACATGTTTGTTACTTGGGGGTGAACCTAAGGCTCCTCATAAGGGAGTTGTTGTAATACCACTGGAAATGTTTACATTCTGTGTCTACAAATGAGAGAGAGAGAGAACAAGGGTCTGTAGTGTGGAAATGCCAAATATTTGAGGAAAGTGAGTAAATTCTCTCATCTGGCAGTTCAGCATAGTTTATGTGGGCATCGTTAAATACGTATAGACATAGCATCTAATTTACTACGAATCAGTTGGATAAGTTTAGAGCATAGCACAGAACTTTAAGTTCTGCAGGAAAACACATTAGAAGCTATATACTGCTTTACCAATGCATTTAATTTTTAGGACATTTATCTTGTAAGGAATTACTTTCAAAAAATAAGGAGACTGACCCCTCCCCCACACACTATAGCTTGCCTTTCTATACCATTAGAATAGAAAAATATAGACATGGGTTTCAAAGAGCATGCAGCAAGTCCATGCAGGTATATATGATCATGACTGCCTTGTGTCATATGAGTGCACCCACCTCCCCAAATCTCTTTCATATTCTGTTTGGAGTTTACCATCATCCACAGCAAACCATGGGATGCAGTGTCTGATCGTTACCACTACCTTGGGTACATGACAGTCAGCCCCAACCAGACTCTGCTTGTTTTTCAAGAAGTTTAAAAATATTTGTCAGTTGAAATATCATCGTATACAAATTTGTGGTACCGATGACTCCTAGTGCATCTGTCTTTAGCATGTGGCATTGGGCCAGGTAGCAACCTTCTGTATCAACTGTTGTGCTCTCTCTTGTTAGCAGAAGCTTGTCACTGTACTCAATTGGAAACCATTTGTTTAATTTCTTTTTTAATGTGATGATCAGACTTTCTCTTTTCTACAGAGCGTGAGCAAAGTCTGGATCAGGATTGGCTGTCATGTCTGCCGTAAAAGGCACTAAAGGGACTTCAGCAAGTATTGTCTCTCATCCCAAAATTTTCTAAGGATGTTTCACTCAACTTTTATTGCTTTCATAACTTCATTCTCTCTACTTCTGAACTTGGACAGATCATCTCTATTTGAGGAAAGCCATTTCTAAGTATTTCAGTTAACACTGAGGGTCATGAAAGTCACAAAACTATGTGAAAATAAAAAACACAATGACATATCCAGAAATCTAATTTATATCCTATGCCAAGGGTTTAAAATGCAATCTGAGTAGGTTTCTACTAATTATTTTTTTTCAATTTCCACAACTTCATTCAAAAGTACATTTATTTTAAATATGCTAGATGCGAATTTGTATTTTTTGTTACCTGTCAGAGGTTGGTTATCAATGGGTTTATCCAGTTTTGCTGCCACATAACATAATACGTAATTACACAAATAACAAATTACTACCTTATATTTTCATGAATGCTACAAAATAACATAAGGATAAATTTATAGGAGAAAATCTATAACTATAAGCTAAGAAAATATATCTATATTAACTGTATTACTTCTTTCCCATGGCTATTTTATGAAATAAATGGTATTTTAATGATAAGCAACTAAAGATCTAAATAATATCACACTGCCAAAAGGCTGCTAGATCAATTAAGTACAAAGATATGAAACAACCTTGGGCATTAAACACACACAGACACCCACAGGCATATAAATCCCATTAAACCACAAGATTAAAACAACAGCAACAAACTATCCCACTAAATCCTTGGAGGCAATTTAATGGAAACTATTATAAATCTGTGTAATATTACACACCCAAATTCAAACAAACAAAAGAAGGAAATACAAATCGCAGTGAAACTATTTACCTCATTAAAAGAGAATAAAGCTCCTAGATTTCCTAAGAGCATTAGGAAAATATATCTGTTAATTCAACGCCCGGAAACTCTGCCAACCTTGATCTGCTTATCATGAGCCCCGAGCTGGCTTTGATTTCATGAGCAATATGTGTGTCTGTTTATAGATTAAATTTGAGCATAAACTCATTTATCTGTAGGTTGGTAAACTCCAATTCCCCTTTCCATCTTAAGCCATTGACTACAAAACTTCAAAACACCCAATCAGAATAGCGAAAGAATCTTTGAAACCAGATATTTCCCCTGTTCTACTTCACGTTTTGGATTTTTACATTTAGGGTGTTTTTCTTCCACTTTTTAACTAGTCATATAAACTTATCATGCCCCCAAGTTCATGGAGGAAATGCCAAGTACAGAACCCATGGTGAATTTCAGGCAAGCAGAGTAGCCAAAATCCACCCATGAATCAGTACAATTGGAATAAGCCCTGCATATCCCCTTCTGCCCCTTTTAATTCTACTACTGGATTCATTGACCTTCATAGCTCAGGTTGACCAACAGTTTTGAGCTAAGGAGTTTTCACAAATGTCTAACCTTTGTGTAAGGACACTTGGCCCATAGACCCTTTCTTTTAGAGAGAAAGGGTCTCTTAGAAAACATGTTAAGTGCCTCTCCATGTTATCTTTCACAATAATAATCATTGGATGACATATAAAAATGGATTTTTTTTACCAGAAAGAGCCCCTTTCCACTTAAGAAACAGCCAGTCATCGATGTATAATTAATAAAAGAGCACTTTAAAAAAACAAAAGTATGTTTTTCAGTGAATACATTCTCCTCAGTCAATTAAGAATATACATTAGAAAAAAAATAATTTTGACTTTAAAAGTAGCATAAAACAATGAAAAAGGATTCATCTGCTGTCAAGTGTGGCTTTATCCTATTTCATTTTATTGTAAAATCTTAATGTCTTATTAAAGTACATGAGACAAATGGCATAATATGTTAATCTTTTAAAAGTTTCTCATATCCTTTAACCTTAAATAAAAATATGTTAGCACTTCAAAGTTTTCATAGCTGTATAAAAACTGATAACACTTTATTTCACACAATAAGATACATATCTAAAAGTTTAATAAAAGCATCCAAAGATTGGGGGTTGACTTTTCAACAAAAACAAGCAAACAAACTCAGATCTAAGCAACTAAACTAACTCTATAAATTTTAGACATACAATATCTCAAGGTTAAACACATTTAATACCATGAAATGTCAGTAAGTTGCATTTTAAGCAGTAATTGTGATTAGTGAAAAAGATTATTTAGATTTTGCTCTAATTAGAAAAAATACTTCTATTTCACCTACACACAAGAGAGCAAGTCTTTGATGGCTTTATAATTTTCATGTCACAAAAATGCATTATCTCTCTCGACTAGTGTTGAATCATAAGTCTTCTCTCTTTTAACTTTGCTTAACACTCTTATTCTGGTGACACCATCACAGGATCAGAGCTGATGCCCAAAGCTCTATCAACCAGAATAGTTGGCGGGATATGGTGGTTTTTCACCTTAATCATCATTTCATCCTACACTGCCAACCTGGCTGCCTTCTTGACAGTGGAGAGAATGGAATCCCCCATAGATTCAGCAGATGATCTGGCAAAGCAAACCAAAATAGAATATGGGGCAGTCAGAGATGGATCCACAATGACCTTCTTCAAGGTAAGAAACTGACAATGGATTCTCAATGGTTACCTCATACAGAGGGGAGGGAAACGTGGAATAGAAGAGTCTCTCTTAAAAATAAAGATTTGGGGGGGGGCAGGTTTAAAAAAAATAATAAAATTTACTATGACACACTCCCATCACAAGGAACCTATGTGCCCCCAGCAGTCAGTATAAAGCAGTTTCTCTGGTTCCTCTATCCCCAGTTTAGTACACTCAGATCTATAGGTCAGTACCTTCTTGCCGTCACTAGAACAACAACGGCAACAAAAATGCTGTTTTCTGAATACAGCTCAACTACCCATTAACTAATCACTCATGCATGGAACCTATAAAACGAAGATTCCTTAATTTGAAATTCTGACAATCAGATTACAGAATACTTGAATATCATTGTTTTGTTCTTTCTGTTCTGTATCTAATGAGATAGAAACGGGTAACAAATAAACGTATTGACACTGGAATTTATTTGGAGATTCAGAACCAAAAACATTCTGAGGGAGTCCAGTCAAATATTGTATCTGCACCAGTGAGGACAGTGCCACCAGGGTAGCCTGAAGCTTTCCAATAGCTTGGAGTGCCTTCCAAAGCACCAAAGGAGAATTAAAGTTAGAGTCACATAGTTTTATTGTCAAGTGCATTTCATTGTTCAAGTATTTGTAATTACTTACTTAGAGTGATGCAACTGATTTCTTCCTTGCCTATGAAATAAGCCTTAGTACTTTTATTATGAAATCTCAGACACAATAGGCTCCATGGGTAGGCGGGGTGATGGGATTTCAATAGATCCTGGGAGGTGTAGAGATAACAAAAACACCTTAGAGATCATGAAGGTCAGCCCTTGGCTTTACTTATGAAGAGAACAAAGCCTTCAGAAGCTAAATTATCTGCTCAAAGTCACAAGCTTGGTCTATGACAGGGATGGGTTAGAACCTTCTTTTAAGAGGCAACTGTACATGTGAAGACAAAGAAAAAGAAAAACAGTAGCGCAACCGAAATAAATTCTAAAAACACCTGTGTCAAGGTTTCACATCTAGATTACCAAAAATGAAGTTGTCATCCCAGGATTGAGTAGATACTAATTTAGGAATAAAAAAACTAAGGGTGAAAAAAGGAACAATTCGTTGTTACCAGTATTGGTTCACCAAAACAGGTACCACTTATGCAGTAAATTTTATTCAACAATTAATAATAATTAATAAATAAAAATTACTTTGTTTTAAGAGTAAACTATACCCAGAGGTTTATCAAAAACAGAGCACCATAAAAAGTTAGGATTTACTTTTCCTCTCTGTTAGAAAAAAAAAATGATTTTTAAACATTCTTTTCATTTTAAGAAATATGTCATTGATTTAGTGAATGTATAAAGGGCAGTGATTGTTTCTTCCCTAGACGAGTGTTGTTTTAAGGACAAATGACATTAAATATATGGCTTTCCAAGCTTCTGAAAGCTTGGATTTTTGTAAAATCGATAGTGTGAAGAGACAGAAGTTACTCCAAGCTAGTGATTCATCACGATGCTTGTCAGAAACCAGGAAAGTTACCTGCAAGACATATAGGACTGAGGGACATTGCCAAAGTAGAATTGGGTATGTCTGAAAAAAATCTGAAATGATTTACCTCTTTCATCAGTATCAGAAAGTTTTAAAGTATTGGGAAGTAGATAAGTAGAGGCAGAGAAGATTCTCCTACCTTCTGGATGTATACTACAAATACAGAAGAGAGAGAGGCTGCCGTTTGCAAAAGCAATGGGCCTGACGTTGCTCCTGTGCAAATCATCTGTGTATTCACAAAGCATCCCTTGGCCTCATTTTGATCTCCTTCTGCCCACATGCCTCTTTGTATATAAAGGGTGCTGGTCCCCATTATTCCAGCAGGACCCTGGGGTGGCCACATTACAGTGTATTGGATAGTGCATTTCCCTACAACAGTCACGAGCTACTCTCACAACTTCTACTCCCTGGGCATTTTCATAGAGGGTTCCTGCTTGCTCCTTGGCCCTGAAAATGAGGCACAAATGAAAGTGGTCTCTCAGGTCACCAGGCAAATGATGATTCAAGAAACATCTCAGGGAGAAAGAATGTGATCATAGTACCAGCAACAGCAGTGAAAAGTAGCAGCATGCCCAGCACCCTAGCTCATAGCCACGCACTCTGTTTCTAAATGTTCTACGTAGATGATCTCATCTGATCCTTATAAAGACCATTTGAGGCAAGTACTGATATTATCCCCATTATACAAAGAAAATGAGGCACAACTCAGTTAAATAGCTTGCCCCAAATTTACAAATCTGTCAATGGAAGAGGCAGGCTTCAGCCAAACCTCAGAGTAAGCTCCTTGAAGGTAGAGAATTTCTTTCTTTTGTTTGCCATTATGTCCCCAGAACCTAAAGCAATGCCTAGCACATAGCAGGCCCTCAGAAAACATGTTTCCAAAAACCAAACAAATGTACTAATGAATTCTAAGAAAGATGGAGGGAGGGAAGAGAGCAAGTGTCTTTGTCCATTCAGGCTACTGTCATGAAATACCACAGACTGGGTAGCTTATAAAAAACAGAAATGTGTTTCTCCACTTCCGGAGGCTGGAAGTCTGAGATCAGGGCGTTAGCATGGTTGAGTTGAGGGCCCTCTTTCAGGTCACAGACTCTTCATTGTATCCTCACATGGAGGAAGGGACAAGGGTTCTCTCTGGAGCCTCTTTAATAAGGCACTAATCCCATTCATAATGGCTCCTTCCTCATGACTTCAACACCTCCCAAAGGCCTCACTTCCTAATACCATCATCTTTGGGAGTTAAAGATTCCAACATACAGATTTCAGGGGACACATCCAGACCACAGCAGCAGGGATAATAGAGACCCACACAGGAAAAGACACTGTTGCCATGTTCCTCGATTTACAAGTTAGCTTGTAGCCCAGCAACCTTATTTATCAAGAAGGAATTTATTTGTAAAAAGAGAACAAGGACTAAATCCGATTTAGTTTTCCCCTTGAGGGAGGCAAGCTGTCAGAAAGCTTCAGAGGGATACACACTCAGGGTTCTTAAGCTGGATTACTCCACAAGGGAAAGAAACATTCCAGGCTGTCAGCTCTCAGGGTAGTTCCACCTGGAGTCACTGAGTGACAGTAGTTAATGGTCAAAAACCTCAGTCCTGACCGTGCTCTTCACTACCATTTCACCTCGGCTGTGCCATCGGGGCTCCCTCCCTCCCTTTCTCTCAATTGAAGACAATATCCTCTCTTGGGCTATTGAATGAGTAAGAAAAGCCGTCTTCGCCTAGTATAACCTGGATCAGAATCCATTTTGGGGTCATAATCCATTTGCTCAGATGGGTCTCATCTCCACTCAACCACAAGGAAGGTTCTAATAAGCATTTTCTTATCACACACCGTGTAACTTCAAGTGCTTTTGTTCCCAGGGGAAGAAACTTTTTTTTTTTTTTTTCCTACCTCTGGCTGCATCCAAATGGTAGAAATCTGTCCTTTTGTTTTCAAGTTGATTCTAAATGGTTTTTAGAGCTATGGAATAGGAAGTACCTAAAAGGAAAGAACTGTAGAAATTATCAAAATTTGTGAAGACACAAAATATCCTAATTGCTCACATGTGGTCTCTAGACCACAAGAATTTAGAGAAGTTTCTCTTTGACAAGTGTGGCCAGAAGTTGCTTACTAAAGTTTCAGTCAAAATCTATTGGGTTTTTTTCCGCTAGACTTTTCTACTCTTGCAGGCAGCACAACCCTAGATTTCAAATTTAGTTTACTTGATTTTCAACATGAAAAACACCCCAAAATTTAATTTGTTCAAATAGCTCAGGTGAAATTCCACTCTCTACCATCTGAATTCAGGTAAGGCTGAGGGAATAAACTGACATCTATTAAGCAAGTGTTAGTCAAGGTACTATGTGTCTAAGACAGGAAAGGCTGAAGCAGTTTTCCTTCACTGAGTCATTTGTATACAGAATAACTACATTGGTCATCAGAGACTGTGTTTACACAAGAAAACCAGGGTTAAATCATAAATTCAATTTCACATGCATTCACAAAGCTTTAGGTGAACACCTGGAATTTGATATTGTCCAGAGAAAGGAACAACTCTTAAGTTTTGTGGCCAAAGTCACTCTGTTAATGATGCTTATTAAACATTATATTTTCTCAAGGTTGTCAGCACTTTGAGTCTTAAAGTCTTCAACACTAGGGATGATATAATATCTATTTGTTCAAAGGATGTCAGTTACCACTAGGCCAACTACCAAGACAAGGTTAAAGAGAGGAAGAGTATTTTATCAGCCATCCAGGGACTGTTGAAGATGTCTCAGGAAATCCCCTGATATTTGGGGATCTTTTATTTCTCCTTGTCTTGTTTGTATTGCTAATAAATGGACTCTTTTTATAAGTCAGTGTTTTAATAATTTAGAATCTCAAGAGACTTCATTTGGGAGAATTTTTCAGCAAACTCCCTTTTCTTTATCCCACTAGGGATAATACTAAATCATAATATGATATTAACTGGATTGGTTTCTCAACTCTCTGCTGCAGAATTTCTTGGTTCTTTCTACTGTTTCAAACGCTTGAACGGTAAAAGTTTTCCCTGCCCTTCTAACTCCCCAAGACCACCACCAGCATCTTAGGAAGTACAAAGATCAGTCAGTTCATGGCCAACCTGTGGACACAACGTGGGTGTAGCATCCCCAAGGTCAACACGAACCATTACCTCATTTATACCCAAGAAAATTGACAGCAATGGCATCCAGCTCCAGCTTTCCCTTTCATAATGGAGCACTAAGACATTAGTTTTCTCCATCTCTCATAGAAGGTAAGGAAAGTACAAAACTTCTGTTCTTTCTCCTTGATGTAATTCTATTAATTACCTTTCAGGGTAAAGGGAATAGTCCAAACTTTGGTCTCATGATGACAGTTTAGCAAGTCACATTTTTTTTCCAGTTAAAGAAGGCATTGTTGTAAAAAGTCTAAGCACAGTTTGAGGTCTAAAAAGGAGGATATCCCAATGCCCCTTGCAAACCAACCTCCAAACAGAATAATGGTGCCAGTCTATTGTTCAGAGATAGAGGATACCAGCCAGTCTTCTCAGGAGATATGCCTAACACCAATTGCTGGGATATAAATTAAAATTTATGGTGAAGTGCTTCAGATTACATATTCTGGAGCAAGGCAGCATAGCTTCAGATTCTGACTTTATTAGCTATATCAGCTAAGATAGTAATTGGTTTGTTAATATAATAATTAGCTTATTAGCTATACTGACCTTGGCAAGTTTTTTAAACTCCATGCCCCTGATTTCCCTTTCTGTTTATTGAGGATAAAAGCTAGCTTATAAGATTATTTTAAGGAATAAATAACTTCATAGAGGTCATGTGTTTACAATACTACTTGGCAAATTGCAAACAATCAGGACGTTAGAATTTACTGTAATTTTCACCAATAACGTCATCACCATTAGCATTCAACACCTCTACCTATAAGTCCTACTTTTCTAATTCCTGTGGATTTAAAAAACTCTAATTTGGTCCTTGTTCAACTTTCTTACTGTCACTGATCTCTGGAAGGTGTGCCTTCTACTAACGGACAAAGAAATCCAGAGGAAATTCCTGTGCCCCCAAGATCTCAAAGACCTCCAGAGGCCAGGCCAAACAAAGACTTAGTCTTTGGAAGCTTTCCTAAATGCATACATGGTGTTTGCAGAAGAACTACTTCCAGATGGTAGGTAGGAAACAGATGGTGAGGATGTCCTTAGAATTCAACTGAGAAGCAGAGTAAGGTAGTTCAGATGGATTCATCTTAATTTATATGCTTTCTAAGATCTCCAATTTGACCAGTACCTGAGGTTGGCACTGTAAGAGACAAGAGAGGGACAGGTATAAAAGTGTGTACAAAGCTTGAAGACCTGAAGAGCAATCAAGAGACAAGATGCACACAGACTTGTTAAATACAATGCAACATGTGACTAAGTAGCATGTCTTGTGCAGACAGGAAGTGGTGTGAACATCAGAAGTCCTTGTGAGCCAGAAAGGTAGAAAATACTCATGTAAGAAATGTTTCGCAGTAGAAGCTTGCCTTGTAACAAATCACTATCCTCTCAGACCCAAGCCAGAGGATTACACAGATTAGATCATGATTCAGTCTAAAATGACTTGGATAAAATAGGTTTAAAAAAATCGTAACAGACTTGTCATTTCTGGCTTTCATGGTCTACGGACTTTGGACCAGCTATGGGAATAAGGGACTCTCTAACCTTTATAATCTCCTTCCAGGGGGTGGTTAGGAGCTGTCATCAAGCCCAAAGACATTTCAAAAAAGTTACTGAGCACCACACCAGTGGAACTGAAGCAATGAGCCATTATGAGGAGACAGGTTTCAGACAGAAATAGTCATATAAGGAAGCACAAAATGAAAGACATTTCTCAAACTTCTCTGCATAAGAAGATATTAGCTTGTGTTTGAAAGATTCAGCTAATTTTACCACCAGTACCCAAAATGTTAAGTCCCGTAGGTTAAAACTGTATTTGTTTGGGAAGAAATCTATGAGGTCAATTAAAGCTAACCTTTTTCAAATCCTGTAATATTGCCTGTAATGGACCAATCTTTAACTCTAGACAGGAGGAAAAAAACATGAAAAATGTTTTAGCAAAGGTGTTTAAATCCCACTGAGGGAGTTTTTTAAAGGGGAACATGAATGTTTAAAACCTTGGAGATTCTGCAAATGTCATAACTTTCTATCAAGGTAAGAGCATGATCAACTGCAATGATCATATTACATACATTTGAAAGACGGAAGCCCTCACTATAAGGATAAATGTTTTCTTAGATCTTTCGAAGTGATTTTTGTAATTTAAATATTTTTAAAATTTCGTGAGAATGTATTATTTAATGAAATAATATATTTAATTGTGTGTGTTAGAGAAAATGATTGCTTTGAAGGCAACTATTTGCTCCCAAAGCTTGGATTTCTACATAGATGATTTCCACATCTTTGATTGATTTTTAAGATTGTTCTTAAATCAGGATTTATCTCAAGAAAAAAAGTAAATTGAAGGTTTTAAAATGTAACTGGTTTTGGCATTTTATTTGTTAAACGTGCATATATTCACCACATTTATAATATCACTTTTAATAAGGTTATAAAGATCAAATATTAATAATTTATCCCAGTGTGTATGTATGTGTGTGTGGTTATGCATATATATATATATATATATATATATGTATATTTATATATGCTTATATATAGGTATATGTATATGTATATGTATATATATAAGCATATATAAACATGGATCTCTATATAAAGTCTTCAGATGTATTGGTCTTATATAGAATTGCACAATTATTCACTTTACTAAATAATAGGATTATACATCTCCAATGTCGAAACTTTATAACCTGGTTCAAGAAATATTGTGATAAATAATGCTTATCTCAGTAAAAATGAGATATTAGAGGCATATGTCTATAAGACAGAGGTTCTACCAGTCTTAAGACCATCTCACACTGAAGAATTTACACATATTTATACACACAGGAAGAAACCCTGAAACTGAAAACAACAGAACTATATGAAATACAAAATACTGTTAAAGGAAAAAATATAAACAATATCCACACTTCTTCCTAGGTCCCAACTGTCACACTCCTGAAAATACTTACGTTTTGTCTAAATTTATGTAAATAGTTCCATATGTTACATGATGACTACAAGAGGTACAGGGGGCTCTGATTATCAGAAAAATAACAATGCTACTACTGCAATTGTTTCTTTAGAAAACTTAGCTGTTAAAACTAGCCAAGTCATGAGTTTGTTGTTCTGTGTATTAAAACAGATCCCCTGTGGATCCCCCCACCCCACCCCCACCCCGGCCCCATTGCTTAAGAACACAGACCCTGGAGCCATATTGCTGGAATCAAACCCTGGCTTTATCATTTCCTCATGTGTTTTCTGATTCCTCACCTATAAAACAGACATGGTAATGGAATCTTTCTCATGTGATCACCGTGAAGATTAAATGAATTAATATATGCAAAGTGCTTAGAATACTGTTTGTCAAACAGTAAACCCTGCATGTTCTGGTTCTTATTACTGCTTTCAATAAGTAGTTTTTAACTGCACACAGACACATTGTAAATCATTTCCCAGTGAGTGTTTAACTCCCATGCACTATAGGGAGACCAAAAAACAATAAATGGTGGTCATCAAATGGAGATGCTATAGCACTCTCTTATAACAGATTTTAGATGAAAAAATGCTTAATCTTTGCCAACAATGTTTCATCGGCATCAGAAGAGCCACATAATCAGATTTAACCAGGCAAAATGAAATTATTGAAACCTGATGCTCCTGCAGTATTAAGGGAAAAAAAAAAAGATGATCTAAGATTTAATAAATGAAACCTTCTCGGTTTTAGTGACTTTTGCTAAGAAGCTCGGAGTACTTTACAAATATTCTAATTAACCTTTGACATATTCATTGAAATAAGAGGCATTCACTGCTTCTATTTTTTCTAATATGTATTATTTAAAATGACTTAGCAGGCTGAGACTACAGAAGATTTAGAAGTGCAAAACTATCCAGACTATCATTCGAACAGTTCCATTTAAGAATTATTAAGACTTGTGGGGTGCCTGGGAGGCTCAGTCGGTTAAGCATCCGACTTCAGCTCAGGTCATGATCTCACAGTCTGTGAGTTCGAGCCCCGTGTTGGGTTCTGTGCTGACAGCTCAGAGCCTGGAGCCTGCTTCAGATTCTGTGTCTCCCTCTCTCTCTGCCCCTCCCTACTCATGCTTGGTCTCTGTCTCAAAAATAAATAAAAACATTAAAAAAAATAAAAATAAATTTAAAAAAAGAATTATTAAGACTTGTGTCTTAAAAATGGAAAATGTATTAAAAAGGAATAAATCTAATGGCTATCAAAAGGGTACTTTTTGACCTAATAAAAAATAAACATTACAAAACAGGGTATGACAATGGCCAGAACTCAGGGGTAAAGAGGAAAGAGATCCTAATTCTGTGCTTGTTCTTTCACTAACTAAATGTGACCCTCTGTGTGTCTCCAAAGTCAGGACCTGAGTTAAATAATACAAAGGAGTTGGTCCAGAGAGTAGAACATGGAGGTTAAAGAATCCTGAAGGCAAACTGTGCCAATCATGCAGTTCTTCTTGTAGATTTCCAGTGGTAGAAAACCGACTGTGTCCTAAGGTGTTAGGGCCAACTACAGATATTTCTAGCAGTTGAAAATGTTTTTATGTAGCCACATTTTGGGTCTTCCCATATCTCTAAGCTCCCCCGCTTCTCAAATAGTCTACAATTCCAAATGTGGAATACAATGGAGCCCCATAATAGCAAAATTGCTAAATGATGAAAGAGAATTTTAAATGGAAGCAGAAGGGTGCTATTCTCTGCTACATTTTGTTTACCATCATTAAGCACCAGCAAGAATAACAAGAGGGGGTCAGAGGAATTGTAGAATGTTTCCTGTACCTTCAACTTGACCAAGTGCTCTACCAAATGGTAGTTTTCTTACTGAGAAGAAGGTTTTGCCTTCGACACTTCAGAGGAGTCCATGCCAGCTAGACTTCCCCTCTAGCACCCCAGGGACTTCATATCAGGAATAACCTTCTACTCTGAGAAGGAAGAAGTAGTTGTGGTTGAATTAGATCCATGACCTCTGGATAGAAGAAGACCTCCATAGAGAAGACTACTCATATTGTGGTATGAAGAGCATGCTAACTTAGGGAACATTGTGTTACCAAGGTGTGACGAGATAAGAAAAGAAATTAAGAGTTTATAAGTTGTGTAGTTCACGGATTATGTGATGGCACCAAGTACATGATCAGCAGATACTTCTCCTTGAGGGCTGTTGAGTGCTCTTAGTAAGCCACATGTTATACAAGCTGTATGCTAATCACAAGTAGTAAGACCACAGATAGGTCTGTCATGTATTAAAAAGTTAGACAACCCCCACAGCAGATAATTTGAGAACCACACCTGATAAGGCTCAATAAGAGGCTTGTAGGTTTTGAGTTGAATCTTTTCATCTCCTTCCATGATCTTCAACTCCTAGGCTCCCAACACTTGTCCATTTACCATAAATGAACCAATCATTTACTTTGTTTTGTCCTCAACTTCCCTAGGCTAAAAATCCAGTTTTCCACTTACAACATTCATTTTTAATAAAATTTAAACATGATAAAAAAATAGATGTTTTATGGGATTTTTTATATGGAGGCTGACTCCAAGTTTGTGTTAACATGAAACAAAATAGCAAGCTGCTTCAGAGAATGAGTTTATGAATTTAAGCTATATTATCATATGTAGAGCAAATGAAATTAAATTCATTCTCAGAAGAAATTTTGTAATAAGGATATCCACCTTCCCAAGATCATTACAGTCCAGTGGAAAGAACATCTAATTTAAGATGTTGGGAGTCCTGGGGTCCAGTATTAGCCCTGACACTAACTAGTTCTGTGACTTTCATGAAGTCTCTAAATCTTCTACATCAAAATTTTCTCCTCTCTGAAAATGGCGGTTTGAATGAGCCAATTTCTAAAGTCTCTGACAACTTTAAAATTTCATACTTCTAAGAAAATTATTTTCCCTTAAAGTAGTTCCCTGATGGAGGAATAATTTTCCCAGATGTGTATTTACTGCCGAAAGACAGACTGACCTCCCTGCACTCCTTTGAGTTGCTCTTTATTGTAAATTTAGCATTATCTCTTTCTTAGAGGTTGAAATCATCCAACAAATGAGGCATTGACCCTATTCCCAAAAAGCATGCCTTTGTCTTGGAGACATGAGCTCCAGTTTGCAGATATCTCTGGGGTTGAGGAGTAATTCACAGGGGCCTAATCGTGATCGAATGGCTTCCATAAAATACCAGTATCTATAAGGTACTGTTTATTGAATTGTTGTTTGTCTCACAGGACGTTTCTCAGGGGGGATCTTCAAATGCCTAACAATCCAAAATAAAGCCATCTGTCCTCCCTTAACTCATAAAGCCTACAGCATTAACCCAGGTCCTAAATAGAGTTAGGAATTAAGTGAGCCCCCAGGACCACTTGAGCATGAATAACCACGCCAGAGTTGATTCCACAGGTATTCCATTTATTGCTTATGGCCCCAAATCATGTTTTAAGCTTCTCTGCACTCCTGAGATGATATACCCTATGCTTGCCAAAGATGCTGTCTAGTGTGTAGGGGCTGGAATTAGCTCAGAATTATCAGTAATTCCCATAATGTATTTCATTTTCAAAACAAATGGAGGGGAGTGTTGATGCAAATGAAGACAAATTCAGGAAAAAAATTGGAAAAATATGGAAATTACAGAGTAAAATGTAAAATGTCTAATCATAGATCATTATTCAAAAGAATAGAAAATCCATATCTAAGCAATATGAAAACTAGGAAAGTATATTTTAACAAAGAAAGTAAGACAATGAGATAATGTAATGTATAGATGCATATATCATATGCATCATATTTATGGTTTATTATTGAATCTATCAAAAAGCTGAATAAGGGAAAAGACAAAATCATAGAACACTTTGAAATGAAATATTCAGTCCTCATTTTCTAAAATATAGTTGCAATTAAAATTGAATACGTACATAAAAAGCATATAAATACAGCACAGTTTCCTGATCTGAATTTCAACTTGAAAAGAACATTTATATTCTAAGTTTTCTAGAAAATATAAGAGTGAATGGCAGTTCTTTCATAAATAAAGCAGCGAAAGCATGTGATTTATCTCAAGGCTGTCCCCAGCAAAGGCATGCTGTCAGGTATTGAGAGGGACATACCAGAAAGCAGTAAGACAATGCCAACTGAAGGTAAGTAGATGAAGGGGAATGGAGTCAGTAAATAGAGTCCTGGAGTTAGCTAGTCACTCCTTGGTCCAATGGGCCTTGAAGATCTGTTCTTAGTGACCACATTTCATTAGGCAAATGCTGTCATTGATAACAGTGTTCTTTCTTCCCCAACTGAAAGCAGCAAAAGGATTCTGAGCCAATGTCTTACATCGTTAATTGGCAAGATCCCCTTTTCCTTCAATGGTTGCCTCAGTGCTTCCAATGTTTCCCTGTAGTGAATTGGACTCGGCTCAACTACCAAACTGAAGTCCAAGGATCATCAACATTGGCTTCCTATGTGAAAAGGAAGAATCCCTATACTATTTGGACCACTGGGATTTTGAATGGCTTTAGGATGCATATTCTCAGAGCTCTTTTGCTGGGGGGGGTGTGCTTTCTTTACCTGCAGAAATCAAAGATATCTACCTATGAGAAGATGTGGGCATTTATGAGCAGCAGGCAGCAGACAGCCCTGGTAAAAAACAGTGATGAAGGGATCCAACGAGTACTCACCACTGACTATGCCCTATTGATGGAGTCCACCAGCATTGAGTATGTGACGCAGAGAAATTGCAACCTCACTCAGATTGGGGGCCTCATTGACTCCAAAGGTTATGGAGTGGGAACACCTATCGGTAAGAGAGGCAAGGCATCAGCCAAGACTGAGATGGGCAATGTCAATTATGAAGGATAGAAGGGAATAAACTCAGAGATACCTACTCCACACTCTGAGAAGTCCTACAATGCCTTTAGTGGACCAATAAATAAGGGAAATACTCATGTAGATCAGAGGCATGTTTTGAATTGACCATTCCCAGATATTTAACTTAATAAACTTTCAATCCATATTTCTTTTGAGTTCTACCACTAGATATTTGTTTGAATATATAGACTGTATTATTTTTACCTTCAAAAAATATTTTTGTAGACAAGGAACAACTCTTCCCTTTATTTATATAAATTTTTTAATTAATTTATTTATTTGGGAAGGGGGGTGGAGGTGCAGAAAGAGAGGGAGAGAGAGAATCCCAAGCAGGCTCCAAGATGTCAGTGCAGAGCTTGACACGGGGCTCAAACCAACAAACAGTGAGATCATTACATGAGCTGAAATCAAGAGTCAGATGCTCAACAGACAGAGCCACCCAGGTGCCCTGCTCAAAAAATATCTTTAAAAGAATATCTTCCTGATTAATCCTCTTGACGTTATTTCCTTCAGTTCCTATACATGCCTATATAATTTTTCTATCTTAAATTATATTAGAATATAATGAAATTAATTATGCATGTAGATGATAAAAATTGAAAGGCTAAAGTTCCATGTCAATAGAAGTAAAATGAAAACTATATCTATAAAAGAAAAAAGTTAAAGATTAACTTATAGTTTTTTTCTGGCAATGTGTTAGATACAGTCAAGGATAACTAAAACCTCCAAATATTCCTATTTCTGCATTTTGTGCTACTGCTTTCTCTAGGGATATTATTGCCTTGTCGGCATACAGACACATACAGCAAGGTTTTCTTGTGTGTTTAACATATAGAACTATATTCTATACTTAAAGGACGATTATGGATTCCTCTCTATAGAAAAGTGTATTGGATAATGTTCGGGAATGGTGGTAATATGCTTTTCTCGAATGAGTCATTAGTAACTTTGTGATAAGCATTCCAAATTTTTTTTAATGTTTATCTTATTTTTGAGAGAGACAGTATGAGTGGAGAAGGGAAGAGTGAGGGGGGAGACAAAAAATCAAAGCAGGCTCCAGACTCTGAGCTGTCAGCACAGAGCCCAACGTGGAATTCAAGCCCACAAACCGTGAGATCATGACCTGAGCCAAAGTCAGATGCTTAACCAACGGAGCCACCCAGGTGCCCCATGATAAACATTCCAAAGAAGAGGAATCAGAGGCCATCTTAGACCACCGGGCTAGTCTAATAAGCAGAAATCTTGGTTACAGTCAAGTCATATGTCATATTATAAAGAATCCAAGGTAGATTAGATGTGCTTGTTTATAGATAGTATTATTTTTGTTTTTTGAAAGGGATTGTCCAGTCCAACCCTCAACATTAGACAGGGATCAAAAATTCAAATGCTTACAGAGGCCAAGCAGATATTATAATTGAATAAGCTTGTTTGCTTGAGGAAGCAATAGGGAATGTAGCAACTTTGGAAAATTAGAGACCGCATGACACATCTAAAGGGGGCACCTGCCTTTTAGGTTAGTCAGTTGCACGTGTGAGAATTTGAACACAAGTATGTAGAGATTCCATTTTTCATTTGAAAAAACCCAGATTTGGCGCCTGGGTGGCGCAGTCGGTTGGGCGTCCGACTTCAGCCAGGTCACGATCTCGCGGTCCGTGAGTTCGAGCCCCGCGTCAGGCTCTGGGCTGATGGCTCGGAGCCTGGAGCCTGTTTCCGATTCTGTGTCTCCCTCTCTCTCTGCCCCTCCCCCGTTCATGCTCTGTCTCTCTCTGTCCCAAAAATAAATAAAAATAAATAAATAAATAAATAAATAAATAAATAAAAATAAAAAAATAAAAAAACCCAGATTTTAGGGGTGCCTGGGTGGCTCAGTCGGTTAAGCATCTGACACAGGTCATGATCTCATGGTTTGTGAAGTCAGGCCCCGTAGCGGGGATTCTCTTGGGATTCTCTGTCTCTCTCCCTTTCTCTCTGCCCCTCCTGCTCTCTTTCTCTGTCTCTCTCAAAATAAACAAACTTAAAAAAATGAATTGAAAAGCTTAAAATTTCGGATTTTAAGTGGACTGTCCTAATATTAGGACATTCAGCCACAAATTCATTAAAAAAAGAGAGACTAGGTATCCCATATTCAGCTTTTGATCAGTATTAATTTAATTAACCAAATAAAGATCAACTTTCTTTACATTTCAGCATGAACACAAACCAATTTTACTCCCTGCTAACTGGTGTTAGAAATGTATGCTACGGAGAAATTAACTCTATTATTGTTACTAAGAATATATTCCGAATAAATCTGCAGAACGATTTAGCTAAGGAAACTATAATACTTTCTGGTCTCTTTCTTTTCAATAACTTTCCCTGATGACAGTAGTAATACTGCCAGTAAGGTGTATATTTGTGTTTCCCCAAATGGAAAACTCTCCTGTGATTAAGCCAACATGTTCTGCAGGGGACTCAGTGGGATTGTTAGACATTAATTAAAAGAATACCGTGACTCTTTTTGAAAAAAGTCTATTTCCCCAACCAAGCTTTGTCACCTCATTTTTGATAACATGGGTGGGGGGAGTGAGGCAGATGCTATTTTTATATATTCCATAACTGCTGCCTTCAGGTAAATGGGCCGATAAACGGATCATAAGTCAGACAAAAACACGAGGAGTGGGTGCTTTTGCCCAAATCTCTCCAAATCAAGACCTTAAGACTGATTGCATTATATTCTGCATCTTCTCAGAGCAGTAATTGTGGTCTCCACCTAGAATTATGTTTAGATTAAATCGTAGAGTTGAAAACTGCACTTTTCTCATTTTGTCTTCCACCCCATAAGCCCACGTGACCACCTTTCAACTAGGCCTTGCTCACCAGATTTCCTGTCTGGCAATAATGATGGAAAATAACAATGGGTCTCACTCCTCCTGAGAATATTTGTCCTTTACTATGAGACTTTTCATGGGCATTTCTTCCAATGAACAGAATATAACACTATGGTTAAAATTTGGGGGTAGGGCAAATAGAAAGGAAGCAAGGGGCTTCTTTCTGCAACAGTCCTGAATCAATGCAGCAATTTAAAAATTACTCTGGCCTCCTGTAAATGAGGCTGACCCTCTGATGAGTATCACTGTATTTTATATGATATGATATAGAGATTTGAATGTTCCAATTCAGTCTACTTTTTGCCAATCTCACCCATACTCTGACACACAGGATCCAAAGTTGAAGAGCCTTTCCCCCTCCCTAGATAAAGAGAAATACACTCCAGGAATTTTTCATACTGGTTATAAACCTGTCAGGCTTTTAAACCAAAAACAATGAAGGAATAATTGGAACAGATGGCAGGCCTCAGAGAGAATACATCCCTTGGGAATACAGCTGTTGGATAAATTTGTGAGATGCTTCTTCTATGATGAATTGACTCTTTAAGAAAGCTCAGTTGCTATTCGGGAAGATCTGTGTGTGTATATATATATATGCTTTTTCAAGTGACTTGTCATAAATCACTTCTCATGTCACTCAGTCCACTTAAGTAATAACAACAAAGAATGAAGCTAAAATATATTCAGATACAAAAAGTTCTCCACACACTTCAGTTCTTGCTCTCACTGACTCCCTGAAGGCTTCAGACTCTTTCCCATGGTCAAAGATTGGCAAAGTCAGCTCAGTCACGACACAAGATTGAAGCCTTTGCTTCTTTGAGACTCTCAGGACAAAAGTTCTGGAAATGTGCTTCCTGAGGGATTTGAAATAAAGCTTCAAGACAATGAGAGCAGTTATGGCTTAAACAGGTTACCAGGAGGCTGGAAATTACCCTCCTTAGAGAATAACTTTAAACAGAGATCCGATCCCCATCTGTCTGAATGTTTCAGGTACTGTGCAGCCTGAAGGCAGAAGGGGAGCACCAGCCACCATTTACTGAGGGCCCACTGTGCATACTGCTAGGATTACAGTGGCAACTGCTACCGTAAGAATCATTCTTAGGCTCTTCAAAGCATTTTATTATACATTGAAGCAAAGCTCTCCTGGTTTCACTTAATTGCTCACATGCTATGGGTATGTTAATGGTGCTAATTTTGACACTAACCATTATTCTGGGGGTGTTTAAGCAAGCGGTCAATATCTTTTAATTTGGTTTACAAGAGCCATTGTCTCACCAAAAATCCATTCTTTTAATTGACAAGCCACAATCTAACTCCAAAACATTTTGCTCTTCTTTTAAACTTGATTTTGACTACTGACAATGACTTTAGGAAGTCTTGGGAGGAAAGAAAGAAAAATGACAAATGCCACAATGTGAACCTTCTGTTTTTCCAACATAAAATATGCCATGGAACATAAGGTTTGTGTATGTGGAGGTTGAAGGCAGGAAGGGGGGCAGGCTGTGGAGTAGAGAAAACAGCTTTCCTGGAAATAACACTAGGTAAGAAGTAAGAGGAAATGAGTTAAATCCTTGCCTCTGCCAGTAACTAGTACTTTTACTCATGCGTTCACATCCTAAATTTCTTGGAGTCTAAAATATGTGGACTGGACTATATGATTTCTAGATCTCTTTTGGTTCTAAGATGACACATTTTTCTACTTCCTATTTTATCTTTTGCATTTTTTTTTTAATTTCTACCAAAAAAGAACTTTAAAGTTTGCAAACAGAAAGAGCCAAGGTGTACTACCTTCCTAATGAGTAGAAGAAATGCTAACGAAAATTCTTAACATCCAAGGAAAAATTGAGTAAATGCATCTTACCATCTTTTAATCTCTTCCTTTGCATTAATTGGCATAGGAATCCAGTACTGGACAAGATATGGCTACAGACAGATGCCAGTACTTTCAACATAATTAAAAGTTTGATGACATTACTAGAAGTTTGAGTATAAAAAATATCAATGAAGTCCTTGCAAATTTTCCAAACCTAACTGAATTTTGTAGAACCTTTGAAGTATCCAAAACCTAATATTAATGGCATATTACTAAGTGTATTAGTCAGTATGGACTATTTACTGTAACCAACATTTGCTATTTTCAAATGGCTTACACAGTAAATGTTTCTTGACCTTGTCATGGTCTGACATGGACTGAAAGAGAGACTTCTTCATGTAGTCATCCTGGGACCCAAACTTCTTCCAGTTGGTGGTTCCACTATCCCTAGTGCCTTGAAGTCCTTTCCTTCCTACTGCATATTTGGGGAAAGGGAGAGAGAAACTAGAGAATCATGTTGGGAGAATGTGAAATAGGACTGGAAATAGTCCTATGTCACTTCAGCTCCTAATGGCTGGAAACTGATCACATCACCATACTGAATGAATTGTAAGGAAGACTGGGAAATGTCTAGCTGCTGCCCTAGGAAGAAGACAAGATGGTACAGGTGTTCATCTAGCCAGACTGTCACAATATTAAACAACTGAGAAAAAATAGAATCTGAACAACAAAATCCCCCGACGTGGGGAGAGATTTATGAAAAATTCACCAGAAGCAAGCGTATGTCACAGAATCCCCAGCTCAGCTTTTCCCTGTTTAAAAGGAATAGACAGCCTGGGCAAGAGTTAATCTCAGCATGTCAGCTATCCATTCTCCAATTATGTTGATCTTTCAAAATATAGAATTCAACTTGTGTGCCCTTTGCCAATCAATTTGTGGATTGGGATTTACCAACAGCCATAAAGTAGTTACCTTTAAGACAATAATCCTTCCTGACATCTTCAACCCTTTGGTGACCAATATCCAAATGACATTCCTTACAGGCTCTCCCTACCGGGATAAAATCACTATCGCTATCCTTCAACTACAAGAAGAGGGCAAACTGCATATGATGAAAGAAAAGTGGTGGCGGGGAAATGGCTGCCCAGAGGAAGACAGCAAAGAGGCCAGTGCTCTGGGAGTAGAAAATATTGGGGGCATATTCATTGTTCTGGCTGCTGGACTGGTCCTCTCTGTATTTGTAGCCATTGGAGAATTTATATACAAATCACGGAAGAACAGTGATATTGAACAGGTGAGTCATCTCTTTCTAGGATTAGGTAGTTTTTAGTTTGTGTTATCTGTCTTAAGTTTGGGGGTTTTAAAGATGTCTGCCCTTTTTGTAACAGTCTATTGAATTAGATGCCCAGAAGAGCCATTTCTGAGTTAGAGCAAAGAGCTCTTGAATCCCTGCCAGGTGCTGCTGGCACTGCGGTGCCATCATTTATTAATGAGAAGAAGGAAGCGCCTTATATACTAAATCCAATTAGCCCTATTTGGAACGGCAGTGCAGAAATTCCAAACCCAGTTAATTTCTTGAACAGTTATTTGCTCTTAAGATAGAAATCCTCGATAAAGCAGGCAAGAAATAAATCCAAAATTGGAAAAGATATAAAAAGATCTTTGAGAGAAATGTTACCATCCTTTCTGGAAGTGTGGATGCTGAGCACATGTATGAATGCAAAGCAATTTACATAAAGATATAAATGCAGTATTTTGAAACTGAGCATTTACCTCTCCCAAAACATGATCTATAAAAAGGTAATTCATCAGGATTTTTTGGTCAGGAATAGGATAAATAACACAGAATGACAATGAAATATATTAGAGACTTTATTTTTCCAGATTGTATTTAGGATCATAGTTGATTTCAACAGTTAACCATTTTTGCCTGTCACTTTTATTTTTGATGGAAATCACACCAGGAGCTCCTACCATTCTGTATAAGATGATTATATTAAAGATAATTCTTTCATAAGCATACTAGAATAAACAAAGTACAAACCTCATGCCCATCATAGTGCATTAGACCACCCATTCAATTTAAAATTATTGTTAGAATTTTGAGACTATAAACTATTAATAACATGGCTAGTTTAATGCTCAGCTGTCACTGTCTTGAAATTACTAATCATTTTTAAACAAGGGGTTCCACATTTTCCCTTTGTATTGGGCCCCACAAATTATGTAGCCAGTTCTGATAAATAATTTCACACCACTCCCACCTCCTTTAAGTGGAAACTCTCTTTAAGCTCCCAAAGCTGGGGATGATTGATTATAACTTGGTTTTATCATGATAATTTTCCCAAAATTACAAGGCAATTGTGAGAACATTAAACACCCCTTTTTTAGATTTTTTTAAACTATCTTTACTTAAAAGGGAAAATGGACTGTTCTGCTTTGTTTTAACTTTCAATTTGCTCTTGAGGTGTCTTGTTTTATGCAACTAATTTGAAAAATAAAAGCTTGTATATGTTATGCTTTTAATGTGCTTCTCATAATTGCCAGCTTCATTTGATTTAAATTTTCATTTAAACATTCATTTTTGCTTCTGATTTATTCATTTTTTTCTATATTTTTTTCTCATTTCTTTTTGCATGCAAGGCTTTTTGTTTCTTTTATGGACTGAAGTGTAAACAAACCCATCCAACCAACTCCACTTCTGGAACCACTTTATCTACGGATTTAGAATGTGGCAAATTAATTCGAGAGGAGAGAGGGATTCGGACACAGTCCTCAGTTCACACTGTGTAATCAGTTAAAAAAAAGTGTGCCCAGTAGAAATTGTTTCTGCTAATTGGTATTGTTGATGATATCTGTATCTTTTAAGCATAAATAGCCATAATTCTTTATCCTTTCAAGGTAGCAAAACTCATGGACTCTAGACATTGAATTCAATGCACTGAAAACAGATGCCCATTCTGTGTTGAAACCGAGGTGTATTAGGGGCATATAAACTTCAATATATGTGTATTTTCCAGAATCTGCTATACCATCAAGACAACGGTTATCTTAGTTCTATATTTATGTGTTAAAAATAAGCAAGTCTTTCTTCATGAAAAAGTAGATGTAGATTTTCAACAGTGCAAAGCATAAAAACAAAATGCTAGTATGGTGGAATTCTTTTTATCTTTGTGGACCTTTTTTTTTCTTTTTTTTTTTAAACTCCTGTTTTCCCTCTCCCTGTCCCTTCTGTTCTATGTAGATCCACATATTCAAACTACCCGAAACCCTAACTTTTGGTAGTAAGTCCATGACAACGTTGACGTTCAACTCAAATTGATTCCACTATTTAAAATGTATTATTTACACAAAGACTCAAGGTGTCTTATATTTTAAAAATTGAAAAACGTGATCCAGAAAATGGAAACTAAACTTGAACCCTCTGGCGTCACAGAAGAGCATTAGCTACGCTGAACTTCACTCAGAAAGGCACAACTCAGTCGAAAATGATTCTTGGGTCGAAATTCATTAACATCAAGCTCTCTCGTAACATTTACCTGACAACCCTCTGTAGGTTCAGATCATAGTATGTTCAGAGTCTCCAAGGAACTGTGGTTTTTTTCATGCTGCAGACTATTTCTTGCAAGCTCCAGACAAACTCCTAAACTAGGAACTAACACATAGCATCTTCTATTTTCCACTGACTCACTTTCACTATGCATTGACGAACATCTTTTCACAAGATGTAATTTTATTCCTTTCCTACTCACCCAGCATAGAGTGGTTGTTCTCCTCACAATCTTTTCTGAGCATTAACACTTTCACAATCATTTCTTCGGATGCTTTGTCATTATCAATTCACTCCAAGTATATTAGGGAGAAGGGCAAGGAGGAGAAAATAAATAGAGGAAAGAATTTCCATACACATTAGTTACAGATCTCTAGATTTATTTTCCACCTGCATTCAAAATGCTGTAAATAATTCCCACTCTAACTCAGCTTGGTGACATAAGAAACCAACTGCATACTTAATTTGTTGTGATGGAGGATGTCTGCCTGCCCTCTGAGCTTCTTTTCCTCTTCACAGTGCGTAGGGGAATTGAGGATGCCTTTCATCTTCCCCCAGCATGGGATCAGTTGGTCTTTGTTCTCCTTAATGGGATTACCTTTGACATGTGAAGTTAGCCCCAAAACATATTTCTCAGAATTAAAGATAAGCCATCTGTGCAATCATGTAGCATTTTGCCTTCTCTTTGCTTAGCTTTAAATGGGTTCCAATTTTTGAACCACAGGTCCCTCCAGTCAAAACTATATTTCTCCAGTAACGCATGTATAGGAAAGTTGACTCCTGCCCTGATTTTCTCAGTCTTGCTTTCTTCTTTAAATAAATGTGCTTTTAAGAAAATATCTCTAAATTACACTAACATTTATCTACTGTTATTAAAGTGAAAGCAGCACACTTTGTCCTGGGTCAGAGTTTACATCTTCATAATCAATAGAGGCAAACATTGGGGTATTTTAGTATTCAGAATTAATTGATTCTGTATGTGGAAACCACAAATTACATGAGTTTATCTTCCCAAGGACTATTTAATAAATCAAAGATGCTACCAAAAAAGTTCAAGGGTGATTGATGAAGTTGAGATGATCAAGGGGTTAGCGATAACAAAATCTGCTTTTCTACAAAGACTCTCCTTTGAAAGTGTAATTCAGAGTTTGGGTAAACTTAATAGTTGTGTGCCACTTTAAGCTGTATACTACCTATTTCTGATATTTATATCTTATTTTACAGTTTTCAAAATGTTTTGAAATGATACAGCATTACATTTAATCCATTCAACAATTTTATTTCAGCTTTACTAACAGAGAAATAAGCAGTCAGCAGCCTGGAGTCCTAGAATTTAGAATTATAGGAGAATTTTCAAAATCAACCAAACTTAGGTGCAGGTTCTAGTACAGCCACATGCTGAATCACAGCAGACAAGTGACTACATTTCTCAGAGCCTTAGTTTCTTAGTAGGTAATATTAGGACATAATTTCTTGGTCATAAGGTACCATTGACAAGTGTTATTCAAATTAGATTTTCTGGTCAAGGAACCCATGGAACACTACTCTAAACTTTCTTTACGGCATGATATCTCAGTGTTTTTAACATGTTATGATGCATTGGGAATTTTCAGCAAGATTGGAAAGCATTCAGTATTTCCCAAACTTATTACATAGCAGAATCTGTTTTTCCCCTGAAGTATCTTGAGAGACCATTGTTCTACAGATCATACTCAGGGAATGCTGGCTTGATGATATGTACCTCATCCAGTGTTATTGTACAAAACACATTAACCATGCCTGGCACATCGTTGCCATTCAGTAAACAATGGTATTGATGACTGGGAGTAGTTTTTAAATTCTCAGAGCCCTAGTTTCCTCATTTGTAAAATAAGATAATTTGTTGACCTATATTTTCTTTGAGAATTAAATGAAATTCTATAATGGTATCGAAAATAAGATCATTTATAAGAATTCTGTTAACAGATATTGGTTAACAGATATTAGCTCCTTATAGAGAAATTAGGTATTGCTATCTGGTCATGTGGCCAGTAAGTACAATTTATCATGCATCTTAATACACAGTCTGTCTGGAAAAGAGGTTTTCCAATTTACAGGTTCAAACTCTCTCTCTAAAACCACTTTCCCTCACACAATCATTAAAAATCAAGGACAAGTTTATTGCACCCCAGGGAAGGACCCAAACTGGCAACACATGAGGATCCAGTAGAAGTCATGAACCTCATCTCTAGAAATTCTAATTTGATTAGTCTGGAAGGAGGGTAGGACAATAGTTTTTTAAGGTAGTCAGTTGATTTTACTGTGCAGTAGTGATCTAAAGCATAATCTTATGTGTGTAATCAGCATTCAATAATTCATTGATGTCTGTTGATTGATTCCAGAGGTACAACCACTAATTCTAAGCCAAGATATACTCACATATTTGGCATTCAATATTCAATAAACCCTTTATAAAAAGAGTTCAAAAAGAAACTGCACATCTTTGAGATAAAAATTTCATTATATTCAATTGATGACCTTCATGTTTAGTTATAGTTGCTAGACCTACTCAAAATGATCAAATAGGTAGTTTAATTGGTCTCTGTGCCCTTTTTTCCCGTGAAGAACTTCTATTCATTTCAGAAACCAAGGCTCCTTACACTTCTTTTTCTTTTTATACATGCCCTAGACAACCAATTCTTGACATCAAGTAAATGACTGCTGAAACCACAGTGACTCCAACAGGGGCCATTGCATTTTAAGTGAAATTTAGAAAAAAAGAACCTTGAACATGAAAGAAAAAATTCCAAACTCTGTTTTTTTTGCCATTAGTTCTCAGAACTTTGGTGTACCTCAGAATCAACCGGGGAAATTATTTAAAATATGGATTATAGGTTTTACCTCCATAGATTGCTTCTCAGTGAGTGTAATCCAGGAATTGGTGACTTTTTAACAAAATCTGAAAGCGAATGCTTAAAATTAGTTGTAGACATTAGTTTCCATAAAAAAAAAAATAGCTTCAATATAGCAGTTTTCTCCAAAATTAGGTCATGACCATGAGTTTTTTTAGTACAAGGGATTTTTTAAAAATACCTTTCCTTACATGAGCTTTTTTTCCCCCAACAATCTTAAATACAGCTGTTTTACTTTAAAACTTTGGTAAGCATGAGTTTTCTTTAAAGCTAGATGGAACACAGCAATTTGACTTCAAGTGGTGAGGGTGAGATTTTATTAACATTGGCAGGTTATCTGTGGCTTATACTTTGAGGAATACTGTTTAAAGTTAGCAAGAGAGCAGAGAGGTGTTTGAAAAGATTGAACAGTGCATCGACAACTATGGAGCATATAACGCTGTCTAATCCAATTCCTGACAAGCCTGTTTATAATCCAATGCAATAAGGAAAAAAATAAAGTTTATTTTGTCTTAGACTAAAATTAGAAGTTGAATTATTTTAGAGTTTTTCCAGAAAAACTGCAACTACCTGAGGACACATGGTGGGTAGAGATCATGCCCTTAGGAAAATCAGCTGGATTATATAGTTATAAACCTATCCCCCCCAAAAAAAATATTTCCAAATACCTCATTACATTTGACTAGCATTATATTATGTTCTATATGAGCCATCTATGGCAAAGCAGCAAAACAATGAATCCCAATTAGTTTCCAAGCCCGTGACTCTTTATACTATAAGGTCTATTTCCCAGTAAGCAATTTAAAAGTAGCCTGAACAGCCTTGAAAAGCAAAAGGAAAGCAAGGCATTCCTACTTCTCGGACTATTTTCTGCACATCTGACTGTGCCAAATGGCATTATTAATTAACTCTTATAGATAATGAAAAATTTCTGCTTGATGCTGCAGTTTTAACTTGCCTTTAGGAACCATCTCATTATGCTTCCCGCAGTTATGGAATTTTATGTCCAGATGCACAGGCATATTAAAATCATTTTTGCTTTCAAAATCCTCTCCATAGAGACTGATATCATGGAAAATGGGATTCTCCCTTAAATTTTCAAAAAAATTCTACTTACACAGATGAGAACGTTTTGGTGATAAAAGCCCAAATGTTCTATGTGGTTACACCCGCTACAAAATCTGAACTTTGTAGTCATCAACCCAAATGGGGCTAATTGGCCAAATTGCACAACCCCACCGTGTCTCCGTGCTTCAGCATATACACCCAGAAACACACAAAAAGCATGAGTAGGACCTGAGTGATGGAATGGAGTTACTGTCGCTCCTTTATCTACTAAGCTTAAGTTAGCAAAACCAGGATTTTCTTTCTGTCCAATTTTTAACTGAAGTGTTTAGACTTCAAATATTCAGATTTTTCCATTTCAAAAAAAGGTTGTTGCCCTGATCACGTTAGTCCTTACCAACCGTAGGAACTAAGAAACTACTGTCCCCAGGTAACCTACCCTAATATGCAATTATCTTTTAAAAAAAATTTTTTTAATGTGTATTTATTTTTGAGAGACAGAGAAAGACAGGGTGCAAGTAGGAGAGGGGCAGAGAGTGAGAGGGAGACACAGAATCCAAAGCAGGCTCCAGACACTGAGCTGTCAGCACAGAGCCCGTTGTGGGGCTCGAACTCATGAACTGTGAGATCCTGACTGAGCCAAAGTCGGACGCTTAAACTGACTGAGCCACCCAGGCACCCCGATATGCAATTATCTTAAGTCCTAAGTATCAGTTGGCACATTATCAGATGCTTCCACACGTTCTCATTAATTTCTTCTGTAGTCAGATCACTTTATTTAACAAGTCATTTGGAGAAATCTCAATCAGGTTATTTCTGTAATTGTACAAAGAGGTTTTCCTTTGCCTGGAAACCCAAAAATTCATCAATTCACAGAGAGGCAAGGAAGCAATTAACATCCATTTAGAAATAACTTTTCCAGTGTACAGTGGCAGTGTCTTAAAACCAAACAAATTCTGAAAGGTGTAAATGACTCAACGAAAACATGACCTGGGAGTCACAAGCCAAGAGTTCAGGTCCCTGTACTGCTACTGAATAGCTATGTGACTTTGGGGAAGTCGTTGTCCCTCTCTTATTCTCAGTCTCCCCAGCTGTGACACGAAGGGATGACATTTTTTTCTTTTTTTTTTTTTAAGTTTATCTATTTATTTTGAGAAAGAAACAGAGACAGCGAGCAGGGGAGGGGTAGAGAGAGGGGGAGAGAGAGAGAGAGAGAGAGAGAGAATCCCAAGCAGGCTCCTCGTCAGCACAGAGCTCGATGTGGGGCTGAAACCCACAAACCATGAGATCATGACCTGAGCCAAAATCAAGAGTCAGACACTTAACTGACTGAGTCACCCAGGAGCCCCGAAGGGGTGATATTTAAAGTTCTCTGCAATCACAGTATTTTTTTAAGTTTGATAGAAAGTGGGAAGGAAATAAAAAGAAGCAGGACCAAACAACAACAACAAAAAAAACCTTGACCAAATACCAAATACAAATATAAATATGATTGTGCAGTTACCTTAAACATACTAAATTTTTATTGTCATAAACAGAATTACCTTTTCCTGCCAGTGCTGCAGGATGAAATGGTCTACTCTGGATAAAGAGAAAACCGGCCATCATGGCATCAAAGAGTGAAAAAGTTCTCATCCAGTCATAAGCAAAGTGTTACAAACACAGGAAAGGCTACAAAAGTGGACTCATTCTTGACTTTGATGAGCCTACAGAGTAGGTGAAAGAAAGAAAGAAAGAAAGAAAGAAAGAAAGAAAGAAAGAAAGAAAGAAAGAAAGAAAGAAAAAGAAAGAGAGAAAGAAAACAAAATAAAACAAGCCAACAAGCAAACAAGACATAGCTAGAAGTTATTCATAGCTATGGAATGGGTTATATTCTCAGTCACAATTCAAGAGAGGAGATGGGGAAACCTATTCTGTAAATGGAACTTCAGTAATTCTGTTAAAGAAAGACAAAGGGAAACAAAGAAAAAGGTTGATGTGCTTTTATTTTCTATTGTTTTTACCCCTATCCTCCTCCACCCTTAAGCATCAATGTTTTTATCTGTACGGCTTCCAAGCCAGAGATGAATCAGACTCTTAGCTTTTGAGTTTTAAGTAGACTTTACAAATTTGTAGTATAGACAAAAATCTTGGAAATCATGGCTTTCAGTCTCAAGAACCAGGTGTTTTGTTGAATAGATTAGTTGTTATTGGAAAAGCTTATCTGTAATTAACAAGAGCCAAAACCCAGAGGCCCAAGGTTGTGGAAATATACAAAATAATGATTTCTTCCCTCATGTTCCTATCCCTGACCAGCTTTTGACCACTAGGAAAGAAGGGAAGAATGGGAGGGAAGTCATTAAATCTTAGTGGTACTGGAATCCCTGAGAGAAGGCTTCATGGCCATCCATGAGCCAAGTCCCAACTTGAGGACAGGAAAATAGAAACCTCAGAAAAGTTCTGGGAGATCTTGAACAGAAAATGCCATATTGGAGTTTACAGGGTGTAGCCCAGGAGATGGGAAAACTTGAGAAAAATCTTACATCCAATTGTTTCCAGAATGGTGCAATAACAATATCTAGGTCATGAACCTATGAATAGCTTCGTAGAGTCCTGCTCAGTCCCAGAGCATCTCAGGGAAAACAGTGAAAACTCCATGGCACTTCTCAATGAAGAGCCTTGCAGAAGGGCTGAATCAGTGGATTGAAAGGTTGAGGTTGGAGTGGAAAAAGACTCAATGTGTAGACCTGACATGGAGACCATAGTGGGGCCACAAGCACTTAGAGGACTCAGCAGAGAAAGTGCAGCACTGATGGCCTCCTAGCATCCAACCCCAGTGGAAGCCAAAGAATGTAGTATGGCCATGGATCAGCTGCTCCCACCATCACCAATGCCCAGACCCTCTATTAAATTTTCCTAAGCCCAGATGCACCTGGGAAAGAAGAGAAGAAGAAGGGAGGAGGAGAGAGGTTCATATTAACTGAGCCATTAACCAAAAGAAACTCAGTTTTAAACAATGAGTGAGTTACATTGAGTTGACAACATCTACTAGTGGATGGGAACCTCTAAGGTAAGGTGGGATCTGTTCTTATTTTTTTACGGCATCACATGGTTTTCTTGCACACCTAAGTTTATAGCTTGAGAAAAATGTATGTCCACTACATGTGGGCATAAGCTAGTACCACAAGGACTCCACGGTTGTGCACATATACACTGTGGACACTAAAACCCTCCATCAGGTTCAATTTACCTCAAGGCCAAGGCCATTCTCTATATGAGAAGGGGCATGCAAAGAATTTCTTGGAATTATATATTTATGGCCCTAACTCAGCCTCTGAGTTGCAGAAAGGACAGGCCCTCTTCTCCATGTGGTAATGGAAAGTCAGTCCTCATAGTATCATCTCAAGTTCAGCGTGGAGGCCTGCTCAGGTACACATGAGGCCAATAACAGAGGAAGTGTGTAGGCCCCAAGCTTGCACAAGGGGCTGAGGCAGGCTTGGGAGACGTAGGGAAGCCAGAGAGAAGCCAGAAGGCCAGAGAAGAAAGTCATGGTGGCCTCTGATGGTGACTCCAGATAGGAGAAAGGCACTGTGGGTACCTCGGATTGGCATACAAAGCCACATCTCTGCCATTTTTAAGCAAGGAGGGTTGCTCATCTCAGATATGTCCAGCCCACCTGAAGCTTATCCTTACGGCAGAAACAACTTGCAGCTGTCTAGTCATAATGCTTGGGGGGGGACACTCTGCAGCCATCTCTCCAAACTCATCAGCAACTTTCATGCCCTCCTGGAGCAGGGGAAAGTCTCGCTGCTCTTGAGCACACTTCAGAGGTCATGGGAGACGGTCTCCAACCAGCCTGATGATCAGCTCTGATGATATTTCTGCACTCAGTGACTGCTTCCTCTGAATATGGGACAGAAAGTTGGCATGATTTCCTTGTGTTTTCAGGTCCCTTCATCTATTAAGCTGTCCCCACATCTATTTGCCTTATCTCACCCCATGAGAGTTTGACCCCAAAAGTTGCAAGTGAGGGGCCCCTTCTCTGGTATTCCTCAGCATCTAGGCTGTCCTAGCCCCTGGCTGGATGATTTTCCTTGAAAATAAACACAGAACAGTCCTAGCTTCATACCCCAGCCACAATCTCAGGGGCTGGGCCCTGAAGTCTCAAAGGCAAACTTTTACAATTCAAAGTGCCTTCTTTTTCCTTCTTTCAAACACCTAGCTGTTGTAATTAATAGCTTCAAAGACTGCAGTGGCTTCTATAGATCCACAAAAATCTATTTAAGAACTCAAAGCTGCAAATTTTACTTTTTTTCCTCTTTCTATGTCATCCCTACCCTGAGGGCAATGCATACAAAAGCTCTTGCTATAACTTTAAAAGTGAGAAAAAGGGTTCAGATTCAGAAGATTTGGTAAAGTACACGGATTAATATCAAAATGGAACATTGCTTCAGTGTTAACCTCACTTTTCAATGTTTTCTATGAAATTATTCCTAATGTTAGAGGAGAACAAACTAATACCCCCAAGAATTTTGTAGAGTCTTGGGCAGCCACCCATAGTGAAAAATTTCTTAAAGAATTCTTAAAAATAAATAAATTATATATATAATAATATACATATTATATATCCATATATATATCCATATATATATATACCCATATATATATATACCCATATATATATATATATATCCATATATATACCCATATATATATATATATATATATATATATATATATATATCCATTCTACAATAGACTTATTTACACTTATTCTAATGGAAGAAAAGTTTTCTAAATAAAATCTTTAAACAAAAATGAACCCTAGAAAGATGATCCTCATGTATCTAGTGTCATTGACTAACCTTGTGTCCCCCATAGGTGTATGTTTATGGTTTGAAGGAACTCGGATTGGAAAACAGAGAATTCTGGGATATGTTTTCATGCAGGGAATCAGCTTACATCTAGGATCTGAGACAGCAAAAATGTTGACACCAAGTCTCAAGTGTGGGGGCAAAAAAAGTAAAATGGAGGAGACGAGAAGGAAAAGGACAGAGATGGTGAAAACATGACATTAAAATGAGCCAGGAGGGGCGCCTAGCTGGCTAAGTCAGTTGGGATTTCGACTACGGCTCAGGTCATGATCACGGTTCGTGAGTTTGAGCCCCACGTCGGGCTCTGAGCTGACAGTTCAGAGCCTAGAACCTGCTTCGGATTCTGCGTCTCCCTCTCTCTCTGTTGCTCCCCTGCTGGTTCTCTCTCTCTCTCAAAACTAAATAAAGATTAAAAATTAAAAAAAAAAAAAAAAAAGAGAGATAGGAAAATAAGTTAGTGGGGTTGATATACTGTAGCCCCAGGGAAAATGTAGGAGTGAAGAGCCAGTTGAAAATTAGCTGGGTAAGGAGTGGCTTCTGGGTGACAGGTGGGGATAGCGGACCACACTTTTAAGTTTCAGGCCAATGTCTAGATTTCCTCCATCCAGAAATTTTTGGCACAGATTCAGGAGATGAGAATCGGCTTCCTCATTAGCTTTCAGGCACAATTAATCATAATCACTATTCTCGAAGCTAATATGATGGCTGACTCCCAACCTCTCAGATATATATATATATTTTTTAATCCAAGGATGGCTGCATGAGAGATGGCCCAGGAATTCTGAATGAACCCAGAAAACCGATAAAACCAGAGCAAATGGTAGCCAAATTCTGAGTTCTGGAATGCAAGAATTTCACACAAAATGGTATACACATAGCTACTCTAACAATCTCCCTCCTCCTTCCTTAACATAATTAGTGGGGGATCACTGAAGCTTGATCTCTGCTCTTAGATCATCAATTATCCTGTGAAGACATAAAACACTTATGCAGAGAGGTGACCAGACTTTCCAAAGTCTTAAGGTAGCAAATGTATGAATAGGATTCTGTTCTTATTCCTTAAAAAGTTTCCTGACATTTTGAACATTTTAGGTTTGTTCCCGTATTGAATCTCAAAGTTTAAAAATGTTAAGGATGTGAATACTTAGACCATCTCGTTAAAAAGAAAAAAAAAAAAATCATTGAGACACTGCCTCCAGACTATGATAGTAATTCAACCAAACCAAGAACATAACAGCAATGATAATCTCATCATTTCTCAGTAACCCATTCCTTGATTTCTATGTTAAAATTCAGTCTATTTTACTAAAAATAGTCTTTACAAAAAAGGCTTCAAGTTAGAGCTTGCTTTCAAGTTAAAGCATATCTATATAAAATGAAAGCTTTTACATTTATAAAATGACACAAATATTATCTGTATCTTTCTTCAACACATAATGTGAAAATTTATTAGACAATGTCACAGACCACTTCAAGTGTCTTTAAACAAAGAGCATAATAAAGAGAGAAACCTGTACAAAATGTAAGGTATAAAGGTATTCACCCCAAGTTCTTCTAAATGTACCAATGAATAAAGCATGGAATGCATAAATATTAAATATACAAGAGAAATCAGTCTGATAGTCACAATCTGATGCCACATTTGCAACCAGTATGAAAGCCAATACCAGACAGCTTAGCCTTGGTCCTTTCAATATTGTAAACCCAAATCAAATTTCAGCACACAGTTCTTCCTATAACGTAAAGGAAATCACTCCCCACCCCTAGACTCGGGGGGGGGGGGGGGGGCAGGTAATTTTAGGTACAAAACAAGAATTCATTTAACTTCTCCCATCCCTTCCAGGGGAATATTTGCAATAGAAGGATAAAGGTGTCAGGAGAAGAATAATTTATGTTCAGGTTCACACTAGTACCAAGAAACCAAATATTAAGGATTAATCCAAAGGAGGTGCCATGATGTCAGCAATTATTAAAAAAAAAAAAAAAATCAAGACAAAGAGGAAGGTAAAAGAAAGCAAAAGAAGGCAGGAAAAGAGGACAGGGGGGCTCACTAGGGTCACACTACAGGCACAAAAGGAATGGAGAAGAGGAATGGTTTTCTGCAAAAGAACTAAGCAAATCAGGGGTGCCTGGGTGGCTCAGATGGTTAAACATCTGACTTCAGCTCAGGTCATGATCTCACAGTTTGTGGGTTTGAGCCCCGCGTTGGGCTCTGTGCTGACAGCTCAGAGCCCAGAGCCTGCTTTGGATTCTGTGTCTCCCTCTCTCTCTGCCCCTCCCCTGCTCATGCATGTGCTCACGTGCGCGCTCTCTCTCTCTCTCTCTCTCAAAAATAAACATTAAAACAAAGAAAGAAAGAAAGAAAGAAAGAAAGAAAGAGAAATCCTTCTCCTTCTAAAACCAGGAGAATACAGTGCTAGCTGAAGTTTCACTCATGGTTTCTAGTAGATGAACTTGTTTCTCACTTTCCTTTCCTCTGCAAGAGAAGTCACATGCACATGTAGGTGCATGCACACAAGCATGCACACGCACACACATGTGATCCCTGCACACACAGATCACTTTATCTTTGGACACTGTTCAGACCGGCGTAAATGACACTAACACAGTTTATTACTATAAATCCATTCATAAGTGAATTTTCCTATCAAACTTATCATCATAGCAATTCACAGTAAATGGGTTCAGATGCATAGAGATAAGTTTTTTTTTTAAATGGCAAAGAGCTGTGGCTAATTTTCATTTCTTTCTCATGCTTGAGCACCTATCCTTCAGAGGCAAGACACAAGCTATCGTAAATCTTATTACTGCATAAACACGAAAACGTGTTATGAGCTGGCTGAAACAAATAAAATAAGCATTGAAAAATCTATGTATTAAACATGTATAGAACGTACTTTAACAAAACACTGGTGGAAACAAAGAATTGGTACATAGAAGGGCATACAACAGACAATATTAAAGGATCATCAACTTTTCACTGTTCCTCCCTTCCTTCCATCCAAAAAAAAAAAAAAAAAAAAAAAACACCAAAATACATATCAGTAAGTTTCATAGACTTAAACTATTTTCAGTGATATATACAATGTTATTTTTTTTACGTTATTTATTCTGAGAGAGAGAGAGAGAGAGACAGTGTGAGTGGGGGAAGGACAGAGAGAGAGGGAGAGAAAGAATCCCAAGCAGATTCCGTGCTGCCAGCATAGAGCCCAATTTGGGGCTCAAACTCATGAAATCATGAGATCATATCCTGAAACCAAGAGTCAGACACTTACATGACTGAACCACCCAGGTGCCCCTATACAATGTTATTTTATTTTTTTATTTTTTTAATGTTTGTTTATTTTTGAGAGAGAAAGAGAGACAGACAGACAGAATCCGAAGCAGGCTCCAGGCAGCACAGAGACCGACACGGGCTTGAACTCACGAACTGCAAGATCATGACCTGAGCCGAAGTCGGCCACTTAACCGACTGAGCCACCCAGGCGCCCCTATACCATGTTATTTTAAAGAAATAGAGAAACTTACCATGGGTCAGGCATTGTGCTGTTTTACATGTACCCGCTCAATGGTTCACAAAATAACTCTTATGAAAAGGATTCTACTATTGTTTCCATTGTATAGATAAAGAAGCTGAATCAAAGAGAAAAGAAACATCTTGCCCAGTGTAATCCAGCTACTAGGCAGCACAGCTGAAATTTCACTTCCAGCATTCTGAGACCAGGGGTCAACTCACAAGTATGATTCATGGTCATATATGTAGATCCATTGAAAACATGATTTCCATCCACCAGAGAAAAATAGGAGGACCCCGGCTGCATACTACAGGCTAATTTCCAGTCTGCCAAACACCAGAGGATTCTGCTGGGGTATTCATCCTACCCCTAATGTCCCTGCCTCCTGAGCAAGGTGGTAGATGGTCATCAACATGTCTGATACTTTCTAATGAAATTAGTTTAGAAATTTAAACGTCTGTGCTTAACCATAATTTTTCTACGGCTCTGCAGATACAAGGGAGTTCATAAAAACCAAGTCCAGAAATAGAAGCTTTGGAAAGCTACTTAGATTTTTATCCTAATTCAGACGCTCAATTTATCTATATCTATCTACCTATCTATCTATCTATCTATCTATCTATCTCTCTCTCTATCTCTCTATCTATCTATATCTTTAATTCTGAGATTGTGAAAGACAAATCAATGAATGAATAGGAAACCCTCCCAGGCCCCTCTGTGCTGAGAGATGACCTTCACATTTTCATTTCCTGTGGATACAAGAGTGTATGGTTTGCTTGAGCTCATGGCTGGTAGGGACCTTAAAGGTCATCTTTCCTTATGACTACAGCAAAAACTTGGAAGCAGAAAGGTCAGTCCCAATATCTTGCCATTTTCTTTTTGACAGTTGGAGACAAAGTGAGAATCAAAAAGAAATCATCATTTGTGACCAAAGACAGAGAAACCAGACCACTCATAAAACTGTATATATTTTTACTTTCATGAGGGCAGCAAAAAATAAATACCTAGGGTTAATGAAAGGAATAGACATTTGCTGCATTTTAAGGCAATGCAAAAGTTGAAGGAAGATTGTGTTTTAAAGAGAAACATAATTAAAACATATTGTCAAGACAAGAACTGTGGTTACCCCTCTACCCAATACAGGAAAGAGAGAGTTTCATCAAGTTCTTTCCTCGTTGTGAGCCACACCTGGAGACTCACTTTGGTGGTTTCAGTGCAAAATGAAGAGAAATGTCTAAACTCAAATGTTTCAGACTTCAAGTAAAACAGAAATATTGCAATTTCTTAACATGCATTTATGAGAAAAGAATCTACAAAAGCTCTTTATAGTAGTTAAGTAAAAAAAAAAAAAAAAAAAAGGCGTTGATGTCAAGTGAAGGCAGTTGAGTCTTTGAAATAAGATAGACTGAGTTCAAATGCAAGCTCTTACGAACCACATTTCCTGGGCAAATTACTTAACATTTCCAATAGTAAATTTCCCCATCTATATAATGGGCATAAGAATTCCTTCCTTATAAGGTTGCTGTAAGATTTGTTTGTAATAGTATGTATAAAGTCCTTTGCACTTCCTCCTTCTTTCCCTCTCTTCCTTCCATTTTAATGATCTTCCTGAAATTAGAAATGTCCTGTGCAAAATGCAAAACAAAACGAAACAAACCCAAAAACAAAAACACTTCTTCCATTGAAATATCTCTCTGAGCAAAATTTTCAAGACCCCTATATAATACCAGGTGTCATATGGCACTATAAAATATGCAGTTCGTCTGGTAGCAACAGAAAAATTTCACATCACAAAATGCTATCAAAAAACATTAAATTTCAGTTGTGACATACGTGCTATAACACTTTTTGTAAGTATAATTCATAGAAAACATTTCTGAAGTTTTTCTTTGGGTGGCATGATCCCCCTCTCAATTCACTGAAGCCACAACTTATGATTTGAAAGAAAATGAACACGAATGACATGAATTCTTAGTGCCATATGAAAATGAAAACGAAACTCAAAGTCTATATACACGTGCAAAAGAGACAAGAAGTCACAAAAACTACTACTTTTTCAGAGGTGTACATCTGGTAGGCCAGCAATGTATATCTAGGAACCAAATGTATCTGTCTAGCTTTCAAATCAAGTAGACAAATTAAAACTATTGCTTATTTAAACGACATCAACTTTTTTGTGGAACAAAACTGGAGTGTAAATTTTCAAAACTACATGTTGCGCGTTGATACGCAAGGACTGGAGGAGACATTTCCTACTTTGAACACAGGAAACACCAGTTTCCTTCCTGTCAGAAGCTCACAGCCTAGAGAAATCATTGGGGGGCACGTGGTCATATGACTTTCAACCCATCCGTTTTGTGGGTTCGTGACAAAGGAGTCCCATGCTTGCACTTGCATACACCTTACCAGAGGCTTGGGGATTTTAAGGGTGTTTTAAGGGTTACCTCATCAAGAACAATACTAAGTTATGGAAATCTCTATTAGCAGGAATGTGTCACTCAAAGATCTGATATTGGCTGGAAAAAAACGGTAGCAAATTATGTTTGATTACACCATTGTACACTGTGCATGCGAATACATAACAGTGGAATTGTAATCGATACGTACATATATATGCCATCTGCACTCACGTGACGTTTCATGATCATCACTCCATTTTCTCTTCGTATTATGCCATCATCTTTGCTGTGCGGTTCGGTACCATATTATTTTCATTTCAACCACAGCTGCATCATTGCTGCTGCCAGATCTCTGTTTTTTGGAGAAAATATACAATTTAAAATTGTTTTTTTTCTTTTTTTTTATCAGAAAGGAAAGTCATCAAGAATTAGATTTTATTTTAGGAACAAAGTAAGGTTTCATGGGAGAAAAAAACAAAGCCTTGGTGTAGAGAAGGTTTGTTCATTTTCTATAGCATTACTGAAGTGTCCTGTATGCCTTGATAAACCTATCAATGTTTGGATCATCTCAATGGGGGAAATGACTTAACTTAACTCTATTTTGGTGTCTCGGCAAAGGTAAGTTGTCTATTTCGAGAGCCTAACTGGGTAGTTTTGTACTACTGCATCTTGTGAATGAAACCCCAAAGTCTACCCAGCTAGCTTGTTGCCTCCGTTTCCCCAAGTAGAAAAGGCGAATGGCCAGTGGGTGGAGGAGGAGGTGTGGGAACTGGCCGGGAATTTACAGTGTGGCAGAGTTACCTTAGACCAATATCTTGTATTGGTGAGAGACAGATCAGTGGAGGGGGCAGCTAGTTAGGTTAAACTGATGCTCTATTATTTCATGTTCTCTAGTGTCTCTCTTTCAATGCCATCATGGAAGAACTGGGAATCTCACTCAAAAATCAGAAAAAGCTAAAGAAAAAGTCAAGAACTAAGGGGAAATCTCCCTTCACAAGTATCCTTACTTGTCATCAGAGACGAACTCAGAGGAAAGAGACTGTGGCGTGATCCAAGAAAACACCTGCAGGCAGCTTTCGGGAAGGAAAACGATACGCTCACTACAGGTTTTGGGGAGGAAAGATTCCTGACAAGTGTGTGATGTGTTTCCCTGTATCTATATTCATAACTCTGGGTATGCATATAGATATGCGAAATACAACAGCTTTAAAAAGCTCACGGAGACAGGTATTACTTGGGAAGTGCCACTGGTTCTTTTGAAATGAATTTGTATGCTCACTTATTTTGCCTTTTCTCCTTCTTCTCGATAAATTGCTGTGTGTGCTTTCTAAATAATAATAAATCAACAGGGTTTTTTTTTTCCAGAACGAGTTTGAGTGTCATTACTCAGCTTCCATTCACAATGTTTGTTTGTCAAATGTCCTCTGTTTTCCAGTTTGCTGTTTTGATGAGTCCTCTTAACCGGTCCAGACACACAGAATCATTTCTGGCTAATTAAAAAAAAAAAAAAAAAAACTTAGAGTTCATACCAAATACCTAGTTATTATCGTAAAATAAAACTACTCATCTTTGTGCTTTAAAATCTGACCTCATAAAGAACTTTAAAATGGCACTTGGAATATTGGTGAGTATAAGATAAAAGGATTTAAGAACAAAAAAGGAAAATTCATTCGAAAATAAAAGTGTCCATCACATTCTGGGCATCATTCTAGGTTCTGGAGATACTATGGTGAGGAAGACAGATATGGTCCCTGCTCTCACATAGTTTATAGTTAAACAAAAAAGAAAAACATTTGAGTACTCAAAGAAGGATTAGCACTTCCTCAGTAGAAGCCAGAAGCCAAAGGAACATGTACTCAACCAAGGAAGATTTCCTGGAGGAAGGTACAGCTAAATTGGGATGACAAGTTAATCAGGTGAAGGGAGGACTGTAAGATGGAGAAGCAGGCATTCTAGGCTGAGGAAGCAGCATATTGGAAGGCCCCAAAAGGAGAGCGAATAGGGCCAGGATGGTGGAGGGACAGGAGTCTAGCGTGGCTAAAATGCAAGGGAATACGATGGGTCTGACAGGTGACAACCACTCTGGCTGAAAGCAAAGGATTGAAGGAAAGGAATCTGAGGAAGAAGAGACAGGGTCACCCGAAGGCTCTTTCAGGAACCCAAAGAAAGGACATTGCAGCCAGGCCAGAGCAGGGGCAGCCAGACCAGTGGATGATGGAAGTAACTCGGAGGCACAACTCATGGGGCCAGAGATTTAGACAGTGGTCATGAGGGAGGGAAGAGTGGGTCCAAAGAAAGTCTAGGATTGGGGTTGGCAGGGAGAGGGAGGCTTAACTGCGGAGTTGAGGTAGCACTCATTATTCGGGGGACCAATGGGAAAGCAGCAGGCACTGGATCAATAGTTCATATAATTAAATCCCATTGGTTTCTATAGGATTGTTCTATAACTAAACAAATTTTGTTATCTAGTCCCTGTAGAGTTTAAGCACAAAAATATATCCAGACATAAAAAGAAAAATAACATCACATTTAAAATCGCAATAACAGGCACTGGCCAGATATTTTCCTATGATTGTGATCAGTGCTCAAATTTTGGATCCATCACAATTGGAAAATAATGTATTTCATTAGACAATGCATTAAGATTTTACATAAAATCCATGAAGATGTGACATTAAAAACAATATGCTGGGGTACCCAGGTGGCTCAATGGGTTGAGTGTCTGACTCTTGATTTCAGCTCAGGTCATGATCCCAGGATCACGGGATCAGTCCCTGCGTGCCTGGAAAAATGGAGTTGCAATTTACATAAATGAGAAGGGCATCTGGGTGGCTCAGTCGGTTGAGCACCCGGCTCTTGATTTCAGTTCAGGTCACGATCCCAGGATGGTAGTATCAAGCCCCACGTTGGGCTCTGCAGTGCATGGAACTGCTTAAGATATTCTCTCTCTCTCTCTCTCTCTCTCTCTCTCTCTCTTTCTCTCGTACAGTTAAAAATATTTATAGATATAGACAGAGATAGAGATAAAGATAGATACAGATATGCTTACTGATAGAAACAGAAAAGCAGACAGAAATATGGTTAATCCAACAGCTGAAGATGAACTAGAGTGATAACATATTAGAGGGGAGATGTGCAGTGTATTTAGTTCACTATGAAATCACACCAATGGCATTCTATTTTACATTTCTAATGTAACAGTATGATACTTTTCTCTCCTTTCAGACACTATTACTATATCTTTTCACAGACTGTTAGAGTAGGGAAACTAGAGTGGGAAAATAAGTATTTCAGTTTCTAATATCTAAAATATATTGTGTCTCAATCTGTTGGATAGACATTTTAAGGTCCCCACTAACCAGTTTCCTTCTCACTTACCCATGCCTACATTTTCATTCAATGCATAATACTTGGTATGAATAAATTAGTTAAAAACTATAATGAACTAGGTGAAACAGCATAGGACTAGGCCCACAGCACTAGGTCCACAGCATAGGAAAAGTCCTATGCTAAATGTACATAATAACCTCTCTTCCCCACCTCCCCCATCCCAACAATATTTTCATTCTGAAAGCACATTTGGTGTGAACAGATGTACATGTGTTTCTGTGTGTCTCTGTGTGTTAGGGCAAAGATCAGAGTAAGATATGAGGCCAGAGGGGAGAAAAAGGAGAAATTGTAGAATATCTAGAACTTGGTACAGAAAAATCCCCAAGAACAACCATTCATCTTGGAGATTTTCATCCCTTTCACCAAAGAACAGTGACTCATACACAGTTATGTGGAAATCAATGGCAAAGTTAATTAAAAACTAGATCTTACATTTCTTCCTTTGGCAATTTCTTGATGCTAATAGACACGGATCGTCCAGGTGAGATATTCAGCAAGAGAGAGAGGGAAGTCAGTATTGATTGAAAGATAGTGTTTATGGTTAAGATTTATTCTTTTCAAGTTTCAGATCTGGGCCCTTCTTGCCTTTAGTACAGAGAAAAGGGAAGCAACAATTCATTGCTTGTGTTGACCTCGTGGGTTTGTTGACACATCTAGGAGCCCTGAATTTTCAATTCTTAGCCTAGAAGAAGCTGGAAAGAGACAGAGAGAGAAATCAGGAGGAAGCAGGTAAAAGAAAACTAGATGAAGATCAAATATCTGTGACCAGCATTTTTGTTCTCTGTCTCAGCAGTTCCTACTTTCACTCTTTCCCTGGCCCAAAAAGACTTAACCAAGAAGTTCCTGCGATTGTTGTTTCAAAGGAAGAATAACGTAAGAGTGACTGTTCTAGGAGAGGTATTTCTAGCAGCTACCCATACAGTGTGATTTTTAAAGAAACATAAAGTCTACCCATCCCAAAAGATATGGTCCAGCAGATTCTCTCCAACATCAGAGGGGCTCATGTGTTTAGTAACAAACTGAAGCATTGTCTAAAAGAGACCCAAGTTACAATCCACTTGCCCCAGGCATTTATTTGTTGACTCCTTCATCTTGGAACAAGAAGAAAAAACAGGTATTCACTGATCAAGGATGTCCAGAGGAGTGTCATGGGCCTACAGGGCTAGGACAAGCAAGCCATTCCACCGAAAGTGATGGAGTGCTTGGAGAAGAAGCTTGTTGGGCTGGGGAAGAGGTCATAAAAAGTGAGGCTGGGACTTCGAAGGCACACTCAGGTCTCAGTTTCATTCAGTCTAGTCCTATATATAAAGGGAAAATTTTTCCAGTTACGTTTCTTAAAAAATGGCTGTGTAGAGGGAAAAAGTGGGACAAAATAGAAACAGTAAATCCACCAGAGTAGAGACATATATGCTGTATTTACAAGTAGTAACTCAAAGTGCCATAAGCCTTGGGAGTGAAATAAATGACTAACATTAAACCATACTGACATGTTGACACTTCGAAATCCTGAAACGTGTGGGCTGACTTTGCAGATGAGGCTTTGCGTAGTATGAATCCTCATACTATGTCACAGGTACACCAGAGAGGTTGCTTGTAAGCTTTGCCCACAAGATAACCAATTAGAGAAGTTACTTTGTTTTTACACAGCTTAGTCAATTAAGTGAGACTCCAAAATGGATTTGAAGGAATATTTTGTCTGGTTTGTTTATTCAAAGTTTGTTTATTCATTTTGAGAGAGACAGAGCACAAGCGGGGGAGGGGCAGAGAAAGTGGAAGAATCTCAAGCAGGCTCCACACTGTCAACGCAGAGCCCATACAGGGCTTGAACTCATGAACAGTGAGATCATGGCCTGAGCAGAAATCAAGAGTCAGTAGCTCAACCGATTGAGCCACCCAGGCACCCCTGGTTTGTTTATTTAATTCATATCCTTTTTTCTTTCCTTTTCTCCATCATTTCCCATCCCTTTTTCTTCATTGGTAGAATGCCCAGATGTTTGCTCTGAACAATTCTTCATTAAGCTTGAAATTGTGAAGTCTTATGGGTTAACTAGCCCTTTCCCTCATGAAAGAATCCCAACATGGACAATATGTCATAGGATATTTTGCTCACTAGTCCTTAGACTTCCTCTTCTTGGAAGCCACAGAGTTTTGCTAACAAAGTTGAAAATTCTACTGATGGTAATAGAGAACCCTCATCTAAATGGAAGGCAAAGGACCCCCTATCCACCATCAAAGTAATCCAGGATAATCTGGAAGGAGTCCAATTGACTTTGATATTTCATTCGGATATTATGAGAATGATTAGATGATAGATACATAGATGATAGATAGATAGATAGATAGATAGATAGAGGACAGATGATCAATAGATAGATAGATAGATAGATAGATAGATAGATAATAGAGGATGGATGGATGGATAGATGGATGGATGGATAGATAGATAGATAGATAACAGATAGGTAGATCCCATTGTCTTAGTCTGGTCTGGGCTGTGCTCATGCTCCTAGTATATATCAAAGCCATGCCATCAGGTGTTACAAATCATTATTTAACAAGGATGTGCTAAATCTGGTTGCACTGTATATACTTTATAACATTTGTAATAGTTATAGCAAGTCTAAAGTCAATACCATTTTTTACAGAGCTAAAAACTGAGGTTAAGAGAGGTTAAATAGCTTGCCCAAGGTCACTTAACTATAAAATGGCAAATGATGCAACCTAACCCCAGCCATATCATCACAACCACACTCTGTTCCCTCCCAACTCTTCAAGATGAAATGCTATTGGCCAACCTCAGGCCTCACTCCAAGCATACCTGATCTCACAGTTGGCACTCTCTATTGTTTCCATTTCAGAAAAGGAAAACTGTAAGAAAAAAGCGTATCTCCCTGAAGTCAGACTGCCTGTTGGTTGAGGAACCAAGATTCTAACTTCAATCTATCAGAGTCCAGAGACACTCAACCACAGCACTAAATGAACTTATGTATTTAATACTTTTGTTTCATTTATATTAAAACAAATATTTGTTTTGTACTCAAACACATTCTTGACTCAATTTTTAAAGAAGCATCATAGGGCAATTGGTCATCTCCCACTATCATTTCATAGAATAATTACACAGGTAGCTATTAATATCTCCAAGAAGCAATATCTAAGGATACCAGTGCCTTGCCATGGCACTTAAGTAATAAAAAGTCATTTCTAAACTTTAATAAACTCGCCACCAAATCTGCAGACTAGTTGTATTACTGATTTGAAATAACTCTCTGAACATTTTTTGTTCCTCAGGCAAGCCAAATCACAATTAAAACATGTGAATGGCACAACGTGATAGTTCCTGTGAACATCTAAAGCTTCACCATATTCTGGCAATCTCACAAAATACCATTAGGTTGTAAACTCTCAGTTGATTATAAAATTCTAGAAGGTGAATCAGAATATTTCTTTTCAACATCAATCACTCTATACAAGCTGTTCAGCATCTTACATATAGTGGGTAATGAACAGACTTGCTGAGTAATTAATGACAACCTTTGGAATATATGCCATGTAGACACCTGACACAAATTTAAAATAAGATATAGTCCTTGCCTTTGAGAATATTAGAATTGAATAGGTCAGATTTCAAGGGTGAAATTTTGTTGGCTCACTTGCTTTTTAGAGACAATAACTGTGAATGCCATTGAGTTTTCTAGGATTTATATTCCCAACTACCCACAAGGAACATATGTTGGCAAATTCTTCAGCAAGAGACCAAGAAGTATAACAATTTCAGGAAATGCCCGCACACACACACACAAGATAAAGATTTTCAAGTAACCAACATCACAGAGAATTTTAAATGTGTTGATAATGTCTTCAGTACTTGTAGATCTGTCATTAAGCTATTTCCAAAATATCTCTGAAGAGGCAGGCTGCTTTTCCTTGTCTTCATGATAAATTCTGTACCTAGAGCAGCAAATTAAAATGAGACCATTTTTAATAAAACCATGCCAAGATTTAAAAGTAATTTAGTGGCATTAAGCATAATAAACCAAATTATAGTGATGAAAGAAACATTTTCATTAAAGCTTTAAAAAAAAATGACACTCAAAACTCTAATGTAGGGATGGAATTGAGTCTACATTGTCTCAAGGGAACCAAGATAACAAATGACAGCTAGAATTTTAAGCTCATCATAACAAATGTATAATTAGTTTTGACCTTTTTACAACATCCCAACAAATATAATGATTCATAAGCATGCATATTGCAAATGAAATTAATTGCGAGGGTATCTTTCACTGAAATGTTTAATGATCTCATCATAGATTTCCTGGATGATTTCCTTCTGACTTCCTCCAAAAAATGATGCTATTAGATAAGCCACACACCAGGTTAATTTCATCAAACCAAAACCAACCAACATCTACAACTTGTGCCTGTCTCATGTTTTCCCATTTGTATGGAAACTTTTTCTTTCCTCCTGTCTCCCCACTTCCATCTCTAACTGTCCAAACTTCACTTAAAGACTCAGGTCAAATGCCACATATGCATGAAACTTTCCCTGATTTCTTCCCATCTCTCTCCTGTGACCTTTATCTGCCCTTGAGCAGTTTGACCTTAACATTATTTGGTCGATGCTGGTATCTTGTGTAGCACTTTATTGCATGCCTAAATCAGCCTCTTCACCACCACTCCCAAAGACTGGCTCACATGATGCAGGATGCTACACATATTAAATGCGCAAATGAATCCAACCAAAGCCATTAAATTGCTCCCCCAAAATATAAAACTTTACTCATCTCTTCCATTCTTAAGCTTTCCTGGAGAGAACTCAGATTCATATTTTTCCTCCTTACCTCCCTCTTCATGTTTTCTAAATTTTATTTTGCCCCCAAATATGTAACAAAATATTGCAAGTTCCCAGAAACTCATGGAATACATCAGATCATTCAAGCAATGATCCATGTTGAAGAGATTCTTCTTGGGTGGAAATGTTTGCATTTGTCTTGGCAATCCTCAGAAGTCATTTGTGAAAATAAAAAATACAAGTATAACCTAGACCCTTTAAAAATATGTAACATGTTAGCAAAGATGACTAGACACCCACAAAATACATTTACTCAAAAATTTAAGACTAATAGATGAAAAGGAAGGAGAGAAGGGAAGGAGGGACAGAAGAAAGGAAGGAGGGTGAGAGGGAGGGAGGGAAGGAAGGAAGGAAAGAAGGGAAGGAGGGAGGGAGGGAAAGAAGGAAAGAAGGGAGGGAGGGAGGGAGGGAGGGAGGGAAGGAACAAAGGAAGGAAAGAAGGGAGGGAGGGAAGGGTGAGAGGGAGGGAGGGAGGGAAGGAACAAAGGAAGGAAAGAAGGGAGGGAGGGAGGGAAGGAAGAAAGAAAGGAAAGAGGGAAGGAGGAAAAGGTGAGAGGGAGGGAGGGAGGGAGGGAGGGAGGAAGGAAGGAAGGAAGGAAGGAAGGAAGGAGGGAGGAAGGGTGAGTTCCTGAGTTCAGTTAAAAGGCAGCTTCACATTTATAAAATTATGGACTGGGATATGAAGACGGATGGTTTTACTCCTCCACGGAGGAAGGCAGAGAGAGGGGCTTATGCTGTAATCTAAAAGAGGTAGGTCATGAGTCGGAAACTCCTGATAGCAGTGATAAAAGGCTAGTATCAATTATCAAAGGACATAAATGCTGGCTCTCTGAAAGGATTACAAAGGTTCTAATTTGTTTGAGATGTTTTAGAGCCTGTGCTTCTTTAAGGCAGAAAGATGGGCTATATGATCTACCAGACACCCAGCTAGTTATATTGCTCTATATGGCATTAAATGCTATTTAAAATTTATCAAAAGTGATCTTTCCTTTTACCTGTGAATTAGCACCTAGAGCTGAAAGCTGAGAACAAAGAAGCATCAAGTAGTTCACTTTCTAACCAATGCCACAAAACCTGTGGCCAGGTATGCTTTTCAGGTCCCTTTAGTTATCACTCTAGTCATGCCCTTGCTGCCCCTACCTACTTCCCAATCTATGAAAGCAGAGGTCTACAAGGGACAAAGTGTGAGAGACATTTCAGATTATCCATCTTGGAAAGTGGTACCTTTTCCTTATGAGGGAGAGATGTGGTCCCCTCCGCCATCATCAATCACATGAAGGGGGCACCACAGAAGGGCTGTTAAGTTTTCAGGTGGAATTTTTGTCTTTACTTCTCCCAACAGGATTGATTCTTTCTGGTTGACTGGATCACTCCAATTTTTTTTCAAGTGCCCAAGATGAATATTAAAGCTGAGTTTTATTCTTTGACATACTCCTTTGTCTTTGGATAAATCATAAAATTTTCTTATCTGAGGATCATGGCAAGAACCCCCTGGCACAGCCGTCTGGGGCAAAGAAGGCAGTTTCATGAGGGCCTATTTCCTAAGTAGTGAGCAGAGATAAGGATAGCAATAATGGGGAGATGTTACCAGCACCAAGTCTTAAGGAGTAAGGGAAAAGACCAATTACCAGAATTTGCAGAGTCCTCTAAAAGAAGGCCCATCCAAGGGCTGTGGCCTTGAGGGGAGAAATGCATTCACTTCAAACCTGAGATCCAGATAGGATAAAGCCAGCAGGACTATGAATGTAACTCTTTTTCAAGACTCTGATCTTTTGGTCATGCCTCATATTGGTTAAAGTCAGCCAGAATCCATCTTTAACCTAATGGTCAGAACAGTCCAGTGATTCTGATCAAAAGGTCACTCTCCTAGAGACAAATTGAAAAATGCATGTGGTGGTACAGAGACTACTCAGCACACTATTTTTCTTCTATGTTAGCATTTATGTAGATCAGTAAGTAATAAATACCATTCAAATCTAGAATATTATCATTAGACATTTCAAAGTGAAATCCAATATACCTCCTGAAATCTGCTTTAACTTATATGGAAGATCTGATGTTACAAGTTGTTTCAGGGAGTGAGAAAAAGAGTGGAATAAAGTCAACATAAGGAAACAACTATGTACAAGGCTCAGGATTTGGAGTTTAGGGAGACCTGGGGTGAGTATCTTCTCAACTGTTTACTATGTGTGTGAATCTGAGTAACTTTACTTCTCCCTGGACCCCAGTTTCCTCATTCCAGCAGTGAGACTATTAACAGTGCCTGACACAAAGTTTTATTTTATTTTATTTTATGTTATTTTATTTTATTTCGTTTCGTTTCGTTTCGTTTCGTTTTATTTTATATTTTATTTTATTTTATTTTATTTTATTTTATTTTATTTTATTTTATTTATGCATGCCTGAAGTTAAGGTGAAGAAAACAAAAGTCCACTAGAGAATCTCTGTCTGGTTTCAAAACAAAATCATAGAGAAATACAATGGGCAGCCATGAGGCTGCATATGAAAATATGCAGCTCACAGTTAAACTGCCATATTCAGTGGCCAAGGGACCCACACTCCACAGTTATAAAGTGGTGGCAAGCTCACACAGATACTCCTCATGCTCATTGCCATCTGTAAATTGCAACATTCGTTTCTGAGGCACATCAAAGCCAAATAGGCTATAACCTGGCACCAAAAAACAGGAAGGTTTTGTGGGGCACCTGGCTGGCTCAGTCAGTACAGCATGCGACTTCTGATCCTGGGATCATGAGTTTGAGCCCCACGTTGGGTGTAGAGATTACAAAGAACAAGAAAGTTTTATCCTAAGTTTGTAGTATCCCCCAAAACTCCAAAATATACCAGTTTGTGGGACATGACTGGGCCTTTCAGCAAAGTGTCACTCAAGGTCCCAGCATGAAACAGATAGAATTAATAAAAGACCTTTTATTGAAGGGACTGTTTACAGAGGTAAAGGCAAGAATGAGGAAAACTGATAAGGGCTGGCATTATCATCCTGAAGCCAGAAGGGGGAGTGAAAGTGAATTATGTTACCAGAACCCAATCAGGGCATTAGTCATAGGAGAGAAACCACCTAATAGAAGCTATGGCTGCAGGGGTATTATGGACTATTATGCAACAGAACCTTCTGTTGGATAGACCCAACTAGAAGCCATATGGAGCTAGAGTGAGTGGTAAAGTCTGAGAGAGGTCAGCCTCCTTCTAGTACACGGAGGTTGGCAGAGAAGTGTACAGAACACTTTTATAGGGATGATGGAGAATAACCATCACAGCACATGCTCAGTGAAATCAAATTAAAACTAAGACAGGGTGCAAAATTATCCATAAGAAAAGATGGAGGCCATATCCAGAGAAATATTTCTCATTCTTGAGAGAACACAAAGAAATGATACCATCATGTTAATAGAGCTGGTTGAAGCCCATGGCCAAACAACAAAAAGGACTTCATAATATTCTGCCTCTTTAACAGATATTTCCGAATATTCTGGGCCTCGTTTCAATGCCCATTCCAAATCCCCAGCTCACTCCAGGCCTCACCAGATGGTCCAAGTCTCTTTTATTCCCTACTAAAGTACTTGAGAGATATATGACTTGAAGTTCAGCCTAAACCTCTCTAGCCACTTGGCTCAATAACTAGGATTTCTCACTGCTTACATCATGCAGTAGACACAAAAGTGATACCCACAGGATGTAATGATGCATGGTGATTACAGTCAATAGTACCATAGGGTATATGTGAAAGTTGCCAAGAGAGTAAATTTTAAAAGTTCTCGTCATGAGGAAAAAAATTATAACTTTGTATGGTGGCAAATGGTCACCAGACATTGTGATCAACACTTTGCAGTGATACAAATATCAAATCATGGTGTTGTGTGCCTGAAACTATTATAATGTCAATTATACCTCAGTTAAAACAATATTTAGAACAATATTTAGAGACAGTATATCTGGATTTGGGTCCTAGTTTCAAAACCTACTCCGACATGTCTAATGTCTTGGATATATCACTCATTAAACTGATCTTCAGGTTATTCTTCTATAAAATAGAGAAAAATATTTCTATCTTATCTCCAGGAAATTTAGGATCAAATAAGAGAATACATGTGAAATTATAAAGTACTACCACAGTATAAAATGTGATTATTTCTCTGTGCCTTTCTTGGTCATTTATAATTCTTGACTTTGAGTTTTATAAATATTAGATTGCATAGGCAACACTCATAAAGTCTAATAAAAAATAACCTTATTTAAAAAAAAAAAAAAAGGAATACCCACAGCTTCTGTAGGGTTTCAGTGAACAGCCTCTTCCCTGCAGTGTTCATTGATGCAGAGAGTGTTAGGGTCTGGCAGTGTTTCCCTATTTAGTAGACCTGCTGTCTGAATATAGTTCTGGAAAAGCATCTCATGCTGCAGCTACTTGAGCTCCATGTTAGGAGAGCTTCTATCTGGATACAGTGTTGAAGTGCTTGTTTCTCTTCCTGCGTCACTATATTTTCCAAAATTTTGGATATTCCAGGATGAAAAAAATAATAATAATTTTTTAACTGAATCCTAGGGTTCTTAAAAGTTTCTACATGGCAAAAATTCTTTATGTAGGTGCCTAAAAAGAAAAACGGAAGTTTGTGTAGAGAGGGAAATGGAAGATAAAATGACAGACTGGGATGAACTAAGGCTCCTTTTGTAAGGCCTGATTTTCAATATGAGCCCTGCATCCAGCACCAATAACACTTGCTTTATCTTTGAAGTTAATAATACATCACGAGCAAGCTAGGTTTATCCCAGGAATGCAAGGAGTTCTCAAATATAAAATAAATCAATACAACCTACCACATTAGTCAACTAGTGAAAAAAAGATATATGATTATCTCAAGCAATGCAAGATAAAAGCATCAAGTAAGATTCTATTTCTATTATGGTATTTTTTAAGAGTCCCTTATATGAGACAAATAGAAGGAAACTGTTTAATAAAGATTAAATATCAAAACTAAAGGCATCAAACATGCTTAAAGAGAATCTTTAGGTCTATTTACTATAAGAATAAGAACAAAACAAAGATATGTACTAATAGAAGTACTATTTAATCTAGTCTAGAGAGCAAAAATTATACATACAGAGATTATGAAAAGAGATAAAATGTTATTTGTAAATGTAGTAATCACCTCCCTAGAAAAATCAGCAGTCTCAACAGACAAATGATTAAAAGTAAGTAGAGTGAGTTCATTATGGCCAAACTACAAAACTCAATTTCATTGTCCTGTACCAGCAAGAACTACTTAGAACATGTAATACAAATGGGATCTTATTCATAATAGCAATAAAAACTGTAAAGTATCTTAAAACTAAGTTAACCAAAAATTCATAAGAATACATAAAATGTCAAAACGCTAATAAAGAACACAGAAGGTGAGTTGAACAGATGGAGAGACAGTCCAGACTCCTGAGTTGGGGGGAAGACTTAGAATTATAAAGATATTAATGGTCCTTAAATTCATCAACATAGAGCATCCCAATCAAAATTAGATTTCTTTGAAAAATTGAATAAACACACATCAATATATACATAGAAGAATAAAATCCAACAAATAGCAAAATCAACTTTTAAAAAAGAAGAAGGAACTTAATGTACCTGATATTGATATACTTCAGAGTCACAGTAAGAAAATCCAGAATGGGGACGCCTGGGTGGCTCAGTGGGTTAAACGTCCAACTTTGGCTCAGGTCATGATCTCATGGTTCATGAGTTTGAGCCCCGCGTTGGGCTCTGAGCTAAAAGCTCAGAGCCTGGAGCCTGCTTCAGATTCTGTGTCTACCTCTCAGTCTGCTCCTCCTCCTCTCTCTCTCTCTCTCTCTCTCTCTCTCAAAAATAAATGAACATTAAAAAAAATTTTTTAAGGAAGAAAAGAAAATCCAGAATAGTATTGGCATGAAAAGAGACAAAGGACCAATAGAGCAGAATGAGTTCACAAATACACATATATGTGGGAAGTTAGTACATGATAAGGCTGAAATCATAAATTAATGGGTAAAGATTGTTCAATAAATGATGTACACAAAATTATTTCATTGCATGGAGAAGACAAAAGCGAATCCCTCCCCAACAACACTGTAAGGATGAACTTTCAAGTAACAAATAAGATCTTGGGAGCAGGAAAGACTCCTTAATAAGCATTTAAAAAAAATAGATAAATTCAATTTCAAAAATATTCTTCAAATCAAGAAAAGGACAAGAACCACAATAGAAAAATGAACAAACAATATAGCTAGGCAAGAGGTGCCTGGGTAGTTCAGTAGGTTAAGTGTCCGACTTCAGCTCAGGTTATGATCTAGTAGTTCATGAGTTCGAGCCCTACATCAGGCGCTGACAGCACAGAGCTCACTTCAGATGCTCTGTCTCCCTCTCTCTCTGCCCCTCTCCTGCTCACGTGTGCACACATGCGTTCTCTCTCTCACTCAAAAATAAATAAACATTAATAAAAAAGAATATACCTAGACAACTTACAGAGGTGGGAACCCGAGGGTTAACAAAAATGTGAAGAAATGTTCAAAATCATTAGCCATTGGAAACATGAAAATTAAAACTACAATGATATGTTTCTACCAAAAAGGAAAACTGAAGTAAGTATTGAGGGAGATGTGGAGATACAGGCATCCTTCTACACTGCTGGTAAGGGCAGGCAAGTGTTGCCAATCAAGAATGCATACTAACACCACTTGGTCAAAATGAGCACATGCATATCCTAAGATCAGGCAATTCCATCCCTGGTTTTGTGAACTACAGACATTTTTACACATGTCCAAAGGATATAGGAAAGGGGGTGTTAATTGCAACATTATTTTTTGTGGCAGGGAACCAGAGACGACACAGCTGTCAATCCCCAAGAAAGGATATACACGTACAGGAAATTTCTGCTGTGTCACCGAGGCTTTTTCCTCCTCTGCCGGGAGGAAAAAAACACGTTTCTTAACATCCTCTTGACATTAGGTGTAAACCCATGGCTGAATTCTAGAAAAAAGGAATAGTTGGTTGGAGTTTAGTGGACCGCTTGCAGACCTGGCTGTAAGAAACTCCTCAGGGAAAACCTCCCTGCTCTTTCCTCCTTCCACCTGGCTCAAGTGGAGGAAATCCCTGGAGCAGAATGGGATCCATGTGTTCAAGGTTGTGGAAGATGGAAGGAGCGTGGGTCGCTGAATCACCCCTCGGTGGAAAATCACCTAACTTGGAGCACCCACTTCAGGCTGTTAATTTAGTTTCAACTTCATTAACCGACCTGATGTTCTGTTAAGCCTCTGAAATTTGAAGGATTTACTTGTTACATGTGTAGCATTACCTTAACTGATACAATAGATAAAATGTGGGTAGATACACACCATCGAGTAGGCAATAGACCAAATGTGTGTATCTCCCCCAGAGTTCAAGGGTTGAAACATAATCCCCAATGCGATGGCATTTGAAGGTGGGCTTTGGGGAGGTGATTAGGTGATGAGAGCAGACTCGACTGAATGGAATTAGCGACCTTATAAAAGAGATCCCAAGAGAGTTTTCTTGCCCTTTCCACCATGTGAGGACACAGCAAGAAGATGGCTATCTGTGAACCAGGAACCTTATACGTTAAGCATGATGTGCTGTTGGCTGTACAGGGGGGAAAGAGCAGAAAAATTACAGAGTGTATGAAATAAAAGGGAATAAGTCAATGTGTGACTGAATAAGTAAATGCCTAAGTGTAGAGTTTACACATAGACCAATAGGGACAGGGTGACATGAACTAAGGACTGTGATCCGTACTCAGTTCCTATAAGAATAAAAAGAACTGAAGAAAAATCTGATCACTATTGATAATGACCATCCTGTTTCCTCAGTCCAATTTCCTATTTTTTATGCAGATGAAGCTTTAAAAGAAAAACCAAATGAGGCACCTGGGTGGCTCGGTCAGTTAAGCACGCAACTCTTGATTTCGGCTCAGGTCATGATCTCGTGTTTTGTGAGATTGAGCCCTTCATCGGGCTCCGTGCTGATAGCATAGAGCCACTTGGTATTTTCTCTCTCTCTCTCTCTCTCTCTCTCTCTCTCTCTCTCTTCCTCTCTCTGCCACCCCTCAAAATAAATAACTTAAAAAAAAAAAAGAACTGGGTGCATGTGGCCTTGCCCCCTGTATTAGTCAACTCCAGCTGCCACAACAAAATACCATACACTGAGTGTCTGAAGAAACTGATATTTATTCCTTACAGTTCCAGAAGTTGGAAGTCAAGACATAATACATGTTACCTACAAAAGACTCACTTCAGCGTTAAGGATGGATGCTAAATCATTGTTGTTGCAGGAGAGACGAAAATGAGTGATGTCTTCTTGATGTTAAAAACCAGCGATGATGCTGACATCATCCGTGGTGTCTCTTTTTATAAAGGGCATCACTTCCATCACAAGGGCTCCACCCTCATGACTTTATCTAAACCTAAAAGTTTCCTAAATGTTCCGTCTCCAAATACTATGACACTGAGGGGTAGGGCTTCAACATATGAATTTGCAGGGACACAATTCAGGCCATAGCTTCTGCAATCAATTATTCTCCAATGCTGCTCAACCCCACAGAAGTTAGGTCAACTTACAGAATTTTGTATAATATCCCATCAGGACGTCCTCTCAGGAGAAAAGGAGGAAGAAGAATCAAATAGTGGAAAGGATGTCTCTTCTTCCGCCTGAACAAATCTCCCTGAAACTAACCATAAAGGAAAAATGGTAATTAGCCCATAATCACACCCTAAAATAGGCTGAAGTGCCAATTCCAAGTTGCTGAAAAGGAGTATGGCATTTCTTTGCCAAGGAGTCCACCCTGCTTCGCCTGTGGATAGGGATGAGTACCTGGGCCAGTGCCATTGTCTGAGTCAATCCTGCACACCTTACTGTGGAAAAAACAAAAAACAAACCAAATCAGAGAGGCAACAAGCACATACACACCCTCACACACCTAGTTTCAAGCAGCACTAAATTACCTGAAAGCGTCTCAATTAAAGAGAATTACCACCCCCTCTAAGCTGCAATCATAGCCATTATGTATCATCGGGCTTAAATCAGTTCCCTGGGAGATGTCCTGATTAAGCGGATTTCCCAATTAAGCCTGTCCCAGTTGAGTGGCGCATACCATTCTGATTAGATTCCTAATTTATATAGGAGGCTTTATACTTTATATAAAGGGAAAAGGGGAGTTGAGGAAAATTGTCAGCCTCTGAAATTTCTCCCTGTGCATTTACCCATTCAACAGCAAACCTTCCCCTTTCTCTGATAAATGGAGTCACTTACTAACCAAAGTAGTTCTAAACCTCTTAAGTAAAATATGAATTGTTCTTGTGAAGCCACAACTGCCCTTCCAAATCTCTCAGGAAACATTGCAGTCATCCCCTTGGGGGACAGACCCTTTGATGGGGCAGCAGCAGATTGAGGAACATAGAAGAAAAGAGTGGTCACAGTGTCCAGAATGGTACACACATAGTCTTTTGTAGTTTAAAAAAAATCTTTTGCAGTGTACCATATCACAAACACAAGTGAATACATGCATGCATGCATGCATGGATGCATGAATGAATGAATGAATGAATGAATGAATGAATGAATGGCTTGCCTGGCCATGAGGGCAGGATGAGAAGTTAAAACATATCAGTGTTCTGCTGGCCAACATCACAGAGCCACAATATGGGGAGAAATGTTGTCCTCAAAGCTACGCTGAAAATCTGAAAACATATTTGGTTTCATTATTAGCCAAATCACTTGAACATGGCGTCAAACAAAATGATGAACCCATAAATGGTCCATTGGAATAGTGTTGTACAACCCATTCTGCAGAAATTCAAATATAGTCCTATGGGGAGACAATGACTAGTGTGACTTCAAAAGCCTCAGCCTAAGGAAAAAGTACTTTCAGGTCAAAAGAAATAAACACAGAGAATTCTTCTTTCAAGGCAAAAATGCAGTCTATGCTCAAACACAGAAACTTCTCTTGGCCCGAGGAGAAGCTTTATTTGAGTGATGTGGCACCGCTACCTGGTATGAGCAAGGCAATCCAGAGAACCCAGCATTCCCCAGGAGGGTTTGAGCCACCCTGGTCCCTTTCACCAGATTTGCCTGAAGGAACTTCATCTGTTTGTAAAACCTGCTAACTGGACTCCCTTCTCTCCTTTTTCATGTTTTTTTTTTCCTACTTCAAACCCTATGTATAGAATTTTGTAGAATACCTTCCTTAAATGCCATCAGTCCTTTAAAAAAAATAATACCTATATAACTATAGAACAAACATGATAGATGTCTTTGCAAGAAAATACTTGCTCGTACCTGAATTGTAGCAGAAAAGAGACATGAGACCTTTACTTCATGGCCTATGACATTTATAACCTGGCTATTTCCCCCCATGAACAATTGATTTTTAACTTATTTCATTCAACATTTTACATTTAGCTCACTACCTTAATTTCAGACGCTTCAAAATCGAATTTTACTTTTGGGAATTACCCCCAAACCTTTCAGAAGGATTCTTGGCCTCAGAGAGAAAGCCTGAAATTACCAATCTAGTCAGCCTCTTGCCTGGCTCCAGTATGGGTCCCAAAGTCCCTTCATAGAGGGGAATTTCTACAGGTGGTCTCTGATTCAAAGGATAAAAGCTGAACTCTTCAGAGAAACATCCTGCCCATTTACATCCATCTCCTGACTGGAGATCAGTAGCACAACTGTGCCAAGAGAAAAACAGTCTATAGAAATGTTTATCCAGCACACAAAGCCAGAAAGCAGTCAAGAGGATTCCTAATGATTCCATCGCAGAGGTCTGTTTTGCAATGCAATTCTCCATGCAATCACCTAACAAGGGAATTTCTTGGCCCAAAATCTGGCTGCACACCAGACTTCATTTTGGAGAATGCCATCAGCAATGGCTGTCACTCTTCCTTCCTTCGTAGTTATGTCGCCTTCCTTTGGATTTGGTCAAACTTTTGTTTCAAAGTGAACATGTGCAGAGCATGTAAAGGAAGAAGGTAGAGCCAGAGGAGTTTTTTGTATTGAATTATTTTCCTAGGCTTCCAAAGAAAGTAGACTTACTAGCAGTACTGAGAACATTGTAGATGGTTAAAACACAAAATGATTTTGAAGTTTAATTTAAATTTCACCCTCCTGGCTATTTGTGTTTGTATTTCATTTCACTTGAACAATAAAGTAGCTTGGACGGTTTTGGGCATGTGGTTAAGCCTTTTAATTTCCTGGCCCTCACGCACTACTGCTCACATGGCAGGGTGACTGCCCTTAGCACAGCAGCCAAATTTTTAAATTGTTCATTGATATCTTTGGCCTAACATCGACACAATATTTTATGTAGGTGTCTTATTGCTACAGCCACCGGAACCAAAGGTTGATGACACGTGGATCCATCAATAATGTAGCAACTGCTCTTACACTGTTAACCATCCCATGACAACCCATAGATAGCAATTCTTCAGAGACATGGCCCATAACTTAAACAGAATGAAAAGGGTACTAAAGAAATTCTAAATCCTTTTACACTAATGAATAAATTCTTTGCTGTTGCAAGGACTCAGCATTGCAGGAAAATATTTTCCAAATAATAAGGAAGTCATTTTAAGCATTCAGAGACTTCTTTTCCTTCTCAGTGCACTGGGAATCTTTTATCAAGAGTAGTTTCTATGGAAGTAGATCTTTGTAGTCAGAATGTCATGGCACCATTAATTCGCCAGTGTATGAATCAGCATGACAGCGGTTCACCATTTCTTTACCATCTGATTGTGTGTTCTTTCATACTCTGGTTTATCTCCAGACCAGCTGTTTTGTTTTGTTTTGTTTTCAGATTAACAGAGTAGAGAGCTAGCGTAGTGGGTGATTCAGGGCTGAGAGAAGGAAGACTTGTTTCCCAAAAGGAGTATCTCCAAATGCAGACATCCCTCCTGTTACCTTTTATCCTTAATTGGGTCAAAGTTTATCTCTTACATGTAAATTCTTCTCCAAAATGATGTGTTGAAGTGGAGAGCCATTGCAGGAGAGGGGGGCTGGGGGGGGGGGGGGGGGGGGGGATTAGTGTCCTTTGTTGTGTTTTCATATGTCACATATTATGGAGCTGCAGCTATCACTGTACTAAGTACATTCAAAAGGCAAAAATTAAGTCCTTGCTCTCACCTTTCAAAGAGCTTACATTCCAGTGGGGTAGACGAAAGAGGCAAAAATGTACACAAATAATAGAGGTTATTGAAAATAAGAGGAGAAAAGGGGGAGGAGCCTGAGAACAGGATGGATGTCAGAGTTGAACCAAGCTCTAGAGAGAGAAGGATAAACTAGGTGAATGAAAGGCTGTTTTAAAATCCCATCTCGGGGGCACTTGGGTGGCTCAGTTGATTAAGTGTCCAACTCTTGATCTCAGCTCAGGTCCTGATATCAGGGATGTGATTTCAAGCTCCATGTTGAGTTCCATCCTGGGCATGGGGCTTACTTAAAAAAAAAGTTGCGGGGTGGGGGAGGGGGGAAATCTCATTTCAGCAGTTTACTTTAAAGCCACTGTCAGATTTTAGGAGAGGAGAGGAGACAAGATCATGGGTGGGACACTATCCATACCTGACCCTCCAAGTAGAATAATGTCATGCCAACCTACTTCATCTCATCTCAAGATATCATCCAGAAATAAGCTACAAAATTTGAGGACTGCCAGGTCCCAAATAAGCAAACTATAGCTCACCACCTATTTCTGTATGGTCCATGTGTGCAGAATGGTTTATAACTGGTGGAAAATACACAAAAAAATATTTAGTGACACCTACAAACTATATGAAACTCAAAGTTTAGTGTCCATAAATACAGCTATATTGGAACACAGCCACACAGATTCCTTTACATATTGTTTATAGCTACTTATAGGATACAACAGCAGAGCATTGTAACAGAGAATGCACAGTATGGCTCGCAAAGCCTAAACAATATTTACCCTCTCGTTCTTTTTTTATTTTAATTTTTTAATGTTTATTTTATCTTTGAAAGAGTTAGCAGGGGAGGGGCAGAGAAAGGGAGGGGAGACACAGAGTCCAAAGCAGGCTCCAGGCTTCGAGCTGGCAGCACAGAGTCTGACATGGGACTCAAACTCACGGACGGTAAGATCATGACCTGAGCCAAAGTCAGATGCTTAACTGACTGAGCCACCCAGGCACCCCACCCTCTCATCCTTTACAGGAGAAGTTTACCCAACCCTACTCTACATGGTAGAGTCCTTTATGTCTGTGTATAACTTACAAAGAGTTGCTGGCAGAAAATAAAGATAATCCTCACTATATATGTTGAGATCCAACAGCAAATAAATCACCATGTTTATCCCACAGATCTGCTACTTTTTACTTTGTGTACAATAATACAAAATAGGCTGAAAATTTGTCACTGAAATCATAAATACTATCATTCAGATGGTAAAAGGTGATTATTTTCCATCTTCCCACCAAGAGAACAAAGAAAACAGGACTTAATCAGTAAGGATTTAGGATACATTAAAGAAGAATATCCTGACACTTAGGAAAAACATGGGATGAAATAAGGTTAAGCATCCATTTTCTCTTTGTTATTAAAACTTCCTGCATCTCTAGCTCAGGGTGTAAAGTAAGGTCTTGTCACCTGGAAGAATCAAATTAATATGGCCCCAAACACTATCTCTGTCTTCCAGGTAGGATTAGGTGTATCGGATGAGAAGGACTCCCACTATCTTGCCCCTCCTTGAAGAGATTGAAATTGATCCTCATTCATGCAGCTTCCTCCTTAACTACCCCCTGGGCCTAAGGACACATCAGCTGCCTCCAGCAAAGGGGCACAGAAGCCAGTCTACCTCAGTCTGATCTGAACGTTGCCACTTACCATCCCATTGCCACTTACCATGACAGGAGGCGATTAACGGTGCTCACATAGGTCCACGTCCTAATCATTGGAACCCTTGAATGTCACATCATGGGGCAAAAGAGACTTTGCAGATGTGATTAAGGGGACAGACCTCGAGATGGTAGAGATTCTGGATTGTCTTGGTGAGTCCTCAGTGTAATCACAAGTGTTCTCACAACAGGGAGGCAGAAGGAGATTTGACCACAACAGAAAGAGATCTGTGTCTGCTGAGGCCTGCTCCTATGCCACTGGCTCTGAAGCCAAAAGCAGCAGCACTGAGCCACAGAATGCAATGAATTCAGCTCTAGAAGCTGGCAAAGCAAGAGAAGGGCTTCTCCCCTAGAGACTCCAGAGGCAAAACAGCGCCTTGACTTTAGCCCCAGTGAAACTGATGTCGGACTTCTGATCTCTAGGACCAAAGACAACAAATGTGTGCTGTTTTAAGCCGCCAAGTTTGTGGTAGTTTGTTTAGCAGCCATAGGAAACCAACATGCACCTGCCTTATGCTTTGTTTTTTTCTCACGTGTAAAAACATGGGTAATGATAGGATCTGCCCCAGTGGGTTTGAGAATGGTCACATAAATTCTTACACACAGAAGCAGCAGGAGGAGGGAGAGAACATGAGGCACAAAGTTGAAAGAGGGGCCAGAAAGCCAGTAATCGGGATAAATAATATTCAAGTGCACCATATCTTAAAAAAAAAGTCACAACTAATATAAAAAATCCTTAGCGAACTATCAAAATTTTAAATAAAGACAAGATCAGTATTGCTGATATTTTTCTTTGCCTCAGGCTCCAACACAGCTCAGCATGGCACTTTTAGTGATCCTATCATCACTTAAAATTTTGGTGTTTTTGTTCACCATGGGCTTTTTGTATTAATCTTAGTATTAATTCACCCTAGCCCACACTAAGTACTTAGAACAGTGCCCAACACCTACCAAGTACTTCAACAAATTTTGGCTATTATTACTATCCACTTCGCCCAAGACCTCTGCCAGACGTACATGAAATCTAACTTACAATCACCTAACGAATATGTGAGCAGACTTCTCTAACCAAATGAGCCCACCCCAGTTCTGTACATTTTTGTAATGGGGAGTTAAATTCTCAATCCAGCACCACTGAGCACCAAATCCCTTCTATTCTATTTCTCTCCACTGCGACATCAATCCAAAGGGCTAGATGCTTAAACTAGATAGAATCTTTTCAACAGAGGCAATAAGGAGAGAGGAAAGATGAGTTGAAACCCCATCTCCTTCCCTATTTTCTGTTATTGTTCAGTGTTCAAGTAATAACGATGAGAGATAACATTTATTGAATTCTTAGCGCAATACGAAAGGACTCCAACACTCTTAAGAGGTTGGTACTATTATTATCCCCATTACACAGACAATGAAAGTGAGACCTAAAGAGATTAAATAATTTGCAGCTAGACAATGAAACATAAAAGCTGATTTTTCTCTGTGTTGATATGCTCTCCCCATGGGCCCGTTAGCCCCACATCTATAAAAGCACTTGGTTTTGTTTTTTCTCCACTCATTTCCTTTTCCTTCTTTCATCAATTCCTTCAGGGCCCTCATAAGGCATTCTATTTTTCACCAAACTCTTAATTTACACTAAGCCAAAGAATTCCATTCAACTCAGTAACTGCTTCTCATTAATTCAAGCCACTACCTCCCCTTTACCAGACTCAATAACTACAAGATTCTGGGAAGCTTGGGGTCTTTCAGAAGCGTATGTCTCAGTGCATCCCCAACTTTCACCTGCTGTATGGGGTCTGTTCAATGTTTCCTTGATCTACTGCTCCATTTTCTCCCATGTTTAGCAGCACTATCTCAAGCCGTAACACAAACACAGACACTTTGGCTCCCACTCAATGAAAAACAGCAAAAAATTCTCGACATTTCCAGTGGCATTTCTACATTCTGTAAATCCTTGGCCTCAGGATTCAAAACTTTGTCATTCTGAGAGTACAAATCACTTCAAACATGGCACCACTGAGGCTCTTCATCACGACCTTCTCCATTTCCATTTGGAATTCTCCAGTCCTGCCCCATTACAAGAGTTGGCCTCAGCCATGGTTCAAAGACTCCTTTCCAAAGCTGATATAACACTTCCTAGAACTTCAACTATATATAACTTCAGTTTTGTGCTAGTATTAGTCACAGCTCTCCAAAGAAACAGAACCAATAGGATGGATGGATGGATGGATGGATGGATGGATGGATAGATAGATAAGAGATTTGTTACAGGAATTGGCTTATGCAATTATGGAGGCTGAAATATGCCACTCTATGACATCTGTAAGCTTCAGAACCAGAGAAGCCAGTGCTATAATTCAATCTGAGTCCAAAAGCCTGAGAAAAAAGGTGGGTGCTAGTATAAGTCCCAATGGGCAAAGGTCCAAGAACCAAGAGCTCTGATGTCCAAGGGCAGAAGAAATGGTTGTCCCAGCACAAAAGATAAAAGAGTTTACCATTTCTCCACTTTTTGCTGTATTTGGGTCCCCAGTGGATTAGACTGCTTGGCCACATTGGTGAGGGTATGTCTTCTTTACACAGTCTACCAATTCAAATGTTAATCTCTTTGGAAAACACCCTCACACAAATACCCAGGAACAATGTTTACCAGGTTTCTGGACATACCTTAGCCTGGTCAGGTCACATAAAGTTAACCATCACAAATACCTCATTATTTCTACCATGAGATGAATAGCCTTCTACATGGCTGGCCACATGTATTAACCTATAGAAGAATGATCAGACTTGGGGCCTTGAAGCTTTTCTTATGGCCAAGGAACCTGGTCACATCACAATGTCCACTCCTGCTACTCCAGAGCCCCAGATGAGGACTTTCCATATATTGTCCTTTTCTAATATCTTAATGGGAATAAGAGGGTGTTTTAAAGCTCTTAAGTAGTTTCATATGCATTCTCATGTCCTGTATAGGAAATGACCTGAATCTCACCTCCAAATTCAACTACTGAAAAAAATACATATTTTTAAAAAAATTTTCTAGACTTCATTTTAATTTTTTTGAGCTCCTACCCTGTTGGGAGTGACAAAAATGTAATCTTAGGGTATCTCTTATCTCATACCTGCAGATGTTTATGTTGAGAGGGTTGGCTCGCTTAGCGCTAAAGTGTTGGGATGGACAAAAGGAGAGAGGAAGTCTCTCTGTCTTCAGTAGTAAGTTCATCTGGGAGCTTCCAAGATGGCTTCATTCTTATCCACATGGCCTCATTCAGGCTCAGTTATCTCAGTGCTGGTTCCCTGTCACACCTGCAGACACAAGACTCACCCCACTGCTCTATGTGGCTGGCTGGGAATCAGGGATCTCTTGTAGGTATCTGTGGTCCATCAGCCTAGCATCACATTTCAGTCATCCCCTCTCTAGGATCTTCTCCTTCCCCAAGGCACTTTTCTCTCTCGGGTTCCACAAACCCACCTGGGATTTTGCAGATTTCCTAGGACTCTGTCCTGAAAGCATTGTTCCAAGCACTACCATCATTACTTACCCTCTGGCTTCTTACCTTTCCTAGAACAGGAGAAGAAAATCCTGTATTTTATTGTGTGAGCAGGTGCAGAGAAGGCTGAGACTCTGTTCTTGGTCACAGTGTTCCCTAATCCATCATCACAGTATGGCAAATGACAAAGGCAGCTACAATTCTACCCCCCACCCCTCCCGGTCTCTGAAGCAACCCCTTTGTGATGTGTCTGTGTGGCTCCTCCCATCAAGAGTGGAGGCTCTTTTTTCACTCCTTGAAACCAGGGATGCCCTTGTGACTTGCTTTGGCCAACAGATGTGGCAGAAGTGATGTTGTGCCAGCTCTGATGCAGGCTTAAGGAGGTGTTCCACGTGCTTGTCCTCTCTCTTGGTACCCCACTGCCACGAGAGCCCACTGGATGGTGGGCGACACAGAGCCAAGTCTCTCCAAGCTGTAGCTCACCACAGCCATCACTGCCAGCTGACTACAGGCGAGCCCAACAACAATCAACCAAACGTGGTACAAAACAGCAGAACTAGGGCAACAATAAATGCTTTTTGTGTTAGTCACTAAATTTTGGAGCAGTTTGTCATGCACCAAAGGCTTACTGATAGTGTTTTCCATAACATTTTGCTCCAAATCCTCCAAATTTCCCTAAGGTATTAAACTTCTGAAACATTTAGCTCTCCTTCTATCCCCTCAGGCAATAAGCGATCTGATTGGATTACAGGAAGTAGCAGATAGAAGATGAAATACTGGGAGAAAAAACAAGCAGACAAAGAAAATTTGTTATCACACACCAAATATTTTGCTAGGTATACCCTATCTGCTGGGATTTAGGGCCACAGATTTTGACAGCCTGTCAATCTCAACCTCATTACAGTTTACTTCTGTAGCCAAAACCAGATATGACTTTTAAAATTCCTGCTCTTGCATGTGCACGATCATGTAACATGGTTATAGCCGTGACCCCCGACATCAGTGAGTTTTGATCCCGAGTCACCATTTAGTGAATTTTGGAAAGTTGCTTCTCCCCAGATATCTCCAAGGAGCACTCACATTGGCTGATGTGAGTACACATGGCTTCATTTTGGTTAATATTACCAGGCACTGTGATTAGTTTCCCAAATTTTCATTATCTACTGCTGATTTCAACCTATAACTGTGCTCTCCAAGCACACACATACATATACACAGGCACACAATACACATACACACATACAAATGTACATAATACACACACACATTCACACACACACATACACACTCAGTCCCTGCATTCAGTCATGAAATATACTTCATTTTCTATACCACGATTCAATTTTGTGAGCCCCTCAAAAAAAATGGGTGGGTTGTCCTATCATCTATATTCCCATGTGAGAGATAATAAGTATGTAAGTTAATTTTTCTTTAGAAGAAAACTATTAAAAGTCTTCTTTACAACATAAAGAAGATAAGAATAATTTACCCAAGCAAATAGCAGAATCTTGATGGAGACAAGGGGAAAAGTCAAGGTTTTCTCCAAGAATCATAGATGGCTAGTGGTCTCTTATTGGTAAAATTAAGCTGCCCAACCTAGGATGTTGCACCAAAAAAAAAAAAAAGGCTTTTGACTCCAAGGGATTGCAGGTTTCTATCTGCAGAAACTAAAAGCAGTAGAAACCTCTACCATAAAAAAGGCAGTTCTCCACCTAAAATGTTTTGAATGGCATTCCTTCCTCCTTGGGCACCCCATTAAGGCATTTACTTTTTCTTAATCTTTAAATATAAGATGGAGTTATTTCCTTCTGATGGTTGAAGAGTTATTCTGCCTTATTTATGATGGTTGAAGGGTTATTCGGTGTGTTAATTACATTATTCTCCAGTCCCATGATTCTGATCACATGTAGAATATTGTCAGCATGGATTTTCCACTGAAGAAGACCAGTGTTACAACCTTAACAATTAAAGAGAAAAGTAGTTCTCAGTTTCCTCACTGAGGAGCAGGAAGTCAGAAGTGATTGCTGGGAAGTCCCTGAGAGCCAGTGTGGGACATCCAGACCTCAGGAATGACACCACTGCAGTCCTTTATCCACTAAACAAATTTGCCTCCTTCCTTAGAAAATGAAAGAGAGAAAGAACACAGCAAATCCTCAGGGAGGTCTATCATCTTCTGTGCTCTTAAGAAAGTAACACCCCACAATTTCCCCTACTCCTAGTCCTCCACAAGCCATAGTGAAATTTCTCTCCTGCTACAACAAATGATACTTGAAAAAGTCATTTTCAAATTTGGACGGTTTCTACAAAGAGGGCACATTTCCATACTAGATGCCTTATCTCCCGGAACATGATGCCCATTTAGTAGAAAAGAAACCCAGCTGGTGTTCTAAAGAACAGAATCTTTGGAGGTTCCGGTTGCTAAATTACAATGCATAAAGTACCTAATAAAAGATCTATGTAAGCAGACATTATAAATGACTAATGAAGAAAAGCCTACAAGCAAGACGACACGTCAACAGCTTGGGATACACCATCGTCTCTCCTTGTTGGCATTGTTGGAAGTCTATTGAGAACATTGTGTCTAATTTTGTTTTTACTATTTCTTCACCAAAATGGCTGCACTGTGAAACACACCCACTATTGTTGTACTCTGAGGACATTAGGTCAAGAGCATCTCCAGTTTTACCCATCACCTAGAGAGGTTTTTTTCTGTGAGTTTTGAACGTGATCGTGTACGCTTTATCTCGTGCCGCATCTTTCCCACAAAATGCATCTAAAAATATGACTCTGGGTTAAACAAATAATAACAGTGATGAGGCATAAATGAACTGGTATCAGGCAAGAAAGAAAAGGATAATCTCAAGCTGAGTTCTCAAAAGAAATGCAGAGCTAATGAGGCAGCTATGAGGCAGACACATGCAGGAGGAAGACTGGAAATGATAAGTGCAACAGAAAATATTTCTGTGCCAACAGATTTTCTCAGGGAAAGAAAACTTTAAGGAAATAAGAAAAGTTTAACACCAAAATGAAGAATCAAAGGATTCATTTTCACAGGAGAAATACTGGCAGTTTAATGAAAATTAAAAATGGACAATGTGGAAAAGATGAGATACCACGTGAACGTTATCCTGGACACGTAGCATGTTTCAAACCACCTAGTCCCGTACTCTCACCAAAATACACAGTGTTTCTCCCACATAGGGCAGCACAGAGAGAAAACTCAGTAGAAGCTGTGTGGTCACAGGAAGGAGTATGAAGTTTACTCTGAGGCGCAATTGACAATTTTGTATTGTTCAACCCCAAACGAGCCTTCGCTGTATCCAGGGTAAGCCTCGTTGGCAGTAGACTACTTCGGCATCTCTGCCAGTGTATCTCCTCACCTGTGAGGATCTGTAATGGGTCAATATCATTCCACTCACTGGAACAGCATCTTCCAGTCCTCTCCATAAGGAAAAATGGGATCGGTGGCTTTATAAATAACCTTTATGACAGGGATATCTCAGGTGCATTTTTATTGTATTGTATTGTATTGTATTGTATTGTATTTTTTATTTATTATTTCATTTTGAGAGGCAGGGGGAGAAGGGGAAGGGCAGAGAGAGAGAGGGACAAAGAGAATCCCAAGCCGGCTCCGTGCTCAGCGTGGAACCCAGTGTGGGGCTTGATCTCACAATCTTGGGATCATGACCTGAGCAAAAGCCAAGTCAGATGCTTCACTGACTGAGCCATCCCCCATGTGCCCCTCAGATGCATTTTAAAATGGGCAGAGTTTGATCCATTGTCACCAATGCCACAGGAACATAGGCCTGCAAAGTCATGCATTGGTATTATTATTCTAACTTTTCCCCATTTACCACACTGAGGCCTTCCCTACTCAACAGGATAACAGAATATGACACTATTGTCCAGTTACCTAGATGTGAGAAGGCACTGAAATGCTCAGGTCTAAGTCCATTTTTCTTAGGATATCTGGAGTTGGTCATTTTTATTTCTTCTATCCAATTGAACTATGCTATATACCACAGATATTTGCATTTTTGATCATGAATGATGGAGAAGTACTAAAACGGGTTGCCAGTTCATCCATCCCTGTCTTCATTCCATAGACTTATTCAGCACTTACCGTGTGCCTGGAATTATGTTTGGAGCTGGAGACATAAAGATGAGGAAGAAGGCCTTGCCTTTGGGTGGCTAGCAGTCAGGTGGAAGAGGCATCATGTGATTACTATTATTAGGGGATCATTACTGTGATGATAATGTCTTAGGTGCGTTTGGAGACAGGGACTTCTCAGAGCCTCCGGAAGGCAGCAGAAGTAACTACAGAGGGCCTGTCTATCCAGACTCCCCTGCTCTGCTCTTCACTATCCAGTTTGGAAGATGTCCACCCTCCCCACACTGGGAACAGGGATGGGAACGCAACGGTCTGGAGTTGCTTAGGCGGCCCTGCCTGCTGCCTGCACTCTGCCCTCAATAAATGGGCTCATTTATTCCTGGGGCCATGTTCTTGGAAAAAAACAGCACCACACGCTTCATTATTTAAAAGACACTCCCTGAACCCAAGCAACTGCCACAGGAGGGAAACAGAGATGTAACCCCAAGTCGGGATCCGAGTGGGTCACTCAAGGAGCCATAAGTGCGTCCTGACCTCTTTGCCTAGGGTCTGAGCAGGGTCGTTGACAAGTGACCACCTCGATTCCATGTGTCCTACAGGAAAACATTTTCCTGAGCCCCGCTAGGACCCACAGACCTCTTGTTCATATCTTCTGAAAAGTAACAGTAGTGGTTTAAGAAAAAAAAAAAAAAGAACACTGTGCTAGTGTTTCCTATTTTCTCTACGCAACAAAGCCAATTACTTCTTTGTCTCTTTCCTGCTTGAAAGAATAAGGAATACAAGCAGAGTGTAGACACTGGAGGGTTGGAAGACATAGCCTTCTGGGTGGGAGGCGGAGAATGAGGCCCTGATGGAGGGTGTTGGTCCTCCGACCCCCATTTGGGAAGGCTTCCCCTCAGTCATCACCCCTGCATCAGTCTTGAGCTGCACATGAAGCCACATTTGCGGGTCAGCCACAGTCTGTGGCTTGTTCTCTCTTTAATGGCAGCACCAGGTCAGGGAATGCGGATCCTACCAAGCTTCCTCCCAACTGTTCCTGCCAGGGCCCCTGTCCACTCATTAGCATAATCATTTGCAGGAATGTGTGCTTTTATTAGACCGCCTATTATTACTATTCCCCAAATCACTTTCTACTTGTCTTTTTTTCACGACTTGCCCCTCCCCGCTCCTTCCCCACTTCTCCCAATCAATGCCTCCCAATGTAATTCATCCAGGGCTCCTGAAAGCTCTGCCTGGACCACCTCTCACTACTGGCTTCAGAGGCTGTTTCTTCCTGACTTTTGAAATGAGGCAAAGGAAGCTTCAAGCTCACAACCAGCAGCAACCCATTGCACGCTTCATACAGATATGCTTTTAATCCTTCTTGGACTTCTGTAAACTGGCCCTCACAGACTGCCTCAGCCTGGAGAACCAATGAGGTTTTATTAAAATTAAAATGTTTGTTTATTTATTTTTGAGACAGAGAGGGAGCATGTGAGAAGGGGAGGGGCAGAGAAGGAGGGAGAGGACCCCAAACAGGTTCCACACTGTCAGTACAGAGCCCTATGTGGAACAGTGAGATCATGACCTGAGCTGAAATCAGGAGTCAGACTCTCAACAGAATGAGCCACCCAGGTACCCAAAGGCTTTATTAAAATTAATACCTAAATCACAGTAGCTCTCAGTTCCCACCTGCTTAATGGCAGAACCAAAGGGAACCCCCTAAAGCCTCCTCAGTTATTTCAGGCATTCCAGGATTGCCTCCCATGACCACAAGGGACAAATCCGCTGTGGGCTTCCATTTTGGCCACACTTGCCATCCACTGCCTATACTGATGGAGGTGTCTTAAGGAGTTATCATTCCATGGCTTACAGACTCTCTGAGAGAAGAGAGGTTGAAGGTATTCCCATTATAATACTGGGTACCACAGCCTTCACCTGGTGGCCATCCTGAGGTCCTAGTCTGCCTAGGATGCTAGGGTGATACCTCTGTCACCTTTTCTACAGGAGCCCTACAGTTGCTCTGCTGATGCTCAGAATCGTGAAAAGTCCCTAAGCTTCTAGCTTAAACTGCTCCCTTACAAGAGTTAAGAACTGACTTTGACAAACTGTGACAGAGGAGTGGGACACATATGCCACCACTTGCTTACATATACCTATTCCCTTCCTTCTCTCTTCTCCAAATGCCTTTACCCTATAATGGGATCTATGATGTCCTCCCCAAAAGATATATCCAAGCCCTTGCCTCCAGTACACATGCGAATGACCTGAATTAGACATGGATCTTTGATAGGTCTTTAGAGATGCAGGAGAAGAGAAGGCCATGTGAAAACACAGACCTAGATTCAAGGGGGTGATGCCACAGCAGGGGCTACCAGCAGCTGGGAGAGGCAAGGAAGCGTTGCCTCCAGAGCCTTGAAGGCACATGGCCCTGCCAACACCCTGAGTTAGGATTTCTGGATTCCAGAAAAGTGGGAGAATAAATTTCTGTTTTCTTGGGGTGCCTGGGTGGCTCAGACAGTTAAGCATCCAACGCTTGGTTTCAGCTCAGGTCAGGAACCCACAGCTTCATGGGTTTGAGACCCGCGTCGGGCTCTGTGCTGGCAGCGAGGAGCCTACTTGGGATTCTCTCTCTCTGCCCCTCTCCAACTTGCGCTGTCTCTGTCTCTCTCAACATAAATAAATAAACTTAAAAAAAATTCTGTTGTCTTAAGATACCAAGTTGTCAGTAATTTGTGGTAGCCCTAGAAAATGAATACAGCCCCATCTCACTCCTGAATCCTCAACCTGTTCTCCTACTTCATTCAGCCAAAAATACAGTACAATACAATACAATACAAGCTCAGGCAAATAGAAACCAGGGGCCAGAGTGTGACCTCTAATCACAAACATCTGAGTGCTATCTGAGCACAATCCCAGGTTTGAGCTGGTTTCTCTTGCACAACCATTTTTTTTTTTTTTTTTTTTTTTTACCTTCCTCAAAGTTAAAGACTATACTTTTTAGGAGTCTGCTTGTTGATATGATAGACACAAGTTAGACAATCTATGATTTTACTCAAAATTAATAGATTTTTTTTTTACTTCACAACTCATTTTGCAACTCAATTTGCTGTATCCTATCAAGTTGCCAAACCTACCATCTGTAAGGTGAGAAGAGTGGGCCTGACCTTCTGATTTATGCCTGAATTCCCAAAGCAAGGATCACTTGATCTTTCCCATGTCCTGACACCAAGCCCCTATTCTCAGCTCTTCTCTGGAGCAAAAACATATTTAAATTCCTTCCAACGTAAAACACCACCAGCAGCAACAAAAGCCTTTCCTGCACCATGTTTCCTCTTAGTTATCCCTTTCCACTCCCCAATCCTTAACAGATAATCTTTTCAAAGAAAATAATCTGCTGGGGCTGTGGTTAAAAGCACAGATGCTGGCTTTGGATAGAACCTGAGTAGAATTCCAGGCCCATAATTTAACATACTGCCGTATCCAGGTCTTCCTGCTTCTTCAAGTGTAAGAGAGTCACAGAGTTCCAGCGCAAGACGACAATGAGATGAGACAGGCTGAAGGACTCAGCGGGTAGACAGGCCATTAGGGCACAGCTGGGGACCAGGAATGAATCTCTGCGTATTGTGGTGCTCATTCTGTAATCCATACAAATATCAACTTGTTATGTTGTATACCTGAAACTAATATAATGTCATATGCCAATCATATCTCAATTAAACAAAATAAATACTTAAATGCAGAAATAGGTCTCAGTGAAGCCCAGGAAAAAGGAAAGGAGAGAAGGATTTGAAGTCCAAGGAACCACCTAAATGACCCCAGGCCCTCTAGTTGGGCCAGCAAGGGATTGTCGCCAGGGCACCAGGAGTTGGCAGAGGTTGATTGGGCAGCCACTGCTACCAGCCCTCCATGAAGCATCTATGCTTATCACAGATCACAGTCCAAGTACCTAGAATCCTGTTGTTAGTGCCAGAGACACAGCAGGTCCCGGGGACAGTTTTCTTCCTACATCCAGGGAGCAGAACATATGATGTCCAAGGGCAAGAGAGATGGATCCATATATAGTTGTCCCGAGCAGATTTGGAAAAGAATCCAAGGTGGCACATGAAGAGTACTTGACAAGAACAGGAAAACTGCTGCAGAAAGCAGTTTACATCCCAAGGCTTCCTGGGTGGGAATCCTTTGCAAACAAGGATTCCCTGAGAATTCTCAAGGGCCATGTCCAGTTCATAGATATCACGTTTGTGTAATTATGCCCCCTATGAAAGATTACTCTTCTTTAGCAAAAACAGTTCAGGATCTCTTTATGTAGCCTGGGACAGAAGGCCCCCCTGGGCCAGATTTTGAGAAAGCCCTGTGAGTTTCATGGATGAATATCAGGCTATACTGGAGCATATTATTTGCCCCCTGGACTGGCAAGACAGATCCCTAATTGTATACAATGCATGTAATACAACTTTTATATCAATTAAACTTATAAGTATGACACAGTGTTGGTAAAAAGATGTGCATTTTATATATAATTTTGGTATTTCTAGGTAGGCACTGGCAATATGTTATGAAACAAATCACCCGGGAGAAACTGGGAATGATAACAGGGGCTGTGGTTTTACCTGAGGAGAGTCATCCTTGCTTCCTGGCTTCACAAGAATGTTAGGAGGATTAAAATCAAAATGAGATCAGAAAAAGGAAAACACAATTAAGATGTCACAAACTGAAAGGAGCACTATCGTTATTTTTTTTTAAGGAGGCTTCGCACTGGGTGTGGCCCAAGGCAGGGCTTGAACTCATGATCCCAAGAGCAAGATCTGAGCTGAGATCAAGACTCAGAAGCTTAACTGACTGAGCCACCCAGGTGCCCCTATTATGTTTAATATAAAGAAATGTATGTGGGAACCACACACTTGGGCTGAAAATTCTGTGAGCCGGTCCTCAGGTACACAGAAAGTTTCTGATTAAAATTTTAATAACTAGATTATTACTTGGAGGAGGTTTTGCAAGAGCAAAACAACAAATGGCAAGAGCAGTTGGATCCTGCTGATTCCCAGACTTTCCCATTTCAGTGTTTGAGTCCCTCAAAATACTTTCAGTTCACACTTATACACACACACACACACACACACACACACACACACACACACATACAGTTTATAGGTGTCTCAAATTCATCTGTTTCACTACAGACTACAGCAACCCTAAATAGAATACGTTGGTAAATTTTAATATGTTTAAAACAAGAAAAGAGAAGACCTTTTGTCCTCTTGTATTCCCTTCTGAACAGATTTTTGAAAATACTCTTTTATCCGCATGCCAGGTCTGTATAAATCCCATTTTACCTTTTGGTTCAACGTGATTTTTAAAACTCGCAGCAAAGAAAAATAAATCATGATTGATGAAGACAGACACTATGATGTGGGTGAGGCATGCTGGCCCATCGGAAATGACCACACTTATCCTGAAAGTAAGATTATAAAATCACAACCGGAAAATGACTTTTGTAATCAGTCTCTAAAACTAATGCCCAAGATGTGGCACCTTCTGCTAAAGCTCCTGGAAATCTTCCTATGTGCTGTAAATCTGCATTTGCAGACCCTCCAAATCTGTGTTATATTTAGTGTTTTTTAGATTTAGAAAGAGCTAAGCAGGGAGTTTTAAATATGATGCGGATGTCTAACACAATGCCAGTGAAAACAAGGACGACAACAGAGAGGAGAATGGAAAAAAAGGACTTTCTAGATTTTTCATCTACTGAAAGGTCTGTCTCTTCTGGGCATCTCCCTCCAAATTTTGGTGTACCTACTCTGAACTAAACATTTGCCAGATACTCAGAGGCATGTGGAAATGGAATACACCAGATTTCTGCACTTCAGGAAACTTCAAATCTATTTGAAGGATTAAGACTAGCACAGGAACTCTTAGTTTGCAAAACATACCAACATGCATAGTTAAGTATTAAATGTGGTGAAGTTTAAGCACCTTAAAATATCATCAAGAGGAAGTTCAATGAGAACTCCTGGAATAATCTGGAAAAGCTTCAAGATGAAGTGAGTAACTTAAGAGGAGTGTTGAAAAATGTAAAGACTATTGCTACTTAGGAAACAAATATAGAACTCCCAACTATGGGGAACACCATGAAGGAAGGCAGACAGGTAATCTCAAATTTTAGTATGCCTACGTATTGCTTTAGGAGTTTTTATAGAAATAATAGATAGTTTGACAGACAGACAGAGGGTAGATAGGTGATAGGTAGATGAAGATTAGACAGATAGATAGATAGATAGATAGATAGATAGCCAGCCCTGGGACCCATTGCCAGAGATTCTAATTCACAAAATCTTCAGGTGAGTTCCAGAAATCTGAATTTCTAACTAATTGTCCCCCATACACCCAAATGAGGACAAGCCAAAAGAGTACAAGCCACACTTTGAAAAACATTGGCCTAAATAAGCAAGACTGACAGTTCCCACTTTCCTTAACAACAGCGAATGCAAAGAGATGCTATGAGTTGAGATAGGCTTGCTCCAAGATAATTTCATTATTATATTGTCTTTTTAAAGTGCTGTCATAATTGTAATTTTATTTCAGATAGTAAGGCAGTTAACTATTTCCATTTCTAATATTTAGGATATTAAGGTATAAAAGTGTTTTGTGTTTTAACCAAGATCACAGTTAGTCAGTGTCTACCAATAACTAGACAAATACAACCCAGGCCTCCTAATAACTAGACAAACACCCATTCCACTAGATATAACGGCAATAATATCCTTACCCTAAATGAAAATTGTTCTTTTGGCATCCATAAACTGAAGACATATGTAGCTAGATAGATGACCTTATGTTTAAATGCAGAATGTTCAACTGCCTTTCCCAAAACGCATGCTGTATTTCTTCTTTCCATTATATATTCATTTATTCCTTCATTCATGTCACAAAGTTACTGTGCTACTGCCACATGCCTGACCTGATTCTAAGTTATGGGTATAGAAATGGTCTCTCCCCTCATGGAGACAACATTAAATAAATAATTACAATTATAATTATAATTCTACCAAGTGGGGGAATACAAGGTATTACAGGGAGTAAACAAAGGGAGTTCAGAAAAGTTCTACCATGCAAGTCCCCTTGAAGTTAAAATGTGAAAGGTGACCAGTAGCTTAATTGAGAATATCTATACTTGAGCAAAGTCACATCCTCAGGAAAGTGAAAAAAAGACTTGATGGCTATCTCAAATGAACAAAGAAGAGGAGAACATTTGATGAAGGAGGACAATGTGGCAAAGTATGACTACTGAACATCCCCCACTGCCAAGTGTCACAGAGGGTTTCCATTCCAGGCTCCACAGGAAGTGAGCGTAGTTAGGTAGAGGGTTTTCCTGCACTATGGCAAGAACATGTTCTTTTTTATAAGAGTAATGAGAAGCTGTTGAGTTCTTTAGTCAGGAAATGATGTGATCAGAACTGAGTTTTGGGAAAAAAAAAATCATTCTATTTCAGTGTGTTCTCCTTTACAAAGGAAGGGCAGAAAAAAAATGTTGCCAGGAGTCTAGTTATGTTACCAGGAGGCCACTGCAGTAATCTAGGAGAGAAGCAATAGGATCCTGGAGCAGGAAGCTATGGTAGGGAGAAAGATAAGAGGATGGATGGCAGAGATGTCTGGCAGGAGAGCCAGCTACCCAGTAGTGTTTGGATGTGGGATGAATGACAGGGAAAGCTGAAACCCAACTGTCTGACAAGGAAGGATGTTGACTGCCATTCCCTAAAACAGAAATAACAGGAAAGTGAGGTTTTGAAAGGGGAGGGGAAGAAGGAAGATAACTAATCAAGTTTGGACTGGGTTGAATTTCAGTTGTCTGCAAACCTACATGGAGATGTCAAGCAGACAACTGGATATTCTCTTTGGGACTCCACACAGAGAGGTCTGGACTAGAGGCGAGGTTTCAAGAGTCATAAGCACAAGAGAGAATGAGACCTCAGAGGAAAGCATATGGAGTGAGAGGAGAAGAGAGCCTAGACAAAAATCATGGGCAATCCAGTAGATAAGGATTTTGTAGACAGGAGTGACAACAGAGAATGAGGAGAAGCCATAAGAAGGGAGGAGAAAATCAAGGTCAATATGGTGTCATGGATGCTGACAACAATGTGGTCACAATAATGACAGGTTTGTTTTTTTTAATTATCCTTGAAACATCTAAATTTCTGTATCTTTGGTAAGATAGAACCTGATATGTCATGGCAGCAAGAATACCCACTCACTGGTGGTTACAGAATCTCATCTTATAGTCTAATCGTGATATGCTGATCTCTTTATTTTTTAACTCCTGGCAAAATGTCCAAGGTTCATTGCAAAACACTGACCACAAATACAATTCCACGTTAAAAACAAAAAAACTGGAGGTTTGCAAATAATTATCCTTGACTCTTAAGTTGATCTTGGGTTTGATCATCATAAACATCCTTTGTTTTAACACTTGCTAATTTGGGCAACTTCACTCAAGAAAGTAAATTGTGTCACAATATGATTCTAATGATATTATGTTCCTCCTTGGAACTAGTTCTGGCTACAATTTTAGCAAAAGGGAAGAGTGAAGTTTGAATTAATTTTTTTAATTACCTCTGGCTTTTGTTTTTTCATATGAACCCTGCAGTGGGAGGACATTGCCAAAGGGATGATCTCCTATTGGATGAGAGAACAACTTGGCTGTGATGTCTGTCACTCCCTTTGCCACGAGGACTGATTTGCTTGATCAGTGTGACCGCTCCATTTTCCCCTCCATGTGTATTTTAACAGTGGCTTAAATGGACAACATTTCCAGCAAAAGGATAGTTTTGAGAAGAGCATATGAGGAACAAAACCTCTAGGCAGGGGCCCCTGGGTGGCTCGATTGGTGAAGTGTCCAATTCTCAATTTCCACTCAGGTTGTAATGTCACAGTTCCTGAGTGTCGGGCTCTGCACTGACACTGGAGCCTGCTTGGGATTCTCTCTCTTCTACTCTCTCTCTCTGCTCCTCCCCTGCTCATTCTCTCTCTCTCTCAAAACTAAATAAATAACATTTAAAAAAAAAAACCTCCAGACAACTTCTACATTTTGCACCTTTTAACAGCAGAGGTTCTGCCCCAAGATGAGATATCATGGGAACATTTTTCTCCTTCTGTTCTGTCACAATCACGGGTTTGAATTCAAAATCTCAAAATGCTGGTATATCTGTAATGTTTACCTAGTTTGCTCAAGAGTGCTTTGCTCCATACTGCCCTAGAATTTTGTGAGGTGACACTGTATTCTTCTTGCCCTGGGCCTCTACAATGCAGAAAACATTTAATGAGTATTCTTTGGTTACAAAGCACAGGGCAGGCTTTTATGATTGACAGGAAGATATACAAGCCTTAAGAGAAGGGCAAGGCTCCCAGAAAGATGTATAAACACCCTGGATTCTGGAATCAAATCATTGATATCCTTGAACCTTCCAAAACTCCAGAATAATGATAAAAACCATTGCTAGGGTATTGAGAATCTTGGCCATATTCCCAAATCTACAGAAGGCTGACAGTTACCCCAAAAGGGTACAGTGGGAGTAGAATGCAGAGGAGATACTGATGCTTAAAATACACCAACACATTAGCTAAAAATAAAGTGGCTCACATTTATTGAATGCTCACTAGGTCCCAGCAACTACATTAAGTACTTTATATGAATAGTCCCATTTTAATTCTTATATATAATCCTATATAAATTATGTGTGTGTATGTGTGTGTGTGTGTGTGTGTGTGTGTGTATGTGTGTATAGAGAGAGAGAGAGAGCACAAGCCGGGGAGAGGGGCAGGTGGAAAGACAGATAATCTTAAGCAGGCTCCATGCTCAGCCCAGAGCCCAATTCTCAGCTCGGTCCCACAACCCTGGGATCACAACCTGAGCCGAAATCAAGAGTCCGACGCTTTACCGACTGAGCCACCCAGATGCCCCTGTATTATTATTATGAACCCATTTTGGAGGGCACCTGGCTGGCTCAGGCAGTTAAATGTCCGACTTTGGCTCAGGTCATGGTCTCATGGTTCGTGAGTTCAAGCCCCACATCAGGCTCTATGCCGACAACTCAAAGCCTGGAGCCGCCTTCAGGTCTCCTTCTTTCTGTGTGTCTCCCTCTCTCTCTGCCCCTCCCCTGCTCATGCTCTGTCTCTCTGTCTCTCAAAAATGAATAAACATGAAAAAAAAATTTTTTGAAGAGTCCAACACTTAACTGACTGAGCCACTCAAATGCCCCTGTATTATTATTTTTAACCCATTTTATAAATGAGAAAACTAAAGTTTAGAGAGATTAAATAAATCATGTAAAGTCACGAGGTTGGTATGTGGCAGAGCCTGGAAATGAACCCAGATCCTGGGGTCTGAGTCACTACATCTGAGGACTGTCTTCCTAGTCCACTGTTCTCGGTCCAGCAACCTCACTCCCAGCCACACCCTGGTCACATGGCTCATTAATCCATTAGGTACAGAACACAGAGTGCCTAAGGCCCATGAAATTTTAGGGGCCCACGAAAATATTCTAATTGCATTTCTTTTAAATTGGAAGAAAAATATGAATATAATACATATATAATAACGAATCCAACCTGGATTCCTCTTTATACCAACACAATCATAAAATGTAATTTTTCCAGTGGAAGAAGGGATCTTTAGGACAAAATTGTCCCAGGTCCAGGGAAGTCAAAGCATGGCAGACAATGTCCCTTTGACAATAAAAGCTATATGGTCTGCCTTTCTAAACCCTCTCAGGTGAAAAATTACACTTGGGTTAATTTTTCCTCTTCAATTTAATAAAATAATACTAACCAATACTTACATTTCTACCATATGCAAAGGCATGGTTTTCAGAGTTTTATATACATTCCTTACAAAACTCTATGGAGATGCTCTTATTAGCTCCATTTTATACAGAGCATTTGATGTTCCTTTGAATCACATCCCACCCACATGAAAATGCCAAGGCTCCCTTTAAGATGTGTCCTCAACCTTAGATCCTTCCAGAATAGCTTCACTCATGCATTCATGCGATCATTCACGTGTTCCTTTAACATGCCTATCTTAAGATAGATACTCTACTAAGCTCTGGAAATATGACAAGGGGGATAAAAAAGCATCTCTGTCCACAAGTTGTTAACAATCTGCTGCTAAGATCGTGATGAATATTTAGAACATACCTCCTGTTGATTCAGCTACTTGGGTCCTTATAAAAAGCTGTTATTGTGAGATATTTGGGACTTAGTTTTGGTTTGCTGATGTTTGGTTGATGGTCTTTAGGTATTTATGTATTTGTCCAGCAAAGCGTGAGAAATTGTGCAGGGATTTACCTCACTTTAGCTAGAACTTAAATGGGGCATAAATAGCTCTTTTACAGAAGCATCTACATTATTTAATAGAGAGTTAATAAGAATTCTCACTAGAGGATAATTTAAATACGATTTTATAAGAGAAAACAGGCTCAAAATGGAGTCACTTGTGCTAAGGCCATTTCACCAAACTTAATACCTAACCTAATTTCAGTTTTAGCCTCTCCCAGGAATGCAATATTAACCAGTCTGGAATTACCTAGTCAACACTAGTGAGGTAACCTGTCTGATAGACTCCAGCTGTCCCCCAGTGAAAGGTGACTTTGCCCAAAACAATCAGCTCTTTTCTAGAGTAACTGCCTCCTTCTGCCTATAGCCTCTCATTCTGTACAACCCTTTGGAGCTCCTTTCTACTTGCTAGGTGAGATGCTACAGATTCATGAATCGTTGAAAAGAAGCAATTAGATCTCTAAATTTACTCAGTTAAATGTTTGTGTTTTGACAATGTAATTACTTGTTAAACTTCTAAGATGTAAGTAATGCAACAACGCAAACATAAAGCACTAGTTCAGCCTTTTGGGAGATGTAAAAACCACCCAGTTTTCTGTCAGGAAAGCCACCCTCCCGTCACTGCTGGCCTTCAGGATTAAGTCAGTTTGAGTGTTTAACTGTTTTACCTTTACAAGCACAAAACAACTGCACACTCAGCCTGATATCATTAAGATAACTTGAGATGACCAGCTATATGTCGACAAAGGGAGAGATTCATCATTATGATTTAAAAAAAGCGATTATACTGATTGTTAAAACTCGGACCACTCACTCCCACCTCACAGTTCACTGCTATTAAAACATTCTTTCACAGAAATGAGTACATCACCATAAATCTATTTTCTTTTTTAAACTCTTTTTAGTTTTCTGTGCAAACCTGGAAGTGCTTCTTTGGGTAAATCAGAGAGCTCACTAAGTGGCTCCTTCATTATTATTATTATTAATATCAAGAATTTCATCCTGATTTCTACTTGTACCAGCTTCTACAATCTGTTTTATTTTGTCTGTAGTTAAATACTACTTGAATAAATGAGAGTGGAGACCCTTTTTTCATAACAATACTTATTCTAAATGTTTCAACATTATTTGTAGGAAACTTTTACCTTCCCAACTAATTATCATATTTAACAAAGCCTTTTTCTGTGAGAGTAAAAGAGCAAGGCAATTGCCATCATTTGCATGCACCCTTAAGCTGGCACAAGGAATGTGACCTTCATTTAGGCATTGAATAATGTTCTAAGCTTCATCCATCCTGCCTGCTAATCACCACAGCTACAACGCAGTCCTGTGTTGAGCAACTGAATTGTTTTTATAAACAAAAAGTGAATTGTCTATTAACTTGCCTACACATTTTCTAGTAACAGAGGACTAACAAAAGGAAAGGTCACTGAATGACACAGACAGGGTTCCAGCTAAATTTTATGGGTGGAAATGGGGATAGATTCTAGTAGATAAAGAAACTGACTAACACTAGCTTTCTTTTTTTTTTTTTTTTTTTTTTTGTGATTTGGGAAATAAGGTCTAATAATAACACAGTTAAAACTCTCCACCAAAAGGAAAGCAAGGGCCTATTGGATACATTTTTATCTTAAAAAAAAAAAAAAAGTAGATTTACACTGTTATTACCATCAGAAAAAATGAAAAGACATCCAGATTATAATGCATAAACTTATACCTACCATCTCTAGTCCAGATGGACTATTTTTAATTTTCTAAAGAGTCCCTAAAAGAAGCAGGAAAGAGATGTGGAATGTCTTATAATTGAAATAAATCCTTTTACATGCTTCTGAGGCAGAAGGTAGACTACTCTCAAGAAATGAACATTGAGGGAGAGGGGTGGTCAGGGTGAAAGGATTCTGGTCCATTGAATTCAGAAAGCAGGTGTCCTGCAACAGCTGCTATTAAATATATATTCTGGATCTATAACAATTCTATCTCTGGTGACCATTTGCATGGTAAACTTAGGAAAGCACAGTTTTAGAATCTCTCATTTTGTAGTTAGAAGGAAAATAATTCATGGTTTTTCCCTACCCAGAGGTTTACACTCTCTACTCCAGAAAGGAAAAATTTTATGTCATCAGCAAATATATAATGAGGAACCACTTAAAATTCTGGTTTCATTAATCATCATATGCATTTGCTTTTCTGTTCATGTTCTTTGCAAACTCTGGTGTAGACACATACATCAAGTATGTGCATATTGTGTAGATAGATATTTATATAGATAACCTATGTATTTATAATGGCTGGTGGGCTCAACTGATTACAGCCCTGTTCTGCTGGGTCCAAGGTCAGGACTTTGGCTGTACTCCATGGTCAGGAATGGTACCCTGTGAAAATTGTGACTTCTTATAAGAAATATCTATTTGGTCTTTGTTCTTTTGTCATAGAGCTCCTAAAACCTTTGGAATTTCCTAAGTGATGAAACCAATAAAGGTATTATTTGTTTTGTTATCAAGGTGACTGTTGGAAAGCCCCCAGGTGAGCTAAGGGTGATGCTTGTTGCCAGGAAAACCAACTGTGTGATTAGAGGATTGGAACTCTTCTTACCCCCAACCACCATCTCTGAGGAAGGAAGAGGCTCTGGAGGTTAGTCCAATGCCAGTGATTTAATCAGCCATGTCTATTAATGCAGCCTCCATAGAAAAACTCAAAAAGAATGGGGGCAAGATAGCTTCCAGCTTGCTGAACACGTGGAGATATGGAGAGTGGGCATGGAAGCTCTGAGCTTTCCCCATACTTTGCCCCCATGCATCCCTTCCATCTGGCTGTTCCTGAGCGATATGCTTTTATAATAAGCTGGTAATCTAGTAAAATGTTTCTCTGGGTTCTACGAGCTACTCTAGCAAATTAAACTCCAAGGAGGGTGGGGGGCATGGGAACATCCAGTCTGTAGCCAGTTGGTCAGAAGCACAGGTGACAACCTGGACTTGTGAGTGGTGTCTGAAGTAGAGGACAGTCTTGTAGGACTGAGCCCTTAACCTGAAGAATCTGAGGTTATCTCTGGGTAGACAGTTTCAGAGCTGAGTTGAATTATAGGGCATCCAACTGGTGTCTGAGAATTGCTTCTTGTTGGTATGGGGAGCCACTCCCATCCCCACCTCCACACATGCTGGAAATTTGTCCCAGAACCACTTTTTTATACCCTCATCTCTACTTACCCAAGTTCTAAAGGCAGAGAATGAGTTCTAAGTTGAGGCAGGCTAGAAACTGCCAGTAAACCAGTACCAACCATCCAAGTGACTGAGAGAAAAGGATTGCAAGACATACTGAAGGTAAGTTAAAAGGCCTATTGCGGCAGGTAGCATTTTCATTTGCAAGCATGTCTCTCCAAGACATAAAGTGTGACTTAAATAAGTAAGCTGCAGCTTTGATAATTAAAAATCAAGCGGAAGGGGCGCCTGGGTGGCGCAGTCGGTTAAGCGTCCGACTTCAGCCAGGTCACAATCTCGCGGTCCGTGAGTTCGAGCCCCGCGTCAGGCTCTGGGCTGATGGCTCGGAGCCTGGAGCCTGTTTCCGATTCTGTGTCTCCCTCTCTCTCTCTGCCCCTCCCCCGTTCATGCTCTGTCTCTCTCTGTCCCAAAAATAAATTAAAAACTTTGAAAAAAAAAATTAAAAAAAAAAAAAATCAACCGGAAGAAAATGTTGTGGATGCAGGTCTTAAAGCAGGATAAAAGGCATTCTTGAGACTTCCTTGTGTCTTCTCCTTCTAGGGTTTAGAACACAGGTTGGTTAGATTTTCAGATCAGAAAGTTCTTGGCTCAGGAGGGTCAAAGAAGCCCAAATGGAAAAAAAAAAAAAAAAAAGAGGAAAGGGCCTGGCTGGACTCTCTCTGGGCTTCAAGTGATGGGATCAGGGAGAGAGGGCACATGCCTGTGTGTGGTATGGTTGTGTTTCTTGGGGATGAGGGTGAGAGGAATCTGGGGTAAGAAGTCTTAGCCAGGAACAAAGAATGTTCCTTAAATTTCTCTAAAAGTAGCTACAGGATAGGGTGGGAGTCCAGCACAGGAGGCAAGGGAAACTGGGCTATGTCTGGGAGGGTACTACTGACAATATCCTAGTGAGCCTGTGGATAGGTGAGAGCCTCACTGCCTCTGGAGATCACGGGTCTCTGGAGATAGCATTACCTTCAGTGAGATCTTCAAAGGTAAAGGGGCTATGAACACCTGGGAGTTGAGCATGGGAAGCCAAAGCAGGTAACTAAGAGAAGTAGTCCCAAAAGACCCACCACATCAAGGACTACTTGCAGAACAGTGGGGACCAAAAGCCTAGGGAGAAGTCTGTACTCAAAGACCCAACTGTGACTAAAGAAGGCATCACTATTCCCAGCAACACTCTACACAAAAGTCTATTAATAAAACCAGCCCTCCAGTGCTTGCAGAGCCAGTGGTAATTTACAGGAACTCAAAAAATTCTGGAAAGGATCTTAATAGCTAAGGGTAATAGCAGAATATCATTCTCAAGTAATTGGTGAACTTCTGAGAGGCAGAGCTATTTTAACTTCCCTGTTGTCCTGAACAAGGAACGAATAACATCAATTACAAAGGCTCTTGTACAGTCTGAAAGAACTCAAGGCCAAGAGATTTGCCTTCATGTTCGTTCTGCTTAGGTCTACCAATTAAGAAGGTCATTAGCAGATTGTTAGCGTCACTGAGGAGTTCTTACTGCCTGTCACACGAGTACTTTCCTCCACAACCTGTACTGAGCCAATGCCAGGGCAACAGGTTAAATACAACTGGCTGAGGCGATACCGATTGGTGCAAACCCATGAACACACCAGCACGTTGCCCCACCAACCTTGACAGTCAGCCAGTTGTGAGGTGTGGAGAAAGGGACACAAGAGGAGCGAGTGGCGGACAAGATTCTGACATGACAAAACTAGACAGCAGAAGACGCAACCCTGAGAATCCAACTCCCATTCTGACATTGGAAGACCTAACCATAAAATTTGGAGAATTGTTCTTCCATAATGAAAGAGAAATCCACATAATTGAATACGGCAACTGAAGAAAGCAATTAAATGTGATGCTGCAGGATAGACATCAAGACCATTAATAGCAATTAATGCCTTTGTTTGTAGTGTTATATACAGGGTATTGTAATTTCTATATAGTAAAATGATCTATTTTTCACTTCATTAATCAGAAAACATGATCATTGTGATCAAAAAGTGGCCTCATTTTACTTCCCAAGCAAGATTTCACAGCAAGCACTTACAATGAGGCCCCATTTTCTCAAGACTTTATCGCAGCTAAAAGACATACTACAGCCCATTAGTCCATGGACTGTGGATTATTATAATAAATACTTAAAACCACTTATCAAAATAAAGAGCCAAAACACACTCTGCCATGCAGTGGGCTTGATTTCTTAATCAGCGTCTCTCACTTGCTAATTGGAAATACTCAGGACTCCACATGATTTGTCTTATCATTGGTGAGACTTAAAAAGGTTTTACACTGGAGATACTTTAGCACTTCTCTCAACTAGGTCACCCTCATTATACTAGCTTTGAAGCATCTATCACATTTTCCTTCATATGTGTCAATGGGCGAAAGGGGTCTCTGGAGACAGTAAGGCTGGCCCTTGCAGCCAATGACCTATCAAGTGGCTATTTCAGAGGAAGGCCACCATACACACAGCCACTTGCCAAAAGGAAAGAAAATCAATTTATTCCAGAAGATCATTAAAGCCATTTGATTTTATTTATTTTACAATCTACCAAATTCCTGCCTGAAAAGCAGGCTGGCTTATTTTATCTGCTTCACACACACACACACACACACACACACACACACACACACACGATGTATATACATGTACCTCACAGGGGTATTTACGAGGTATCAGACACATTAGATGGATTATCAGCAGATGTGTTTGCTTTCTTTTTTTTTTTCTTTAAATTTTCACTAGAAGGATAATGGGGTTGGGGAAATACCATTATGCCCAGAGTAACAGAGCTTGCTTTGCTTTGCTTTCTGCACAGGATCTTCCTCTGAGTCTCAGCAAAGCAATGGCAGTCAACAAGGAATAGATCAAGGGTCAGCTAAGAGAGGAGGAAAAGGTAAGGACCCCTGAGGGGTCACAAGAGCACAAAGGAGGCCAGTAAGTAGCTATCCACTTTAGGAAAATATTCATTTCCTCTGAGGGCAAAGGGGTGGAATCATGAATTTCAGCATCAAAGTGTCAAGTGATTATAAACCAGCCAATCAAAGAGTGTACCTACCCCTTCAAACACAGCACCTTCCCCTGCCTTGGGATGCCACTGCTCTGAACGACCCATGCAGCCCGCTCCTTGGTAAGCATAGGGATAAACCTATTAAAGCTAACCCTTTACTTTTAATAAACATTCTGTTTGAAACTCCAAAGAAAATCAGCCTCAAATCTCCCAGAACCCACCATCTGCCCAGTCCTGTGAATGAGGGCAAAGGTAGCCCACTCTGTGGGCTGAGATAATTGCTTCTTAAAAACTTAATTAGGGCAGTTGTCTCATTAGCAACCAAGTGTCCTTCATACAGCCCAAATGAACTGACTCCAAACACTCATCTCAGATACCAGGCCAGGGTAGGAAAACCCAAATGTTGCTCATCAACATTCCCATTTCTAGAAAGGCTGATGAATGAAAAACAAAGTCCCGAGTTTTGCCGTGGACACAGCACAAACTCACATGGTCAAAGGAACACAGTAAATTAAAACAAACAAACAGGGGTGCCTGAGTGGTTCAGTCCGTTGAGCATCCGACTTCGGCTCAGGTCATGATCCCACAGTTTGTGGGTTTGAGCCCCGCGTCATGCTCTGTGCTGACAGCTCAGAGCCTGGAGTCTGCTTCAGATTCCGTGTCTCCCTCACTCTCTCTGCCCTCCCCCTGCTCACATTCTGTCTGTGCCTCTGTCTCCCAAAAATAAATAAACATTTAAAAAAAAATTTTTTTTAACAAACCAAAAAACTCAACGGGAAACAAATACTAGATTTTGGATACATTTTTGTTCTCCTTTTTACATGAGAGAGCTATAAATTCCTTCCTGTTGACCAGACTGAGGCTGCTACATTCCTCGCCACCTCCCCTGCGATTGCCCATTTATGGACACTTCCAGCTCACACTTCTGTATCGAGCACTGCAGTTCTAGAAGGGAAGGCAGCTGTTGTCACTGCAGAGTCACAATGGTGTTAGAGACTACCAGTAGAACACTGCCCATGCCAGTAGTGAGAAATACATCACCTTCTGTCCTCTTGTCTCCATCCCCTGATTACTCTTGTCTGTAATTCTGCCTTGGTCTTGTGTGTTAGCTTTGACAACAAGGTTTTTGCCATGACTCCCTACCTGCCTGGTGTCATAAGAGACCGAGGAGAGGAAATTCTTGCATCCGTCTCCAATCCCGTGCAGTCAGGAATCACTCAAATCCACTCTTCCTTTCCCCGCAGAACTGTCTCTTCATTCCTCTCAGCCAGAAACAGCTCCCTCTATTCTTATCGTTTATATTTGTTTGTCCTGCAAATCCACCTCTACTGTCTCACACTCGTCACCACTGTTGACCCACCCTTTTGTACTGACCAGACTTCGTCAGACATGGATCCTCTCTGTTCCCATAACACATTATCTCTGTCAAGAAAGCTCTGTTATCAGTGTACTTTAAAAGTCTTTTTTCTACATTTCTCCTCCATGAAGCTATAAGCATCAGAAAGATGGGGGTTCTGACGTGCAAAAAGCCCCTAGACTGTAGGAGGTCCTTAATATGTTTATATACAGTGAATAAATAAATTTTCGAACATGGAAGGTGGGAATCTGACTGTTCTGTCTTCCTTCATTTAGATATCTTTCCTACTCCTGGTGACCAGTCATCAGGCAGGGATCTGATTGCACAATTGTGTTTATCCCCTCTGTCATCATCAACTTCTTTGAATTCATCCATTTCTTGGATCATAAAACATAAAATCATAAAATCATAAAAAAGTCAGGATGAAGCCATTCATCGATGAAGTCACTGCATCGATGTTGTTCACCTAAGAGAAGGCCCACCCACAGAGACACAAAATAAACGAAAGTATCATGCCACCGCACCATACAAGCTCCAGGAACACCCATTCCTTACCCTCCACTGGCCAAGGAAAACCTTTCAAACTTCCTCTGTACAATGCAAATCATATCCTAAACTCCAGGAGACACTGGCTTTCACCTCATGGGTACATTAAGAGTAGTTATCACCTCCCCTGCTTAAGCTCTAGCTGTATTCCTGAATCTCACAGTTTTTTACTCTTCCCCATCCCATAATATGAGCTAACAAGAACAGCTAACATTTATCACGTGCTGATAATGCACTTCACAAGTTTTTAATCCTCAAACCATCAGGAGAGCACAATTATTATATCGTCAGATTATTAATCTGTTTTTCAAATTAAGAACCTAAAACAAAGGGAAGCTTTAACAACTTGCCAAAAATCACACTATAAATTATTTAGAGTTAAAAGATGTGATAAAATACAAAAACAGAGTGAAAGATGCATAAAAATAAAAATATATTTGAACTGGCAAATTACCAGCTGGTCAGAAATATTACTCAATTCTACCAAAATAGGTACAAACCCTTTCCAAAAATTCTGGAAAAGATCATTGAGATCCATAAGATGGAAACATTTGAGACGTTCTACAATTCAACATGGACAAATTTGGATAAAACTCTGCAAAGGGAGAAAGGAAACCAAAAAAGAAGAAGAAGGAAGGAGAAGAAGGGCAGTGTGAGAAAAAGAGGACAAGACCGGGCAGGGCAGGAAATAACTGTGATTAAAGTCCTCATTGTGAGCAAGGCATCATCTAAGGAACACTGGACTTGTATGGTTTCCTAGGACCCTACAATGCACTGCCTTTCTCCCTCTCTCTCCACTGCACCTGTCTGGCGAGATCTCAGCCTCTCGCTGTCCCTGCATTTAGGCATCCAGATCATGCTTTATCTCAAACAGGTCACCAGCCTGTGTTCCCTCGCTCAGTGAAGAAGACACAGCAGATTTGTAGTTACTCAAACCAGAAAGACCCGGGCCTTTCTTGTTCCTTCATATCCCCTTCCCATTCAATTTCAATCGACGTTCAGCTCCTTTTAGGCCGTCCGTGTCTCCTGGGTCCTGTCTCTTGGCTCCCGGCCCTCTCTCCCCTGGGCTGCATGCCCCTTCCTGTGCCAGGATTAGCATGGCTGCCCTTTCGCTCCTGCGGAGCCGGGAGCACACCTCACTCCCACGCTCCACTGCTGCAGACACTTTCATGCCCACACGCATCACGGCCACCACCATTGCCCACAAACAGCTCCTCACCTTAGCTGCAGCCTTCAGTCCGTTTCCCTCCCCTTCCTCATCCACAACTCTCTCTGCTCTAACTCTTTCTGCTCCAGAACCTTCTTTCCATTCCTCAGAGGCACCATGCTCATTCCCACCTCCGGCTTCCACACCTGCTCATTCTTTTCCACCCACACTGCCTCCCTCTCCACTCCACCGTGCCCCCCCCCACTGCAACTTTCCCCTGGTTAATATAAGGACGTTTCAACTTTAGCTTAAGTCTGACTTCTTAGGTAGGTCTTACCTGACCTTCACCCTGGATCAAGTTGTGCTGTTGTTTGTTTGTTGTATTTCTATAATGTGTTCTTTTCCTCCTGAGCACTAACCTCAGGCTGTGATCACACATACGCTTCTTGACCTGTTTCCTTTGAAGTCATGCTTGTTCACCACACGTGCTGTGAGGGCTCAGGGACCACGTCTTGGGCTCATCATGTCACAGAGTTCCCACAGTGTAAGGTCTACCCTAAGGGAGCATTCATTGTCTGAATGAATGATTTCATCTAAAGTTCACAGGAAATCTCATTGTTGAGCTTGAGGACACACAGCAAATAGATCCACAAACATTGGGTCCAGCTTTAGACACCAGCTGGCCCAAACCCCAACCCTCATAGTTTTCTAACTCTCCACATCACCACCTCCATCCATCCAGAGTTGACCTTCATTCCTAAAGAACCATAGAAAGTTGATCTGTTTGCAAAAATCACATTTTCCCCCCTGGCTGCTGAAGACTCAGTTGGCTACTGGATCCTTGTAAATGAGGTTTTGTTATTAAAGAAATGAATCAATTAGATAAGATTAATTTGTTGTAGATTTTAATGAAGGAACTTTCCATGCCCCTTCCTATATATTATATGCATATATATCACACCCTCTGGCACAAATCTAGAGAAAACTCACCCTGCTAATGACATGTGCAAATATGAAAAATGAAGATGTAGAGATAGCACGAAAATGGTCTCTGGTTTTTTTTTGGTTGTGTAAGGATTTTTAGAAAGTCTGAGAAAATTCGAATAGGGAAAAGTAACAGCAGCTTTTCATTCTCAGTATGTCCGTTCGTGTTTGGATTAAATGAGAGGACCAAAGAAAGAAACCTCCAAACCAACAGAGATTTTAAACTGCTAAATTTCCACCAAACTGCTTTAACATAAACAGAACCAGAATATATGATATTCAGAAAGCATCACAAAAGTTGGCCTCAGAGAGCCAACGAGGGCTCAACCACAGAACAAACACTGTCACGGAAAACAGCGCTTCCACCAAAAGTACAAAGAGGCACTGCTCTGGGGGCGCTAAGACCAAAAAAAAAAAAAATGTTATTCACACAGAAACCCAGAAACCCAGGGTTTTCAACGTCTTCAAGCAGGACACAGTTTCATAGACTGCCGCCACCAAGTGGCCACTATGGGTATTCCAGCTATTTGAAATGCTTTAATTCCAAGATTCCGCCAGAGAAAACTAAGTGTAAAAATCCTCAAATCTAGCGATCATGCCACAGGAGTTTTTAATCGCCCTATCAAACCACCATTCTAACAAATTATACTTTTTCCCTTGGAAATGGATCGGGAGGCAAAATAAAGCTGATGGTTAAGTTGAACGAGCATGCCTCATAAAACGTAAATCTACTTTTGTCCTTCTGTCCTTTAAAATGTACTGATTTTATAGGGGTGCATGGGTGGCTCAGTTGGTTGGGTGTCAGACTTCTGCTCAGGTCATGATCTCACAGCTCATGAGTTCGAGCCCCCACGTCGGCTCTGTGCTGACAGCTCAGAGCCTGGAGCCTGCTTCGGATTCTGTGTCTCCCTCTGTCTCTGCCCCTTCCCCGCTCACAGTCTCTCTCTCTCAAAAATAAATACATGTAAAGAAAAAAAATTAAAATTTATTGAGTGAGACTGGTTCTTTTCCTGCTCCAGGATGAAAATTCAGGCTGTGGAAACTCTTCTAGTTATAAGAAACATTGTTGCAATTTAATAATTAGAATAGTTTGCCGCTGGAATTTCTAGCCAATCTTGAAGGCTAGCCAACCTCAGCTTGGGCCATGTTGGGCTGGCTAACTGGCTCTTAGGGAAGGAGAGGATGTATTTTCCCATTCTTTTTCCATCTTTCTCATTTTGGTTTCCAACCCCTCAAAGGCTGAAGCTCCAAGAAGGAAGAGAAAGCAAAGAAGTTGTTCCTTAGTTGGTAGCCCTCTGTGGTTCCTTCTTGGGAAACCACCCCTCCCCCCTAACAGGAATCTCTCAGCTGTATTTGCTCAGACTGAGTGCTTCAGACTGGGGTTAGGATATCAACATATGAACTTTGAGGGGGCACAAACCTCATCAGACGTGATCATGCTGGCACCCTGATCTCAGACTTCCAGCCTCCCGAATTGTGAGAAAATAAATTTCAGTTGTTTAAGTCACCCAGTCTATGGTACTTTGTTATGAGGGCCCAAGTTGACTGACATCGGGTGAATGTGGCTTTATTCCCGTTGGTCTCATACTCATTCTCCAGCACCAAGAAGGCAGCAATACCTACAGCTCTTATCTGCAGAGATCTCTCTGCCTCTCCAGGAGCCTTCTTGGACAAGACCTCAAAGAATGTCATGCTAGTGTTTGCTGACGTGGCCACAGCTGCTCCATGACAAGTACTCTTGCCCTCATTGTCCTAAGAAAAAAGGGTAGATGCCAACCCTAAGGCAACTAGGATTTCTTCTCACTTCTGCCCTAAGAATGTCTAGGGCACTTCCACCCGTCTATCACTTTTTAAATTCACCATGGGAGAATCAGACTCTCCTCTGTGTTCCCATCAAAATCCAGAGGTCACATACTAACCCTTCCCAGTAGCCTCTTCTGTGATGTTAATTTTAGGTGTCAACTTGGCTAAGCCACAGTCCCCAGATATGTAATCCAATGTTAGTCCGGTGTTACTGTGAAGGTATTTTCAGATGAGATTAATATTTAGATCTGTAGAATTTGAGTAAAGCAGATTATCCTCCATAATGTGGGTGGGCCTCATCTAATCAGTTGACAACCTTAAGAAAAAGACTGACCTTGCACAAAGAAGAGGGAGATTTGTCTCCAGATGGCTTTCTGACTTGAGCTGCAACATCAGGTCTTCTTTGGGTCTCCAGTCTCCCAGTCTTCCCTATGGATTTTGAACTTTCCAGCCTCCACAACAAAATAAGCCAATAACTTAAAATCTCTCTCTCTCTCTCTCTCTCTCTCTCTCTCTCTTTTCATATATGTCTCCTATTAGTTTCATTTCTCTGGAGAACCCTAATATACACACTCTCTCATTATTTGAAATGAGAAAGGAAGCATCCCCCATGCTTACCCTACTAGCATCAGGCAGGGGCCTGAGGTGAGAAGCATAGTATACACAGAAGATGCTGGAAGATTGTGGCTGGGACAATCCAATGGGATGGGCACAGCAGCTATGGCAGTTGTATGAGGGAGCTCGTTCACACCTGCAGAAGAAGTGCTAGCAGCTCTGAGAAATAGCACAGCCAGTGCACAGAGCTACAGGGATGCATAATCAGAATCCAGTGCAATCGGTCAGGCCAGCCATGATGTCTTGTTTCCTTCTTTCATACACTCTCTTTTCCAGCCTCTCCTGCCGTTTGCAGGAAGAGGTGGCCGTGCTACACTGTTCTAGCCATTGAGGTGAAAAGGCAAGTCCTTTTGGATAGCTGTTTCTTCCTTGATAGAACAAGAGGGAATCACATGAGGATTTCACCCTTCCCCCCTTGTTCCTTCAAGTACCATCTTATGCCTAGAATACTGCAGCAGGATGGCAGGCATCTTGCAACAAATAAGCACTGGGTCTAAAAGCCTGTAGACCAGAGATGGAGAAGGAGAAAGATTGACACAGTCTCTGAGCTCCCTTCCTGATATTTCTGAGCTGTGGCCCCACACCATGAAGCACCTATGTCTAGATTAGTTGTTGTAGGAGATAACTACATATCCAACTAATCAGATTTTCAGTTGCTTACTGGGGGGTTCATTCTTATACACTGAAAGAACAAGCAATGATGTGCATTCAACAAAAATACATCACTAAGTACATCCAAGCTCCATCTTGCTCGATGTTAAAGAAAGAGAGCCACCTGCAGCCCCATTGTTTGCTGGTAAATCTGACCCCTGTTCTTGGCACCCCCCCATCCCATCTTGACTCCTGATGAAAAGACACAGTAGACAACTTAGTAAATACTTCTGCCTCAAATACACTTTAATGTAAACATTTCTTCCTGACCGGAAGGAGGTGCTAAATCACCATGTGCACCTCGTGACTTACCTGCTGGTATTTAAATATTGGAAAGAAAGGGAAAGGGCAGCAAAATACCAAACAAGGACACAAATAATAATGAGGAGGAAAGTACTACCAGCTCAGGAGTCGCAAAGCTCCCTAAAGTACAGAAAGGAGTTGGGAACTTATTTTATCATCACACTGGATCATGGGAAATCTGGTTTTGCTAGGACTGAGGATTCATAAATTGGCAGCTCCTGACTTTTATATATTGGACATTCACTTAACATTCACTTTCATGCACTGTGTATTGATCCCACTAGATCAGCTTTTATATGACAAATAGTGATTCTCCTGCTTCTACAGATCAGTGAGAACAAGGCTTGGTGCCTGTCTCCCGCCCAACAGGTCAGTTCTACCAACAGCATTGTCTTGATCAAAACTACGGAGTTTTCAGCCATAAAAAAGAAAGAAATCTTGCCATTTGCAATGACTCAGATGGAGCTAGAGAGTATAATGCTAAGCAAAGTAACTCAGTAAGAGAAAGACAAATACCATATGATTTCACTCGTATGTGGAATTTAAGAAACAAAACAAATGAGTTCAAAAGGAAAAAGAAAAAGCAAGAGGCAAACCAAGAAACAGACTCTTAACTACAGAGAACAAACTGATGTTTACCACGGGAGAGGTGGGGGGATGGGTGAAGTAAATGATGGGGATTAAGGTGTGCACTTGTTGTGATGAGCACTGGGTGTTGAATCACTATGTGGTACACCTAAAACTATATTACACTGTATGCTAACTAACTAGAATTTAAATAAAAATATTTTGAAAAGACTAAGGCTAGCAACAAAGGGAGGGAAAAAAATACAACAAAACAAAACTACTGAGTTTGTCAAAGTATCTTGAATTCTATTTTTATTGCCTTTGTCATGTTATGAATTGAATAAGAAACATTAAAAAAAGAAAAGATTTCCAACACTAAAGACAAAAAGCTCAGTCTCTTCAATGCAATGTACAATGAACCAGATGAGACTCACTTCACGTAGAGAAAGTAGCATATATTTAGCCCCAATCTGCCCTGTATTGGATGCAAACCAGTTACCAGCATCTTTAGCTTTGTATGAAAAGAAAACAATTAAATAATATGTACCAGATACCAGAAATAGATTGTCAAGTGTTGAGGCTACAAGGCTAGAAAAAAAATCATGATTTCATATTTTTTTACATGCTGGCAAATAAACCACACCACCCACCCACTCATAATATGTAAATCTATTGTTCTGTCTCTATACATAGAGTCCCATGCACATTTGTGTAAATGCATTATGTTCTTAAGATGGAGCCTGCTTCTTGGGGAGCCTGGGTGGCTCAGTCAGCTAAGCGTCCAACTTCTGCTCAGGTCATGATCTCATGGTTCATGAGTTCAAGTCCCATGTCAGGCTCTATGCAACAGCTCAGAGCCTGGAGCCTACTTCGTATTCTGTGTCTCCCTCTCTCTCTGCCCTCCCTCGCTCATGCTCTCTTTCTCTATCAAAAATAAATAAACATTTAAAAATTAAAAAAAAAAAAGATGGAGCCTCCTTCTATTATGTGTGGTGCCATCAAACCCTTTCATATGAGAATATATCATCTCATTAGTTTCTTCCAAATATTTGCAATTAAACTAACTTGCACAGAGATATTTGCTTTTAGAAAGCAGACCACAAAAGAAGGACACAGGGTCTCTCAGGCATTTCTCCTGCTTCCCTAATAAACAGAACTTCTACGTGTACAGAAATAGGATATCTGTCCCCAGTAAGCAACTAATGGAGCCCCCATGAGTCAGCGTCTGGCCTTGGCGATGTTTTCCTCCTAACAATCCCCTAGGAGAATTACACACAGAGACAAAGCTCTGATTGATTATAGACCAGTGATTGGGACACTACCACATTCTCCCAGTTATTTACTAACAACTGCCCTCAGCCTTGCACACCACCATAAATTCAGCTCATTACAGAAATTCTTGAGTGCAAACTTGAGCTGGCCTTCCCCATCCCTCACCCAAGAGATGGGTCTTTCATCCACAGGCTGCTTGCAATTTTGCTTTCTGCCTCCACACAGTTCTCTTTTCTCACAAGGGTCAAAGCAGCCTTGGTTTTGCAGAGGCCACTTCCCATACACATCCACTTCTGAATGACAATGATCTTGGAATATGTGGTTTGCTTAACTTTAGCCCCTTCGGTCCAGTTGCCTCTTTATTGATCTCTTCCCTGGGCCCATGATACCTTCCTCCTTCTTTTAATGGAAGCTTGGATAAAATTCTCTTCTAACAAGACTCTGTTTTAAAAGTGCCTTCTCTCAAAATTCTGCATTCAACCCTTTAGACAGCATCTACCCTAAATATTGTATAAGTATTTACAATATAAATATTAATAAATATGGCCTTGATAACACTTGAAGTGATTTTAAAAGATTACTTTAAAGAAACTGACAATGGAATATTATTTGATGATCAAAGAGAATGAAATCTTGTCATTTGCAACAATGCGAATGGAACTAGAGGGTATTGTGCTAAGTAAAATAAGTCAGTCAGAGAAAGACAACTATCATATGCCTTCACTCATATGTGAAATTTAAGAAACAAAACAGATGAATATAGGAGAAGAGAAGGAAAAATATGATAAAAACTGTGAAGGAGGCAAACCATATAATACTCTTAAATATAAAGAAAGTGAGGGTTGTTGGTGGGGAAGTGGGTGGCGGGATGGACTAAATGGGTGATGAACACTAAGGAGGGCACTTGTGATGAGCACTGGGTGTTATATATGGAAGTGAAAATGACTGGGTTCTATTCCTGAAACCAATTCTACACCGTATGTTAACTAAATTGAATTTAAATTTTAAAAAGATTAAATAATGCTAAAGAGCAACCTAAGTTTGATGAGTTTAATAAAAGACTTAGGATTTTAAACTCGTGATTTTACTATAAACTCATCGCTTTATGAAAACCGTAGTCCGTTGTTTACCTTTTTCCTTCAGAAAAGTGGAAAACGACAAGAGGTATTTCAGTTCCATGGTTTGTGAGAAAAAAATCCCGACCAAAAGTGTTGTTAGATATTAAAATTAGTTACCAAATGAGATGGCAAAGTTCCAAGCCTTGAATGGGTGAAATTTCAAAATGAAGGAAGCAGGGGATGATGTTAGTGACCTCTGTAAGTCTAATTTTATCCAATATTATTGTGCCCAAGTTGTGTACAAACTCCTAAAAATTCAAGGCACGTGGCAGAAAGCACAAAAATTGAATGCAAATGTAGACTGACTTCAGGAAAACATACTCCCTGATAAAATGCTGTAAGAAACTCACATAACCTTCTTTGCATGGCATTGGTGGTTTCCGTCTGAGATTAATTCTGGTTATACCACCATTAGGAATGGTACAGTTTATTTAGGGCAGTGATAAAAAATTAACAACCACTTCTCATTTCATTAGAGGATAAGAATTAAACACTTTAATGTACATGATTGCAAAGACTGAGAAACAAATTAATGAAATATTCCCTTGTCATTCATTTGGAATTATACTCTTTTGTTGGAAATATATTTATTTCACTTAATGAAACAACCAATGAAAATTCAGAGATGCTTGTAATCAAAAAGCAGCAATCTGAGATTAAGAAAGAATTCTGTGTTAATATGCAGAAAGAGTTGAAAAAATTCAGAGAATAATTTATATGTGAATATTTAAGAATGAAGAGAAACTGGAGGACTGAGAACTTACTACACTGCAAGCAATCTCTCTCTTAATCATCGATTCATATTCCAGAGACTCATTTTGAAATCATTGGTTTAGAATTTAGGGCACATATTCCCACACAATCAGAGAGTCTATGGGTTAGAAGGAGCCTCAAAGATCATTTAGGTCAAGCACAGCTCAGAGATTTAATCACCTCTTACATCACCCCTGCCAAGCAAATAATGTTATAAATGGCAATTAAGTCTCCAGATTACATTACACAATTGTGTTTATACCATAAATCAGTTCAGCATACGCAATAAACACATAGTAGAGCCACATCCTTCCGAATTGTATCATAATGCTTTTATGGGAAAAATTGGGATCTGATCACAGTTCCAGTTTGGGGAGCTGCCTACACGGTCACATCTCCTAAATCCCCAAGACTCAAGCAGTGACATTCCCTATTTCTACCCCATGTGCAGGCACCCCAGGGTTGAGGACAAGAAGATGGATGAGGCTGTGGGGAGCAGGTCAGGATTTGTGTTTTAGGGTAAGAGAAGAATGGGTTATGGGTTAGGGAAGGGGCAAGAAAGAGACTGGAGACAATGCACTGGTGAGATGTGTAACTTCTGCATCTCCCTTCACTTTGCCTGCCTTCCAACTTAGTGCTGCCCTCAGAAGCAAGCCTCCTCTCCACACAAGGTGAAAATTCCGACCTCTCCACACAAGGTGAAAATCCTGAGTATCTTATTCTGTCAAATATTAAATGATTCATTTATTTCTTCACTCATTTTTTTTCAAAATTTTATTTCTACTTTGCACTCTATCTGTATCACTTTACAGCTCTTGGTGTTCACCAGTGATCCAAGAACCCCTGGAGCACAGATACCATATATTGTACATTTCTAGATACCCAAGGCCTATCTGTCACCGGCTCACGGATTGTGATCAACCGGTAAATGTTGATTAAGTAAAGTGAAAAGAAAGAGATTAAAAGGAGGAGAAATAACAGACACCCAGCAGAATGGGATTCTCTCTCTTTGCTTTAATCCTGCAACCATCAGCCAGAGCTGGGATGTAAGGAAAGGAGATGGGAACCAGCAGTAGAGAAAAGAAGTGACAGGTGAAGGGACGCCCCTTCCCTTTTCTCTCTCCTTCCTATTGTTCTGCCTCTTTGCCCACCCTCACAGAACCTCCTCCAAAAAGGACAAAGTGCTTAAAGAGAAGGAATCAGGAATCGTGAGGATATGATCCATGAAACAAAAAGTCTGAAGGGGTAAGAAGAAAGAATAAAGAGAGCAAGAGAGAAATTCTCAGCAGAAACAAAAGAAAACATCTGTTCCTTATGTGACATTATGGTCAGTGCTCACTAAACACCCATGTGCTTCTCCATGTTTCCCAACCCCATATATCAGAGTGGTGTCATATGACTCATTCCTATCAGTGGAACATAAACAGAAACAATATGTTAGTTCCCATCTGAGAAAGGTAAGAGTGGGTGTTCCTTTTCTGACATGGCTCTTTTCCTCTACTACACTGACGTTGGAGGCTGTTTTCTCTAAGTGTCCGTACTACAAGATGGAAGCCCTGTCAGACACAAACTGGACCTTATATGAGCATCAAAAAGAATCTGTATACAAAGCCAGTACACTTCAGGCACTTCTTTGTTACCGCAACATCACGTAGCATATCCTATCTGATATACCTTATTTCACCTGTCTGGTACAGCCATTAATTGAAAAAGGAAGTTCGCTATTCATGCTTAGAGGTCAAAGGCCATCAGACTCAGACATTGATATCATATCCACAGTTTCTAATCCAACTTTAAAACCATCTCAAAGTCAACACCTCCCATTTCCACCTGTCACTTAATTAGAAGATGGAACATGTCTAAAGAATTTTCTACCTGATATTCAAAACGGAATATTCTTCCACTTATTCCTAAATGCAGCCCTGAATGAAGCTACATCAGCATAGCTTATGCTTAATGCACTGGCCACCTCATAGAATCATTCTGTGCTCAGCATGAGGCCATTAGACCAAGGAAGGCTACAAAAGACACATGGAAAACTCACTGCAGCATCCACTGTAGAGATATTGTGGGGAATATTCCTCTTTACACTTCACAGCATCATCTTTATAAGAATCCTCTCAATGATTTCCCTTCCTGTCTTGATATCAGTAATAGTTGGCCCTCTCCTATAAAATAGAATAGTATTAGTACATATCCCATCAGGTTCTTGTTGCAAGGATTAAATTAGGTAGTGAATTTCTGAAAGCTTAAAACGATGCCTGGAAGAGAGGCAGCATGAAATATATTTCTGCATTATTAGGAATTTTTAAAATTTTTAATTGGACTGTAAATTGTGTTAATGCTCAATATGTTTTCTAACAGATAACAGCCCAAACTAGACCCTTCTGACAACAAGTCTATCTTATGTCTCCAAGTTTGTTTTGTCCCCAATTTCTTTCTCACGCTTTTTCAATGTATGTAAATTTGATGTATTTTATATATTCCTTTAAGCAGATCTAAATTCTTTTTCAGAGCCATGAAAGCTACAAATAAATAAAAATTAACAGACTAAACCCTAGACCTTTTAGTTACCTTCTATTAACATTTGGAGAGGAAAAATAAAACAACAGTGAAAAGCTTATAAAAATAAGTAGAATTTTCTCCATAATAATATTTCTTTCTTTCCAAATAGTATAAAGAATGTAAATCTTAACATCTAGGCTGGGAACAACACATAAGTTCCAACTAGGCTCAGTAACTTGTTTAATTTTTGACATCTCAATTAAAACTTTAAAAAGGGGGTATCCCTCTTGGCTAACCTATCCTCAAATTTCCAAAATACTTATGCCAATGACTGAAAGTCCACTCAGCTCATGGGCCTTAGACATGTAAGAACTCTTTATGTTTTTTTTTCTTTTTTTTTTAATGTCTATTTATTTTTTAGAGAGAGAGAGAGCACAAGCAGGGAGGGACAGAGAGAGAGGGAGAAAGAGGATCTGAAGTAGCTATGCACTGACAGCAGAGAGCCCAATGCAGGGTTCAAACTCATGAATCATGAGATCATGACTTGAGCTGAAGTCAGATGCTAAACCAACTGAGCCATCCAGGTGCCCCAAGGACTTTTTGTATAAAAGCTTTAACTATGGTGGACAATTTCTGAATGAATGCTTAAGACCCATGGTGTGATAATATATTTATAGAAACAGAAAACATAAAATATGAAACTATTTGAAAAATCTAGGCTCTGCAGTCATCATGCTAACAGACTTAAAACTTAATTTCCCCTAAACTCCAAGCAAATTAGGTCTTTTCAGTTCAATAAATATTTGCTGCCTCTTGTTTCCTGGTCATTGCTCTAGGCTCTGAGGAGACCTAGAGATAAATAAAGTGTGGACCAAATCCTCAAAGTTTCTATAAGACTCACTTAAATAATCACTCTATATTACTAAACTATATTACTATTACTCTTTATAGCATTGATCACAAGTTGTCATTATACATTTATTTGTTTGCTTACCTCTTTACTTTCTGCCTCCTCACCAGGCCATTAGCTCACTGGGGGTAAGGCCATGACTATTCTGTGCATTGTGAGTTCTGCTTTTGTATAGAAGCTCCTCACATGTTAGGCACATAGGAAATATTTTCAAAATAGTGATGTAGTCATATGTAAAATTAATAGAAATAAATATATTTCATGTATACAAACAACACTTAGAAGACATAATGGAAAAGATCCATTTCAAATGGACCAACAGTAATTCTGACAAGGCTAAAATACCTAGGAATGAATATAAAAGGAGTGTGCAAAAGCAAGATGGTGGAGTAGAAGGAGGACCCTTGGCTTGCCTCATCCCTCAAACACAGCTAGAAAAAATATCAAATCATTCCGAACACCCAAAACATTGATCTGAGGACAGAACAAACTGCACAACTAGAGGAAGAGAAGAGGCCACGTTGCAGAAGGTAGAAGGTACAGAGATGTGATTTAAAGAAAAGGATATATGGTGATGCAGAGGGAAGGGAGCCCTGGTCACAGAGAGAGGCAAGAGAGAGAAGAGTGCACAGAGGATTGCACAAGGAAAACTCTTTCCCAAAGCCATTGACTGGGAAACAAAGGGGGGCTGATTTTTTTGTGTGTGAGTTTTTACAACCATTAGAGTTCAAAGACTGGAGTTTTGGAGTTCTATGCCATAGCTGGTGTGGAGCCTGGCAGGTGCTGCCATGCTCCTGTGGAGAATGAGGGCCGAGAGCCCAGGGACAGACAGTGAGATCTAAGGATCCCCTGGGATTCAGGTGGAGACAGTTTCCCCTTCTTGCTGAGAATCTGGGAGAGGTAACATTGCCTCTCTGGCAGCAGAAGAAAGCCGGTGGATGCCATTATGCTTGCCTGGCCTCAGCATAGGTGCAGAGACATCTGATGAAGGCAGCTAACCTGGACACTGGCTTTTTGCTGTGCTTTACTCCAAACTCCAAGCTCCTGCACTTTAGCATGACTGTGCTTCTGGGTGAACTGGCACCAGTCCTAGCATGGTGAGAACCTCCCTCAGAGGACCAGCATGGGTCCGTGCCACATCAGGTCCCTTAAGTTTGGAGTTTTAAAAGTCAGCCAGCCTACCTGGGATAGAACACAGGTGCTCTGTACTGCCAGGCAAGAAGACGACCCAGATATAGACAGGATGAAGGCAGGGATCTGAGGGACATCTGGAACACATGAGGGGAGATTGTTTGCTCTTTTGGGCTTCCCAGACAGTGGTGGGCATGAACTCCCCTCTCAGGGGTAGATGGAGAGGGCTGGTGCCATTTCCCTCCCCCAGCATAAAGTAATTTCAGTAAGCAGAACTGCACCAGCAGTGGTGGCCTAAACCACTTACAACAAGCCCAGCCCCCCTGTGCTCTGCAAGTGTTTCTGTACTAGGGCAAGTGTGCCTCACAACCAATGCAGTGGATACCTTCCCCAGGAGACCAACACAAACCACCCAAATGTACTAAGTCTACTAACCATAGAGTGTTGCAAAGCTTCAGCTCTAATGGAAATAGCATCAGGTCTCTTTTAACAAGCAGACCGGAGCACACCTAGTTAACACTTGCCACTTTGGTGCATCTGGGTAGCTCAATTAGTTAAGCATTTGACTCTTGATTTCGGTTCAGGTCATGATCTCACAGTTTGTGAGTTCAAGCCCTATGTCAGGTCCCATGCTGACGGCATGGAGCCTGCTTGTGGTTCTCTTTCCCTTTCTCTCTATGTCCCTCTCATGCTTTGACTCTCTCTCTCTCTCTCTCTCTCTCTCTCTCTCTTTCAAAATAAACAAAAACTTAAAAAAAAATTGCCACACTTTGGCCAAGGTCCAAACACTCCCCACTGCAGGCAAGGAGAAATTCTGAAGAGGACTGACCTGAAGGAAAAAGCAGCCAAAACACAATGCAGAGTGCACACAGTATACACCAGAAACACTTCCAGAAGCACTAGGCCATGAACAGTATATGACTTCTTAACAAAGCCATTACTCTCAGGAGCAAGAAATATAATAAGCTTTCCTAACACAGAGAAGAAGAAAGAAACCTAGACAGAATGCTAAGATGGAGGAATTCATCCCAAAAGAAAGAACAAGAAAACATCACAGTCAGGGATCTAATCAAAACAGATGTAAGTAATATGCCTGATCCAGAATTTAAAACAACAATCATAAGGATACTATCTGGGCTTGAGAAAAAAGCATAGAAGACACCAATGAGTCCCTTATCTCAGAGACAGAAGACCTAAAAACTAGTCAGGCCAAAATAAAAAATTCTATAACTGAGATGCAAAAACCAACCAGCATAATGACCACAAGGATGGAAGAAGCAAAGGAACAAATAAGTAATATAGAAAATAAAATCATGGAAAATAATGAAGCTGAAAAAAAAAGGGAAAGAAAAAAAAGGGGAAGAAGAAAAGAGGGAAAAGGGGCAGAAGGTTTATTTCAGGAAATTATAGCTGAAAACTTCCTTAATCTGGGAAGGGAACAGACATCCAAATTCAGGAGAAACAAAGAACCCCCATCAAAATCAACAAAAGTAGGCCAACACCAGGACATATCATAGCAAAAATTGCAAAATATAGAGATAAGGAAAGAATCCTAAAACCAGCAAGAGAAAAGAAGTCCTTAACTTACAAGCAAAGACAAAATTAGCAGCAGACCTATCCACAGAAACTTGATAGGCCAGAAGGGAGTGACATGATATATTCAACATGTTGAGTTGGAAAAAAAATATGCAGCCAAGAATACTCTACCCAGCAAGGCTGTCATTCAGAATAGAAGGAGAGATAAAGAGTTTCCTAAACAAAAACTAAAGGACTTTGTGACCACTAAACCAGCCCTGCAAGAAATACTAATCTTTGAGTGGCAAAGAAAGACCAAAAGCAACAAAGACTAGAAAGGAACAGAGAAAATATCCAGAAACAATGATTTAACAAGTAATACAACAGCACTAAATTCATATCTATCGATAATCACTCTGAATTTAAATGGACTAAACTATATGCTTTCTACAAGAGACTCATTTTAGGCCTAAAGACACCTGCAGAATGAAAGTGAGGTGATGGGGAACCATTTATCATGCTAATGGATGTCACAAGAAAGCCAGAGTAGCCATACTTATATCAGACAAACTAGATTTTAAACCATAAAAGTAACAAGAGATGAAAAAGAGAGCACTATATCATAATAAAGGGTCTAGGCAATAAAATCTAACAATTATAAATATTTATACCCCCAACTTGAAAGAACCCAAATATATAAAGCAATTAATAATAAACATAAAGGAACTCATTGATAATAATACAATAATAGTAGGGGACTTTAACACCCCAGTTACAACAATGGACAGATTACCTAAGCAGAAAATTAACAAAGAAACAATGTCTTTGAATGACACACTGCAACAGATGGACTTAACAGATATATTCAGAACATTTCACCCTAAAGCAACAGAATATACATTCTTTTTGAGTGTACATTGGACATTCTCCAGAGTAGATCACATATTGGATCATAAATCAGGCCTCAACCAGTACAAAGACACTGAGATCATACCATGCATATTTTCAGACCACGGAATCAATGACAAGAAAAAAACTGGAAAGTCTACAGATGGAGGTTAAAGAACATCCTACTAAAGAATGAATGGGTTAACCAGGAAATTAAAGAAGAAATAAAAAATACATGAAAGCAAGTGAGCATGAAAGCACGACGGTCCAAAACCTTTGAGATTCAGCAAAGGTGGTCATAAAAGGGACATATATAACAATACAGGCCTACTTCAAGAAGCAAGAAAAGTCTCAAATATGCAACATAACTTTACACTTAAGGGAGCTACAAAACAACAAGTGAGAACAACAAGTGAAACCTAGAGTCAGATGAAAAGGTGAACTAATAAAGTTTAGAGCAGAAATAAAAGAACAGATCAATGAAACCAGGATCTGGTTCTTTGAAAGAATTAATAAAATTCATAAACCCCTAGCCAGGCTTATCAAAAAGAAAAGAGAATGAACACAAATAAAATCATGAATGAGAGAGGAGAGATCACAACCAATACCACAGACATACAATTATAAAGGAATATTATGAAAAATTATATGCCAAAAAATTGGGCAATCTGAAAGAAATGGATAAATTCCTGGAAACATATAAACTACCAAAACTGAAACAGGAAGAAATGGAAAAACTTGAATAGACTGATAACCAGCAAAGAAATTGAATCAGTAATCAAAAATCTCTCCCCAAAACAAAAGTCCAGGGCCAAATGGCTTTACAGGGGAATTCTACCAAACATTTAAAGAATGGTTAATACCTATTCTTCTCAAACTATTCCAAAAAACTACAAATGTAAGGGAAACCCAAACTCACTCTATGAGGCCAGCATTAATTACCTTGATTCCTAAACCAGACAAAGACCCCATTAAAAAGAGAATTATAGGCCAATATCCCAGAAGAACATGGATGCAAAAATTCTCAACAAGATACTAGCAAAAAAACAAAAAGAAAAGATAAATTCCAGAAACAGATTTTAATTTACATGGGGATTTTGTATATGATAAAGGTAGTACTCAAATCTGTGTTGTTAAACATGAACTTTAATATGTAATGTTGGGGAAAACCAACTAGATACCCGGATAATATTATTGTATTCATAAATCACACCAATTTGAAAGAAAATTTCAATTGATTTAGAGTTGATCTGTAAAAAATAAATTCATAACAAGGTTGAAAGTTTGAATTCCTCTAAAGTCACAAGATGAAACAAGCCTCTACAGCTATGACTCAGAAAAAAAGAAGTGAAAAGAAAAAATTAATAAGGTCAACCACATAAAATTCATAAACTTTGCATTCAAAAACAGCATAAGAACAAGTTGCAGAGAAATATTTGCAGTTTACATCACTGTCAAAGAACTACACTTACTGGGGCACCTGGGTGGCTCGGTCAGTTAAGCATCAGACTTGATTTCAGCTTCGGTCATGATCTTACAGTTCTTGAGATCGAGCCCCATGTTGGGTTCTGTGCTGATAGTGTGAATCTTGCTTAGGATTCTCTCTCTCTCTCTCTCTCTCTCTCTCTCTGCCCCTCCCCCTGCTCATGTTTTTTCTTTCTCTCTCTCAAAATAAATAAGTAAACCTAAAAAAAAAAAAAAAAAGAACTACACTTAGTAATAAAGATCTGGAAATTCAGAAGAAAAAAAAAAACCTAGGAGAAACATGGACTAAGAACATGGATAGTTTTACAAAGAAAAAAACAATACAAATTGCCACTAAACATACGAAAATACTCACAACTAGAGATATTTATATTAAAACTGTATTCCTCATTGCAATAGGCAGAATTCTATGAAGTCCCCAAGATCTTCATCCCAAGTGTTAAGCCTGACATTCCCCTTCCCTTAGTAAGGATGGCTAGTACTCACCAATGGAATATGGCAACAATCTTGGAATGTTCGTCTTTCAATTAGGTTGGGTTGTGTGGCAAATGGAATGGATGGCTCTCTGTGATTACATTACAGAAAATAAGACTCCATCTTAGCAGGCTATCGCAAGAGATTCCTCTGATGGTCTTGAAGAAGCAAGCTGGTGTACCATCTGTGGAGAGGGTCACATGGCTGGGAACCACAGGCTGCATGTAGATGCTGAGAGCCTCCGTGTTATAACCAAAAAAAAACTGACTTCTTCCAGCAACCACATGAACTTGGAAGAGGACCTTGAGCCTCAGATGGGACTACAGTCCCTGTGGACTCTCAGCCTGTGAGACCCTGAGCAGAGGGTCAAGCTAAACCATGCTTGGGCTGCTAATCACAGAAACCGTGATATAATAAATACGTGCTGTGTTAAGACCCTAAGTTTGTGGTAATTTGTTATACAGCAATAGGAAGGTATTTCATTCACCCATCATGTTCGCAAAAATGCAAAAGTGTGCAACACCCTGTGTTGCTAAGCCACGCCCACAGCCTGCTTATCCCTTGCCAGTGCGATGCAAGTGGGTTCCTTGCCTATGGGAAAAATCTGGCAACATCTAGCACAGTTACATTTACACTTGACCATCAGCCCAGCAATGTCACTTCTGGAAATCTATCCTACACTTGCATCCATATAAAATGATATCTGTACAAAAGTTTTCATTAAAGCAACATTTATTATAAAAATAATGGAGTCAAACCAAGGGTCCAATATTTGCGAATGGATTAAATTATCCAGGGTCATCTACTCAGTGGAATATGAAAAAAGAAATAAATGAGGGGAATGAGGAAAAACTCTATAAAATGATGTGCAAAACAACTCAAGGATATATTACTATGTGGAAAAAAGCAAGGTTCAGAACAACATATAGAGTGTGCTGCCATTGTATAAGGAAATTTTGTGTATTTACATAAAGAAATGAAGTATTTTGAAATGGTTACCTCTAGGGAATGGAGAGAAAGGAGATGAGTGGAGATAAGCATGGGATCAAGTCTTCTCCACAAACACTTTTTAAATCATTTTTATTTTTGAAACATAAAGATGTATTACCTACTAAAATTAATTTCTTATAGTTTTTGAATGGATGGATGCAAAAAAAAAAAGCACTGTGTAGGGGCCCCTGAGTGGCTCAGTTGGTTGAGTGTCCAACTTCAGCTCAGGTCATGATCTCGCGGTCGGTGAGTTCAAGGCTCGCATTGGGCTCTGCACTGACAGCTCAGAACCTGGAGCCTGCTTTGGATTCTGTGTCTCCCTCTCTCTCTCTCTGCCCCTTCCCTGCTCATGCGCTCTCTCTCTCTCTCTCTCTCTCTCTCTCTCTCTCTCTCTCTTTCTCTCTCTCTCTGTCAAAAATAAATAAACTTCAAAAAAAAAAGCACTGTGTCATAATGGGTGTCTATTCATGATACAGAGGTGACAATGGGGAAGGAGGGAAAGACAGAGTAATGTCAGCATATGTATCTTCACAGGACAGAGACAGCGGGCAGGGTTTTAAAAGACGATCAAGAGTTACAACAAAATGAACAAGCTTCAGAAGGACATTACAGATAGAACTGTGTTCAAAGAAAACAGTGGAATGAAACTGGCAGTACATCCAGGGAACAAAGGAGTCTGGTCTTATTAAATGCAACAGGGGTACCAAGAGCAACCTAGTGAGAAAGGCAGGCAGTGACCAGATCAAGGGGATCTTGGAAGCTCTTCTAAGAGACTTATACTTTATATTTTGCATAAGGTTTATGCCTCAAAATGATCACTCTGAAAGTGATTTTGAGGATATATCAGAGAAGTTCTGTTTTATTTTTCCCTCGCGGCTGCTGTAACAAATTATCACAAACTTGGTGGGTTAAAACAGTGACATTTCTTCTCTCACGGTTCTGGAAGCCAGAAATCTGAGCCAGGAGTCTAAAATCAAGGTGTCAGCATGGCCATATTCCCTCTGGAACCTCTAGTGGAGAAGCCATTCTTTTTTTCTTCTTCCAGTTACTGGTGGTTGCCAACTTCCTTGGCTATGGCCACTCTAATCTCTGCCTTCATCTTTACGTGACCTTCTCCCCTGTGTGTCTGTGTCTTCTCCTTTTCTGTTTTTCCTAAAGACAGTTGTCACTGGATTTAGGGCCCACCTGGATAATCCAGTATGATCTCATCTCAAGATCCTTAACCTAATTACATCTGCAAAAACTCTTTTTCCAAATAAGGTCACATTCATAGGTTCTAAGGATGAAGATGTGAATATATCTGTAGGGGAGCCACCATGATCGATGCTAAAGTCAGGGGACTTTAGAAGGTGATTTAGAAGGTGATTGCAATTAACCAGGTAAGAGATGCTCAACAAGTATTCAACTTTTCGGATTAAAAATTTTCCAGGGCAAGGTGGCTCAGTCGGTTGAGAGTCCAACTTCGGCTCAGGTCATGATTTTGTGGTTTGTGGGTTCGAGCTCCACGTCAGGCTCTGCGCTGACAGCTCAGAGCCTGGAGCCTGCTTCTGATTCTGTGTCTCCCTATCTCTCTGTTCCTCCCCTGTTCACGCCCTGTCTCTCTCTCTCTCTCTTTCTCTCTCTCTCTCAAAAATAAACAAACATTAAAAAAATTTTTTCCAGGGCAAAAATCCCATAAGCCACTTAAGTTTTTCAGAAAACCATTCCACAATTTCCTGTCTATAATTTTATCCCATCGCATCGCCTTGATTTTTATTCAAACAATTGAATGTGTATTTGCAGCAGCCCCTTCATTTCTTCTAAGTCTTTTCTTATAGAGACATTATAACCATTGTGTGGTATTTTATACCATGAGGACGATTCTGGGTTTCCTAATACAGAGCTATATAAGATTTCAGGGGGATTCTTTCTCTGAAAAGTTAACTAGAGGCAAAGAAAACGGTGCTACAAAGGACACATCATGCCAGAAAGCCTGAAGCATATAGCACTAAAGTTTCTGGTAAGATCTGTGTGGCAGCACACCAATCTTCATAAAACGTAGATATGAGAATGTCTGAAGTAAGTGGTAGCTTATTAAAAGAGAATGCAGAAGCCAAAGGAGGAACCAAATCTTCACACTTCACATCACAGTCAGGAGGGTATTCCAAATGAAGGTGGAAAACCAACCAAAGCTCCCGTCCACTTCTACTATAGAAGGTTTCTGTCTGCCAGCTTTGGGTCAACAATTAATCAGGAAAGAGCAATCCCCTCCAAAACATGTTCTGGTTGCCCTTCTTGTGCCCCTAGCCAAATTTTAGTGATTAACCTTCAGTCTAATTAACCAGTGCCCCAGATGATCCCTCACTTTTTAATGAGTTAGAGATTTCTCACTTTGTAACAGTTAAAGCTCTGACTCTAAATCACTCCTGTCCAAAAAAACTTTCTGCAATGATAGGATGTTCTATGTCTGCACTATTCAATATGGTGTCCACTAGCCACATGTGGCTACTGACTGCTTGAACTGTGGCTGGTTTAAGGGAGGAACTAATTTTTCAAATATCTTTAATTTGAATGAACTTAAATCGAGATAGCCAAATGTAGCTAATGGCTACCATATCGTATAGCACAACTTTAAACAGTGTTGGACACAGGACCTGGCCCATCTTCTTGTTCAGACACAGTCAAGTTATATCTTGATATCAACCTTGAGTCTTAATCTGTCGTTATACTTACTCCCGGCTTTTAGGAAAGCACCCAGCAGGCCTATTAGTGCTCATGGCCATTGAGTCTATTTTAATGGCATAGGTTAGAAGGTTTTTCTCTCTCTGATGTTGGTTCAGTATGTCACAAGAAAGGACCTAGATATGCAACTAGACATTTTCAAAGAAATGATCTTAACTCTGGGATTCCCTAATAGCTACAGCCTCAGGATGCAATTTTTTTTTTTAATAAACTCACCTTTTCTCTCTCATCTCATTTTTTAGACAACTCAACAAAGACTTCTTTAACTCTTGGATTTAATTTCTACTAGATTGAAACATGCACATTTATGTACCCCATCACTGTAAGTACACTATTGCAAAAGTTTCTTACATTGTTTTCATGTTCCTAACTACCAAATTCTGGATAGAGTGAAACTGGCAATTCATTGAAAGGCTGTGTAAGGCATTTAGATCCAGACTCATCCTCTTTCAAGAAACTCCTACAAGATGACTCCAAGAACACTAAAAGGAAGTCATTGTGTCAGTGGGTGATTTTACCACATCTATACTCTAAGCATTAAAAGAAAGCTGAGGTAAGGAAGCCAGGCTGCCACCAAGACTTCATGGTATCAATCTGGATGCTCCATTCCTGAAGAAAGGAGAACATTTCAACAACTCACCTGCCCCAAAGGGAACCTTCAATTCAGGTGCTGAATAAACAGAAGTTAAGGCACTGGGACTACTGGTAGGGAAATATCATGTACCACTTATCACCAGATTACATGACAGCAAGCACACCATAGAGATAACGTAAGAGAGACCAAGACCAGATCTATAAATAATATATGAATAAGAGAGAAAACATAGTAATGAACAAATCTATACAGCACTTAGTGTTTCCCAGGAAAAAAAAAATGGTTCCAGATCTATGTACTATTATTATGTATTATTATAGTTTTAATGGAGTTGATTGCCCTGTCATTCTTTTTGTTGTTGTTTTATCTCCTTTATTAAATATGTTATTTTTGTGATACCAATAGCCATTAGAGGAGAAATGATTTGATAGACTACTTCTCTGTGGTGTTTGGCAACAAGCTATGATTATTCATTTCTATTAGGATCCATTATTTAGGTATCATAATTTTGAAAGTAGCTTGAGCAGACTGATTCCCAGGTTTACATTTAAAATAGGTGCAGGCCACCTGTGTGGCTCAGTTGGTTAAGGGTCTGACTTCAGCTCAGGTCATGATCTCATGGTTCATGGGTTCGAGCCCTGTGTCGGGCTCTGTGCTGACAGCTCAGAGCCTGGAGCCTGCTTTGGATTCTGTGTCTCCCTCTCTCTCTCTCTGCCCCTCTCCCGCTCATGCTCGCTCTCTCTCTCTCTCTCTCTCTCTCTCAAAAATAAATAATAAAACATTAAAAAATAAAAATAAAAAATAAATAAAATAGGTGATAGAAGGGCACCTGGGTGGCTCAGTCTGTTAAGTGTCTGACTCTTGATCTCAGCTCAGATCATGATCTCATGGTTCAGGAGATTGAGCCCCACATTGGGCTCTGTACTGACAGCATGGAGCCTGCTTGGTATTCTCTCTCTGCACCTCTCTCTCTCTCAAAATAAATAAATAAAGTTAAAAATAAAATAAAATAGGTGATAGATGGATAGATGGATGGATGGAAGGAGAGATGGATAGATGATAGATAGATAGATAGATAGATAGAGACAGAGACATATATTTCTAAAACAATTTATGGTTGTTGTTATCAAGTGCCCTTCAAATCCATTGGAATGCATACATTGTTTCACCTATTTCTTTACAGATGGCAGCTTCCCTTAAAAATAGAATCCTAGACTTCAAAGGGATTTAAGTTACTGTCAAAAGCAAGAGCCATGGCTGCATGGTTCTAATCTTCACTGTGTAACCTTATTATGTCTCAGTGTCCTCCTCTACAAACCAAGGAAAAACAGTACTTACTTCATTAGGATGTCGTGAAGGTTAAATGAGTTTATTCTTGTTGAGAACTTAGAGCATTCCCTGGCATGCAGCAAATGCTTGTGAAGTATTAGAGTTCAGCATCAGCTTTATCATCCTTTCACAGATGGAGACACAATGTCCAGATCGGTTCTGTGACTTGTCCAAATCAGACATTAAACACACAGAAGAATCTGCATCTCTTGGAAACTAGACCTGTGTTCTCTCTACTGCACCATGCTGCCTGGACTGTTCCATGCTTAGTTTCTCCTGCAGAAGGTCCTTATCAAGCACATAACTTAAGAAGGAAAGAATCCAGAGAGGAGAAGTCCTACAGAAGCCAGTTCTAGAGGTCTCCAGACAAAGTATTATGTTGAATGCTGAAACCACTAAGAGTATGAAGGTATAAAGGTCTCTATAGAAGGTCCCTACTCTCTTGGAGTGCCTGGGTGGCTCAAACTCTTGATTTCAGCTCATGATCTCATGGTCATGGGATCAAGCCCTGCATCAGGCTCCGTGCTGAGTGGGGAATCTGCTTGGGATTCTCTATCTCCCTGCTCTGCTCATGCTCTCTTTCTCTCTCTCAAAATAAATAAATACACATTTAAAAAAAATAAGTCCCTGCTCTCAATATATTTCCCCATCAGTGGCTATCCCTCAAATTCCTTTTTATGGGGAATAATATTTTCATTGCATAACAGAATATATAAACAATGTTGTTTTAATTATAAAAATCACACACTTGCTTACATTTACATTACTTATATAAAAATGCTATTTTAATAAATGAGAGCATAAGATAAAATATACTAACATACAATAGTACAATTAGCATAATAAGAACAGAATAGTGTTGACCATAGAGCAGGGCTTCCTGAGGTATGGAATGAAATGGACATATTGGGTGCTTTGGGTATGGAAATCAAACCACTTTCCTCAGAATTTGCCAAGAGCCAGCAGAAACACTTCCTGGTGTGATGGGAGTAATGGAGTAAATGGGGTGATGGGGTCAATGGTGATGGGGTCAATGGAGTAGAGCCCCACCACAAACTTCTCACTAACAACAAGCACGGATACATGAAAGGCAAGACTGGTTTGCACCTTCCAGAAAATACCAATGCCGAGTCCAGGTCCATATCAAACCGAATCTACGGCCATGAAGAAAATGATTGTCATGGGGACCCTGCAGGAGAGCCAGCAAAACATTTCTGAATCCCTGTAGGTATTCAGGGAAAAAATAGCTTTTGTACAGATATGTTTTCTATTCCAAATTTTTACATAGCCTGAAAAAAAAAAGAAAAAATGAGGCATCTACAACTTTGCCATCTATTACTGAATTCCACAGGAACAATACTTGGCTTCTACCTGAAGTTCTACTTAAGCATAATTCCTCTTTACATTAGAAGTCTAAAGTATAAAGGCTACCTTGACTATAAAGGCTTCGTGAAAATCCGTTTATTTAAGTTCCGAATGGCTTTTCTTTCATTCCCATGTAGTGTTTGCAAACCATTTTATCAGGAGTCACACTAGCTTGAAGCAGAGCAATAAAAACAATTTGAACATAAAAATCTCATTTTTTAAGTTCTTAGCTTTTAAATTTGCATAACCAGGTTGTGAGCTGTTATTTTCTCCACATCAGCCTTAAGTACTGTGCAAAGCATTTGAAGATCTCATTCCTTAAAAGTGGACTTAGCCATTGTCAAGCTGTCCCTGTCACATAAAGACCTTCTCTCTTCTGCAAGAACCAATTTTATCAGCCTGGCAATTTTTTCCTCCTGCCAATACATAAAACACTTGGACGCACTAATCAATCAGGGCAATTGTTTTAATCAGAAGGATTGATTTCTATCATGTTTGTAATATCTTTCCCTTTTCTTGACCTCATTTGTCCCTGGAAATTAGGACATGAAATTGTTATTCAAAGTCTCCATAGCTGGCTTGAAACTCCCCTGGGAATGTCAGCCTAGCAAATTACCTCATGGGAAATTACTACTTTCTATTTTACCTCAGATATATATACATATGACGTATGTACATAATCCATTTGTGCTGCTATAACACAAGGCCGCAGACTAGCTAGCTTACAAACAACAGACATTTATTTCTTACAGTTCTGGAGGCTGGGAAACTGAGATCAGGATGCCAGCATGGTTGGATGAGACCACTTTTCTGGACAGCAGACTTTCTGTTGTAGCCTCACATAGCAGAAGGGGAAAGGGATCTCTCTGCATTCTCTTTCATAAGGCTCAGATCCTATTCATGGGGTCTCCACTCTCATGACCTAAGCACGTCCAAGGGCCCCATCTACTAATATTATTACCGATAGGGGTTAGAATTTCAACATACAAATTTTGTGTGGGGTGGGGGGAACACATTCAGAGCACAGCAGGGGACATGCATATATATATAGAGAGAGAGAGAGAGAGGATGGCAATTTCCACTACTCTAAATTTTTCCCTTCCTTCTTGCCTCTCTCACATGCCACCAAAATACCCATTTCCTAGATGAATGCACTTTTCTAGCTGGAAGGGAAAATATCACTGCTTAAA